>NC_086010.1:16153317-16753317 GCF_030014385.1 Trichomycterus rosablanca
TTGTCCAACCAATTAAAGGTTAAGGGCCTTGCTTTGTTAGCCCCCTTTCATGCTGTTCATCAATGGTCAGGACCGCCACAGGACCAGGTATTATTTAGGTGGTGGATCATTCTCAGCACTGCAGTGACAATGACATGGTGGTGGTGTGTTAGTGTGTGTTGTGCTGGTGTGAGTGGATCAGACACAGCAATGCTGCTGGAGTTTTTAAATACAGTGTCCACTCTATTCGACACTCCTACCTAGTTGGTCCATCTTGTCAGAGACGATCGCTCATCTATTGCTGCTGTTTGAGTTGGTCGTCTGCTAGACCTTCATCAGTGGTCACAGGACGCTGCCCACGGGGCGCTGTTGGCTGGATATTTTTGGTTGGTGGACTATTCTCAGTCCTGCAGTGACAGTGAGGTGTTTAAAAACTCCAGCAGCGCTGCTGTGTCTGATCAACTCATACCAGCACAACACACACTAACACACCACCACCATGTCAGTATTACTGCAGTGCTGAGAATGATCCACCTCCTAAATAATACCTGCTCTGTGGTGGTCCTGTGAGAGTCCTGACCCTTGAAGAACAGGGTGAAAGCAGGTTAAAAGAGTATGTCGAGAAACAGATGGACTACAGTCAGTAATTGTAGAACTACAAAGTGCTTCTATATGGTAAGTGGAGCTGATAACATGGACAGTGAGTGTAGAAACAAGGAGGTGGTTTTAATGTTATGGCTGATTGGTTTTGTGGTTTAGACACGACCTCTCTAATATTTGCACTTTAAAAAGAATGTATTAATAAATGTAAAGCGTAACAAAGTTACCTTGATTTAACTTGCTAGCTTGCCATGGTTCCTTTCTGCTTTGAACTTTCTGTCTTCTGGTTGTGCATGAAGTCCATTCGAGTTTGACGTTTACGTTTAGCTTTGTGTGGATTGAGGCTGTACGAGGCACGTTAGCCACTCAACCTTTGCTCTCCAGCTGATCTGGACATTCATCCAACCCAGATATGTGGCTGGATCTCAAAACCTTCATCATTACTAAGCACGCTTTCCTTTGGGACGCCACTGGGGTCATACTGCCAGCCTGGTATTGGATGCATTCGCATGAATTTAAGTGCATGCCTCGAACGGACTGTCGTTCTGTCCACGTTCCACCCCTCCAACAAATCTGCCGGGCTCGATGGGGCGTGTTTGCTTTTGTGAATTGTGATTCTCAGTCTCTTCTTGTCAGGTCAATCTGTTTGGCGACAGGCTGGCTCCCGCCTTCTCAACTGCCATTTTGTCGTCTCAGCACACTCAAAAAACGGTATGTGGCAACCCAGGAGTTCAACGGTTCCCCTTCCCTTCTTGTCCTTATCTCTCTTATAAAGACGCCAGAATCAGACTGTTCAGTTTGCATGAATGATTACGTCGCACCCAGGGTCTCGTTCTTCTTCCTGCACGGTGCTGCTCCTTCCTTAGGCAACCTGCGCCGCCCTTCTTGATTGTATTGATCTGATTGACCTTTTTCCTGACTGTCCTTCAGGTTTCGGTACCCAGCGTGCCGGGGTCACCGGCGCTTGTCCGAGCCAGCCCGAGCTCGAGCCCTACCAGTGTCAATCGCAAGATCTCTCCCCAGGCGCTGCTTGTGGGGAAGAGTCCCACCAGCCAGACCCAGATGCTCCTGAGGGCTCAGATGGTAGGAGAGCATGTTTCTTTACTGAATATAATTTGCTTGTGCAGATTTCATCTCTCTAGAAAAATATAAGGGCAGGGAAATGTAGTTTTTTAGGGTTGGGAACTGAAACTGGTTCTAATTTAGAATCAGATGCAAAACGGCAGGTACCGGGTACACGCATGCATTCATGCTATAGATAGAAACGCATTTCCGTGAAGGCCATCTCTCTGCACATGCTTGCAGATGCTTGTATGTTTTTAACCACTTCAAAAGCCATCTAGTTTACTGTGAAACTCACCCTCACCCTAACGCCCACACTAACACTTCTAAACCTGTGGGCAACGAGAGACCTGTACCTGCACTAGTCCTTTCTGGTCCTAGTTACCTCCGTTTCTTCTCTTGTGTGTCCAATCTGGCAGTTGATTCTAACGTCCACAGTGCGACCTGATGCGCCTGTCCTGTCCTCTTCTTCTTCCTCCTCTTCCCCCTCCTCTTCTTCACCTCGATTCCCTTCCTCCCAGGTGAGCTTCTCCTTTCTTCTTTCCTTGTTGTGTCTCGAACTGTACCAATCACCCCACAGTCAGCTCTGATTGTAGAGGCTCAGTGGAACCAGATTTTTAGTTAATCTCAGGTGCAAAATGTCATTCAGTTTAATAGGAATAAACTGGGGTTCCTATTTTCATAGAAATGTAAAGCTTACTTGACTGTGGACAGTGTTACTTATACTGTATACACAACTTGCTGTATGTTTTTCAATCATTCAGTCACAGTAAAAGTGCAGCAGCAGAAATCATTAAACTATTAGAACTGTATTGCTGTAGCTTAAAGTATTAGTCTAAGCCTGGCCACGCCCACTTAGCAATAAAGAGCCGATAATGTGGCCGAGCCTCAGTAAATCATCCAAAGTAATTATGGTTCATCGTGTCTTTTGCTCTCTTTCCTCCGACTTCAGCTCCAGAACCTGACACTCCGCCCGCCACCCCCTGGCACTCTGACCATCCCACCGAATCTGCCCCTCAAATCTGCGTCTCAGTGCCACCCCCCGGCCCTGACCCGCTCCAGAGTGCCCACCTTAACTCCGAGACCCGGTCCGCCAGTCAGCTCCCCTGGAACGGAAGCAGCAGCGAAGACGGAGGGCACGTCGGTCCCCTCGCAGCCACCGCCGGCGCCACACAAAGCTCTGCCTGTACGCCATCTTACAGTGCCGGCTCCGTGTAAGACACTTTACTGATTTAGTTTGAATGTCTGTTTTTCTTTCCAAAATTTCTGTTTGTATATTTTTATTCTGTTTAGTTAAACTATAGTTAGATGAATGGTTTGGTAAATTGATGGATGGATGGGTTGCTGGATGGATGAGTAGATGTATGGATGAATGGGTTGCTGGATGGATGGATGGATGGAAGAGTTGCTGGGTTGCTGGGTTGCTGGATGGAGGAGTAGATGGATGGATGGAAGAGTTGCTGGGTGGATGGACGGATGGATGAATGGGTGTATGGATGAATGTGTAAATGGGTGGCTGGCTGGATGAACGGATGGATGGATGGATGGATGGCTGAGTGGATGCATGGTTAGATGAATGGATGGATGGATGGCTGGATGGATGTATGGATGGATGAATGTGTTGTTAAGTGGATGAATGGGTTCCTGAGTGGATGGATGGATGAATGAATGAATGGGTTGTTGGGTGGATGGATAGATGGATAAATGGGTTGCTGGATGCATGACTGGGTGGATGGCTGACTGGCTGAATGGATGGATGGATGAATGAATGAATGGGTTGCTGGATGGATGAATGGGTTACTGGGTGGATGGATGGATGGATGGCTGGCTGGATGGATGGATGAATGAATGGGTTGCTGGGTGGATGGATGGATGAATGGGATACTGGGTGGATGGATGGTTGGATAAATGGGTTACTGGGTGGATGGATGGATGAGTAGATGGATGAATTTATAAATGGGTGGCTGGCTGGATGAACAGATGGATGGATGGATGGCTGAGTGAATGCATGGTTAGATGAATGGCTGGATGAATGGATGGCTGAATGTATGGATGAATGGGTTCCTGGGTGGATGACTAGGTGGATAAATGGTTGGATGGATGAATGGCTGGGTGGATGGATTGATGGATGTCCGGATGAAGAAATGGGTGGATGGATGGATGGATGAATGGGTTACTGGGTTGCTGGTTGGATGAATGGCTGGATTGATGAATGGTTGGCTCAGTGGATGGATGAATGGATGGCTGGGTGGATTAATGGGTGGCTGGATGGATGAATAGATGGGTGGTTGGGAGGATGGCTGGCTGGATTTTTTTATTATTCTGATTCGGTTCTCTGTGTTTGCAGCGATGTACGCCCCAGCCCACTCTCATGCCCTTGCCAAGCAAAAGCTAACCAGCAGCAGTTTAAAAAGACCCCACAGTCAGATCAGCATCCCCCAGCACCCGTTCCCCTCAAGGCAGCACCATCCAAATTCTCCTTCAGTCGTACCAAAGAAAGCCTTTCCAGAGCTGAAGCGCTGCCTGCCCAACCAGCCCTCGCAGAGCGGCTCGACGCACGTCTCCGCTGTGCCCATCACTGTGCCCACTCTTAGCCGAACCCACCTTACCCCACCTACGCTGTCCCTACCCTTGACCTCCTCCGCCCCTGCCGGTTCCTTACTGGCCACCAAGCAGCTGTTAAGGATCGCGCTGTCCTCCGCCTCCGCCCAGTGCGCCAACGGCCAGTCGAAAGTATCAAAAATGTCCCCGTCTCACGATCTCATCCAGTCGAGGCCTCAAGTGTCTCCCGCACCTGCCCAGTCGCCACAGGCTTCCAACGTGTGCCCGCAGCTGGTGCAGCTCTCGCCCTCCAGACAGACCTGGACCTCCCCTCAAAGAGCGTCCCCTCCCTCTCCGGTTCTCCCACTCGTCTCCACCAGCAGCACCTCCTCCTCTGCGCCTCCGCAATCACCCCTCGCTTCCTTTACTCACACGAGCGACGCGTCCAAGGACACCAACGTTTCCAAGCAGAAGACAAAACCGGGAGACGACGCTGAGGAAGTGGCACAGGATCTCAAAATCTCAGTATCACAGACGCAAAATGTGGAACCGGAACCGAACCGGACGTCACAGGGTGCCGGAACCGATGCCCAGCTGTCGGAAGCTGCGAACAAGTCCGCAGTGAGTCTTCATTTGTTGGGTTATATGATGTCACGTGTCATGTGATTGCAAGTTGTTTGCTGTATATATACAGTAGTTACTGTACTGTACAAGGTCAGTAAAGTCATGGTGTGACCAGTTGACTCTGGAGGAACTCTAGTGGCCTTCTCAGAGCCCTGGCTTCAACTAAACAGCACACAGCTGTAAAATATGGTAGTGGTAGCATCATTTTATGGAAATACGTGTCCAGAATGAAAAGCCTGGCACTAGGAAGGATGTGTAGGCACACAAACCCAAGCCAACACTGGTCAATCTTTAATTGGCTTTGAAAGTCTTGATTTTAATCTAATGGAAGATCTGATCTGTGGCAGGACTTCATGGTGGTATACAACCACTCCTCAAATAACCTAGCAGGACAAATTCTTGATGTCTGCAGAGTTAATTGACGCCAATCCATAACCACTACTGGCAAGTTCAAAGTCTTATTATTTTGGTCTCCCAGGCACTTGGGTGGCATAGCGGTGTCTGGTTCCTCTCAAGGTTTCTTCCTGTAATTTTAAGGCCACTGTCGCCCTCGGCTTGCTCAACAGGGAGTTTTTGGTCTGTCGGTCCTGGAGTCTATAAAGACAATTGAGACAATGTCCATTTGACCTGACTTGACTACATTAAGCAAGCCCAGCACCACAGGAATCCAGGGTTTGAATCCCCAGTGGTGCTATCGTCTACATACCGGTTGGTCGTCTACATACAGACACGATTTGCTGTGTCTAAGGGAGGGGTGGGTGCCTGAGGCTCCACGATAAATTGGCGTCCAGTGTGGGGTCTGTTACAGCATCGCTCCCAGTGATTCTATTCTAGGGAAGCCGGACCTACCGGGATGAACCGGTGGTCAAATGTGGAATGTGTCCGGCACTGTAAGTAAAAGTCTTCCATCATCCTCCAGGTCTGTAAGAGAACGGTCACTGTTACAGAGGAAAAACTGTCTGAGAAGACCCACCCCGCTGAGCGAGAGGACCTCTGCGAGGACACGTCTGCTCTCTCAGACAATCATTCAGGTATTCAGAATGACACGTGACTTTCATGCTCTTTTAGAATTGACTCAGTACTTTCAAAATGAAGCCGAGGTTTAATTTTTGATGCGGAAACCGTGCAGCATTTTCCAGCACAGCACAGTTGCATGAAAATGAAACGCATGAAAGTTTGTGAACCCTTTCATTGTGTAATTACTAGAAATCTGATCCTTTATACACCTCCTTGTTTCTACACTCACTGTCCATTTTATCAGCTCCACTTAGCATATAGAAGCACTTTGTAGTTCTACAATTACTGACTGTAGTCCATCTGTTTCTCTGCATGCTTTGTTAGCCCCCTTTCATGCTGTTCTTCAATGGTCAGGACCCCCACAGGACCACCACAGAGCAGGTATTATTTAGGTGGTGGATCATTCCCGGCACTGCAGTGACGCTGACATGGTGGTGGTGTGTTAGTGTGTGTTATGCTGGTATGAGTGGATCAGACACAGCAATGCTGCTGGAGTTTTGAAACACCTCACTGTCACTGCTGGACTGAGAATAGTCCACCAACCAAAAATATGTGCAGCCAACAGCGCCCCGTGGGCAGCGTCCTGTGACCACTGATGAAGGTCTAGAAGGTGACCGACTCAAACAGCAGCAATAGATGAGCGATCGTCTCTGACGTTACATCTACAAGGTGGACCGACTAGGTAGGAGTGTCTAATAGAGTGGACAGTGAGTGGACACGGTATTTAAAAACTCCACTCATACCAGCACAACACACACTAACACACCACCACCATGTCAGTGTCACTGCAGTGCTGAGAATGATCCACCACCTAAATAATACCTGCTCTGTGGTGGTCCTGTGGGGGTCCTGACCATTGAAGAACAGCATGAAAGCAGGTTAAAAAAGTATGTAGAGAAACATATGGACTACAGTCAGTAATTGTAGAACTACAAAGTGCTTCTATATGGTCAGTGGAGCTGATATAATGGACAGTGAATGTAGAAACAAGGATGTGGTTTTAGATTTCTTGTTTGTGTCCTCTCTTTTTAGCCATTTCCAGTCTTTCCTCTGACCTGTCGCCAGTCCAGTCCTCTACCGTACGACCCCTGGACGCGTCCCCCGCCAGCTGCAGCTCCCCCACCAAATGCCCAGCCGTATCAGACAGACAGCCTTCTCAGCAGTCTTCTTTCAGCGACACGGGCACGGCGGAAACGGCCAAACCGGTCATCCTCACTCACCTGGTGGATGGATTTATCATTCAGGAAGGGCTGGAACCGTTTCCGGTACGTTCTACAGTATATATACAGCAATTATACTTCATGTATTACAGTCAGGTTTAGAAATGTCAGTCTGTGTTTCGTAATGATGTTATTTGACTACAGTATTCTGAAGTACTAGGTTAAACTGCTTGTTTTTGGTACGTTTTCTAGGTGAACAAGTCGTCGCTTATGGTGGGTCAAAACTGTGGTTCGGGGCTGAATGGGACAAGTGGGTCGGATTTGTATAACGCCACTTCGGATGACTCGACTGACTCAGACGCCACCGTTACAAACAGTGGGTACCGTTCCTATTGTTTCAGTCAATATTCTAACCCAGGGGTCACCTACCTTTTTGAAACAGAGTAATACGAAGGGCTGCTTGTCTGATACAAACTTGGTTCACCTTTATTGATAATAATAATAATGAATATTCATATATGTGAATAGACTATTTTAAGAACATACCCTGTGGACGACTCACGTGGTCCCTGCGGGCAGCCAGGTGTCCACGGGCACCGTGTTGGTGACCCCTGTTCTAACCTATCTGTACTAAACTCTGAATTCTAAGTCATTGACTCGATAAATGAGATTTTATCAGGCCTGTGTGGATATAAGGGTGTAAACTGTACAGTTTCGGGATTGACTGGGCGCTCACATTGGGTGTCTCTTGGGTGTGCAGGTCATGTCGGAGGCGAACCCAGACTCGTGCTGCAGTGTCATTTCTGCAAGAGGAAAGGGACGGCTCAGACGTTCGCCCGCTCCAAACGCTTCTGCTCCAAGTCGTGCGCCAAGAGGTAGGACCCGTAAGGTTCCGGAGTACCTTAAGAACACAGCTAAGAGTGATTGTGATATTCCGGAATATTCTGCTAGCACACCAGCACCGAGATTCTGAACTCCTCGGTTCTGACGGGCATAATCTGGCCACCGTATCTGCAGGGTGGGGGCCGGACTATGTTTGAATGGGTGGGTCTTCGTACGCTGTGTAAGGACCCTGATTGGTGGAAGAGACGCCTGTGCAGAATGCAGGGGCGAGAAGAGAAGGTGTGTACACGTGCTCTCCTTGGATGCGATCGGGTATCTCTCAGCAGCGATGGACAAGTGATTGTGATTCTCCTACTCCGACCCCACTCCCTCAGACACAGCCACGTGTCTGTTACGCGCCCGGTCAAGTCATCGAGACTCAAACTAGAGTGGTGGACCGGCGCGTTAGACTGCTGTGGTCCCCAAGAGCCCCCACTACGTATTTCTATCTTACAGCTTGAATTCAAAATTAACTGTCTGACTGTAAGAGAAATAAATAGAGAAATATAAACATCTGCGTTCATGAATCAGCCATCAACGATGCTTAACCATTTGTTAATGATGCTTTTAAACTTACACATATTTTTAATGTTCCTATCTGCTGTCCGGACTGGATAGACCTTGTTCTTTTGTAAACAGTAAATGTTTTGCTGTTGATATAATTTAAGACACACATTGTACACAGTGTAAGGTTGACTAACCACAGTGAGGAAAGGTATTGGTGGTTTCCTGTACGTACTTACAAATACACCTCTCATCAAAAGCAGCTTTTATAGAGCTCAGTCAACCATTTACATATAGAGACATAAATGGCATGGTCTTGGGGTTTAAATAACTTCTGTGATGGCTGAATTATCATAAGATGATAAAAGCTGCTGGAACCTGATGGTTAAACAGCTGGGTGATGCTGTTTAACGCCAAGCAAGCTTCACGTTATCGTTGGCTTTACAACAGCTCCCGGTCATGTACCCTAAACCTCAGCTAAAATCTGTTGCTGATGGACAAAGTCACATGGACTACATGGTTTTGGGTTTTTTTTGGACTGTGCTCCATGACATCCATGTTCCACCAGCTTGCAATTACAACTGACCATCCAGACAAGTTACCTGTCAGCATTTTGGTTTTCTGTTAGTTTCTTGGGACTAAAGCAACAACAAACAAGTTGACATATAGGTTAGAGCGGGTTTTCTTAGAACCGCGGTGTTATATACCTATATTTTTTAGTTTGACACGTCAACCAAGCAGTAGATACGACCCAAACAAGATTATTTAAGTATTTAGATGCAAAGTAAGACCATTAAAGGGTTAACAAGGGAGCACTGTTTTAATAAGTTTTTAATACATAGGCAAACTAGCCCTATTTATATGGGCACTGACATGGAATTAGGAGGCCACGCTGCTTTCATGATTGCTTTCTGCACCAACCGATTATTAATCTGTTGCTATTGTACAGGATGCCAACAGGGGGCGACAGTGCTGCACACGTTAATCCACATATCACAGGATCAGCGTTTACTTTTACATTTGCATTTTTGGCTTTTTGATCCAAAGCCACTTAGTACTGTGACAGTGTACAGTCTAAGCAATTGAGGGTTAAGGGCCTTGGTGACGGGCCCACCAGGGCAACCTGACAGTTACTAGTCAAGTCAACTTTATTTATATAGCTCTTTTTACAATAGACATTGTCTCAAAGCAACTGTACAAAATCCAGGACCAACAGATACAAAAACCCCTGTTGAGCAAGCCGAGGGCGACTGTGGCAAGGAAAAACTCCCTACTAGTATTACTAGTCCAGTACCTTAACCACTAGACTAAAAAGACACACCTACGTATTCACTCTGCCTTTTATCCTCCCTCCAGGTTCAGTTACACCAAGCGTTTCCGGGCCATGAGGCGCTGCGTGAGCGAAGGTGGGCACCGATCAGAATTCAACGGCGCGAAGGATGGGATAGACGAAGACGCCTTTCAACAGGTCTGCTCCCGATACTTTTCACGCTTGCCCTTGACTGCACCGCTGCTTCATCATCTTCCCTCACTCTTGTCACGCGTTTCAGGTAAAGCACAGCACCACACAGCAGTGGAGGATCCTTCAGCGCCCTCCGCAGGAAGGCGAGAGCGAGGCGGCCGTGCCCATGAAGACCCGGTTGCGCAGGCACACCGAGCAGGGTGTTGGCGAGCGAGAAGCCGGGACCAGGGAAGCCGCGAGCGAGACCAAGAGTGCTCCGACTTCGCCGCTGGATGTGGCGGCGCCCACGGATCTGTCGTCACACTCCAGACCTGCTCAGTGGACTGTGGACCAAGTGTGGAGCTTTATATCTAACCTACCAGGTACGTTCATCGCCTCAGTTGTGTCTCTTTGGACTGTGGGAGGAAACCGGAACTCCTGGAGGAAACCCATACAGACATTAGGAGAACATGCAAAGTCCATACAGACAGGATGCTGTGAGGCGACAGTGCTACCCACTGAGCATTAGTGCTGCCCCCATAGTAATGGTCAGGACCCCCACAGGACCACCACAGAGCAGGTATTATTTAGGTAGTGGATCATTCTCAGCCCTGCAGTGACACTGACATGGTGGTGGTGTGTTAGTGTGTGTTGTGCTGGTATGAGTGGATCAGACACAGCAGCGCTGCTGGAGTTTTTAAATACCGTGTCCACTCACTGTCCACTCTATGAGACACTCCTACCTAGTTGGTCCACCTTGTAGATGTAAAGTCAGAGACGATCGCTCATCTATTGCTGCTGTTTGAGTCGGTCATCTTCTAGACCTTCATCAGTGTGTACAGGACGCTGCCCACATGGCGCTGTTGGCTGGATATTTTTTGGTGTTTTTGGTTGGTGGACTATTCTCAGTCCAGCAGTGACATTGAGGTGTTTAAAAACTCCAGCAGCATTGCTGTGTCTGATCCACTCATACCAGCACAACACATACTAACACACCACAACACCAAATAATACCAACTCTGTAGTGGTCCTGTGGGGGTCCTGACCATTGAAGAACAGGGTGAAAGCAGGCTAAATCAGTATGCAGAGAAACAGATGGACTACAGTCAGTAATTGTAGAACTACAAAGTGCTTCTATATGGTAAGTGGAGCTGATCACATGGACAATGAGTGTAGAAACAAGGTGGTGGTTTTAATGTTTTGGTTGACTGGTGTATATATTTATGTAGTCAGTCGTATGTCTGATGTTAAGCAAAACCTTGTGATCTTCTCAGGGTGTCAAGACATTGCCGAATCGTTCCGGGTGCAGGAGATTGACGGACAGGCCTTGCTGCTGCTCACCGAAGACCACTTAATGAGTGCTATGAATGTCAAACTGGGACCGGCTCTCAAAATCTGTGCCCGGATAAACTCCCTGAAGGAAGGAGGGAGATAAAGCGAGACAAAACGAGACAGAACCCCGACAAGACGAGGAAGGAAAAAAAACCCTGAAGGATAGTGTGGACTTCGTTTGCCCTTGCAGCCGATCAGAGCACTTGCCAATAGATTAGAGCCATTATGTGCACTTTAAGAGACGTGTTGAGATAACGTGTTTGTATTTGCTTGAACTGAGCTAGCCTAACATAACAGTAGCCTACAAGTACCCTTAGCGTCTGTCCGAAAGCATGATAGCAATATAATGCTCCCTTTTCCTGTCTGCGTAAATACCAGATCTATATCCAGTCCTAGGAGGGAAATGTTCGTGTCTGCTTTGTTTCGTTTAGTTTTTTTTTGTACGGAATAATCATAATCAGGGTCGTCGAGTTTCTATTTTTCACAGAAAGGAAAGAATGGCTTCCTGCGTGTGTTGCGGCGAAGCCGGAGAAAGATCGGAAGTGCTACTATCGTGCGCATGTCCCGCTGTAGATATTTTCCTATCGTACTGTATATGTGTACATGTATAAGAATGCAGTGCTTCGTGTGTATAAATCTATACAAATGTTTTGTGAAGGATTTGTAATATTTAATATATTTGTCTTCTAAGGCTTGATGAAATGCAAATGCGAACAGTTTTTAAGCGTTTTTAAATGACGTCCGACTTGCTGAAAAGATTATGTAGGCTTTAAAAAAAAAAAGAAGAAAAAGAAAATAAACAGGATTCATGTCCCGGAGTCGGAACGGAACACGGCAAAACGTTGGAGGTACGCGGCAGGACACGGCAGTTTCGCCTAATCGAGGTACAGCAGGGTGGTGCCTTTTTCTGACGTGGAGACCTTAGGAAACTGCTGTAGACATTGTACTTTATTAGAGTGTCATTCAAGTGTTTGTCACGATTACATTACCTTTCTTGTGCCATTTTTAACTATTTAATTAAACAAACTACATTTTGTTACTGAATGCGGAATGATTTTTTGCATAAATTAGCTTGGATTTACACCGATCAGCCATAACATTGAAACCACCTACTTTGTTTCTACACTCACTGTCTATTTCACCATATAGAAGCACTTTGTAGTTCTACAATTACTGACTGTACTCCTTCTGTTTCTCTGCGTACTTTTTACCTGCTTTCACCCTGTTCTTCAATGGTCAGGACCCCCACAGGGCCACTACAGAGCAGGTATCATTTAGGTAGTGGATCATTCTCTGACATGGTGGTGGTGTGTTATGCTGGTATGAGTGGACACTCACTGTCCACTCCTACCTAGTCGGTCCACCTTGTAGATGTAAAGTAAGAGACGATCGCTCATCTATTGCTGCTGTTTGACTTGTTCATCTTCTAGACCTTCATCAGTCGTCACAGGACGCTTCCCATGGGGCGCTGTTGGCTGGATATTTTTGGTTGGTGGACTATTCTCAGTCCAGCAGGGACAGTGAGGTGTTTAAAAACTCCATCAGTGCTGCTGTGTCTGATCCACTCATACCAGCACCATGTCAGTGTCACTGCAGTGCTGAGAATGATCCACCACCTAAATAATACCTGCTCTGTGGGGGTCCTGACCATTGAAGAACAGCATGAAAAGGGGTAACAAAGCATGCTGAGAAACCGATGGACTACAGTCAGTAATTGTAGAACTACAAAGTGCTTCTATTTGGTAAGTGGAGCTGATAAAATGGATTCCCAGGTGATGCTGTCTGGGTACTTTTTGTGTGGAGTTTGCATGTTCTCCCCTTGTCTGTGTTGGGGTTTAAATTGGATATTGGATATATTGACAGTAAGTTATACCAGAGGTGATGATGTACATGTGGTTTCAGCATCATGAGCTTCCTTTTGTTTGAAGGAAAGAAGGGGTGGGAACAGAAAAGCTTCCCTATAAAAGCCAAATCCCCCTGAATATGATGTTTTTTATGACCAGTTCCTCCACAGCCTGTGTTTCATCCCCCAGCTGACCAGAGAATCATGAAACCTTAATAACAAACCACAACAAAAGTGATTTTTCAGCAGTTCCAGAAAAGCAAAGTTACTTCTGCAGTTTTTCTCCTGACTGGACCAGATCTGGGGGATTATGTCTCAGAGCTGTCGGCTGCTGTGCGGCTTCTTCCTGAGCTGTCTGGGCTGGATCGGACTGATCATCGCCACCTCCACCAACGACTGGGTGATAACCTGCAGCTTCGGCATGCATACCTGCATCAAGATGGACGAGCTGGAGTCTAAAGGATTGTGGGTGGATTGTGTGATTTCTACATCTTTGTACCACTGCAGCACCCTTAATCAGATCCTCACACTGCCTGGTAAGAACCTGCAAGTCCTACAGTGTACAAATGTATACATGTTTAAATATAATGAAAGGCTAGTGAATGTGAGCCAAAAGTTTAATTTAATACAATAAAACACTTCATTATAACATTTGGAGTAAAGTTTAATTTCTTAATACTTGGCAACACCATATACACGTTTTGAAACGGACCATGGTCATTTCTTCGTACAAAAGTTCAGATTTCTGAGTCTTTTTGAGTCTTTAAATCTTTTTAATGGAGGAAGGTGAATTTGATCTTACTATCAGAAACGTATTTAAGTTAATAAATTTTCAGCTATTGTTCACCTGTTATAGATTAACAGTATGAACATTATATCAAACATGAATAGACGTCAATGTTCTTTTCAATTGGTAAAAGATTTATTATAATGCAATTCTTTAAACTAAAGTCACATGATCAGCATAACATTTGGAGTAAAAACTTTAATTTGGAGTAAAGTTTAATTTCTTAATACTTGGCAACACTATATACACGTTTTGAAATGTCATATCAACATTATATCAAACATGAATGAACGTCAGCGTTCATAACATTTGGAGTAAAAACTTTAATTTGGAGTAAAGTTTAATTTCTTAATACTTGGCAACACTATATACACGTTTTGAAATGTCATATCAACATTATATCAAACATGAATGAACGTCAGCGTTCATAACATTTGGAGTAAAAACTTTAATTTGGAGTAAAGTTTAATTTCTTAATACTTGGCAACACTATATACACGTTTTGAAATGTCATATCAACATTATATCAAACATGAATGAACGTCAGCGTTCATAACATTTGGAGTAAAAACTTTATTTTGGAGTGAATGTTTAATTTCTTAATATTTGGCAACACTTATTTTTAAGTGGAACATGCCCATTTTTTCGTACAAAAGCTCAGATTTCTGAGTCTTTTTTTGAGTCTTTGAGTCTTTTCCATCCTATCAGAAACGTATTTAAGTTAATACATCAGCAGCCAAAAGATGTATTATAATGCAATGCTTTAAAGTAAAGAGTCACATATTCAGCATAACATTTGGGAAAAAAAACTTTAATTTGGAGTAAAGTTTAATTTCTTAATACTTGGCAACACCATATACACGTTTTGAAACGGACCATGGTAATTCCTTTTTGAGTCTTTTCCATCTCATCAGAAACTTAAGTTAATACATTAGCAGCCATTGTTCACCTGTTATAGTTATATAATATCAACATTATATCAAACATGAATAAACGTCAATGTTCTTTTCAATTTTTTAGGATTTATTATAATGCAATGCTTTAAAATAAAGTCACATGATCAGCATAACATTTGGAGTAAACACTTTAATTTGGAGTCATTTTTAATTTCTTAATACTTGGCAACACTATACATGTTTTGAAACGGACCATGGTTGGCTCGGTGGGTAGCACTGTCGTCTCACAGCAAGAAGGTCCAGGGTTCGATCCCCGGGCGGGGCGGGGCGGTCCGGTCCGGGTCCTTTCTGTTTGGAGTTTGCATGTTCTCCCCGTGTCAGTGGTTTCCTCCCACAATCCAAAAACATGCAGTCAGGTTAATTGGAGACACTGAATTGCCCTATAGGTGAATGGGTGTGTGTATGTGTGTCTACCCTGCGATGTACCTTAGTCGACCAGGGTTTTACTGTGTGCCTTGCGCCCATTGAAAAGCTGGGATAGGCTCCAGCATCCCCTCGTGACCCTCATTGGATAAGCGGTTAAGAAAGTGAGTGAGTGTGTATTCAATTATTAAAATAATTACTTTTTTCTGTGTGTGTGGAACTAAAATTACTCAAATTAAAAGACACCAACTAAACCACCACAGAAAAACTACATTTAAAAGTAAACAAGCTGGTCCCACTACCTGCAATGCTTTCCCATTGTGTATAATAACCCAGGAGTACATAACCAGACTATCATTGACTATGACAAAAGTAGATTTGACCCTTTTAAGTGTATTTTAATCCAGCTTTCTCCTGATCCTGACCATATCTGATAACATATGAATACACCCTTTTAATATATTTACCGAACTGTACTGGAGTCCGACCCCATCAGGACTGAAATGAATGACCCCTTGGTGTATTAAGATCTGATCAGATTAAGCAAAGAAATATATCATATTACACCATTATTTATACCATAAGTTATTGTTTTGTTTCTATTTGCATTGAGCTTAGATTTAATCCTTGTTTATCATTTTTAACGATTTGCTTGTAGCGTATATCCAGACATGCCGGGCGCTCATGGTGTCCGCCTCACTCCTCGGCCTCCCCTCTGTCCTGCTGGCGCTGCTAGCCACGCCGTGCTTCAAACTTGGCGACGAGGGTGACGGGACCAAACGCAAACGCGCCCTGTTTGCGGGAATCTTAAGTCTGCTCATGTGTAAGTGCTTCATATTTCTTATTTTTTGGCCAGATTTGCTGCTGGCATGGTGGGGCTGAGCTGTATTGTTTAGTAGGACAAACCTGGACCCTTTGGATGGGGCAAGGGTCCAGGTTTATAATTTCAACAGCTAATGTATACAGACAACAGTTCTCCACCCTCAAGAACTACACCCATGTCTGATATCCAGTGTGTGTCACTACATTATTATCATCTTTTTGCACTTGACTGTGACTCCGAAGTTCCTTCCTACAGGATAGAGGAAATATCTGAGTGATGTAGGGAAGACTAATCTATCGGCACAGTTGCTCTAATACAGCTGGTTTAAGTTTCACGTTGATGGAAGACACCGAGTAGGAAATGAGACTGGGAAACAGATGGAGACTCACCCACAACCTTAATTTAGGTTTTTTTTTTTATAACTGGGATTTCTTGTTCGGGTCATGAAGGGCTTAAATCATGCAACATTTACTGGTTTCATGCCTAGTTTAGTAATACAGCTGCTAAAATGAAGTATTAATTGGACACCGATCAGCCATCCTTGTTTCTACACTTACTGTCCGTTTTATCAGCTCCACTTACCATATAGAAGCACTTTGTTGTTCTCCAATTACTGACTGTAGTCCATCTGTTTCTCTGCATGCTTTTTTACCCTGCTTTCACCCTGTTCTTCAATGTTCAGGAGTGGCTTCTGGCTGGTATGAGTGGAGTTTTTAAATACCGTGTCCACTCACTGTCCACTCTATTAGACACTCCTACCTAGTTGGTCCACCTTGTAGATGTAAAGTCAGAGACGATCGCTCATCTATTGCTGCTGTTTGAGTCGGTCATCTGTAGACCATCATCAGCGGGTACGGGACGCTGCACCCGGGGCGCTGTTGCCTGGATATTTTTGGTTGGTGGACTATTCTCAGTCCAGCAGTGACAGTGAGGTGTTTAAAAACTCCAGCAGCATCGCTGTGTCTGATCCACTCATACCAGCACAACACACACTAACACACCACCACCATGTCAGTGTCACTGCAGTGCTGAGAATGATCCACCACCCAAATAATACTTGCTCTGTAGTGGTCCTGTGGGGGTCCTGACCATTGAAGAACAGCATGAAAGGGGGCTAACAAAGCGTGCAGAGAAACAGATGGACTACAGTCAGTAATTGTAGAACTACAAAGTGCTTCTATATGGTAAGTGGAGCTGATAAAATGGACAGTAAGTGTAGTAACATGGAGGTGGTTTTAATGTTATGGCTGATCAGTGTATAATAAATATTCTGTAAATGGGGTTGTAAATCATACCATTATTTTTAAATATATTTTTTACTATATTTAAGACAGCTTAGGACCTAAAAACATTTTAAGACACATTTTAAGACATTTACGGGTGTAAATACATTAAAATACCAATAAAACATCATTATGGTTTCATTAAGGTCCTTTATTTTCTTCGACAGCGGTCTGTGGCATAGTGTCGACGGTGTGGTTCCCGATCGGAGCTCATCACGAAGACGGCCTCCTGTCGTTTGGGTTCTCCCTCTACGCCGGATGGGTGGGCTCCGTCCTCTGCCTCCTGGGGGGCTCCGTTATGACATGCTGCTCGGGAGCCGACGCCCCGGCCCTGCGCCCCGAAAACCGCTTCTACTACTCCAAACAGAGCGGCCTTGCCGATTCGGTCCAGCCCACGAACAGTCACGCCAAGAGCGCACACGTCTGAGGGAGGGGAGACGTGGACTGGGATAGACTTCAAACAGAGGAACGTTTTATCTGTCTCGGGGGTGTTTTCTACTACCGTGGTTTGAAGATATGAGCATGAGGAGAGTGGTGTTATGGGTGATTTTTATTCAAAGCAGCGTTTCGTTCTGGACGTAAAACTTTCACTCGGCACGGACCCGGCAGATGAGGCCAGGAATTCAAAGTGAACGCTGGCCAATTTTTTATATAACCTGAATTGTTTTGAACTCTAGATAGAACGTTAACAACATGCTAACAATTAAGCGAGGCTTACAGCTTAGCCTTGTGCAAACCATGTATTCAAATAAAATCAGGTCATGTTGGAACTCTGGATAAATGCGTCCACAGTCAATCACCATTTTCATGAAACCCACCCTTTTTTTTTTTACTATGTGGATAGGGACCTCATAACTGATGCAATTACGACCTCTGTTGGCTGGTTGATGGCGCCTGCACGTGTCGAGGAATAATGCATCGATCAGGGTGTGGCTCTCCGTACACAAAGCAGATCCGCATATGAACTCGCCTCATGCAGGTGAAAAGATGCAGTCGGCTACTGCACACGTATCTGAGGTGGTGTGTGTTAGTCACGGCGGTGAGACCAGCATTTCCTCTCTTCCTCTCGGTAGAGTAATGCAATTGGGTAATTGGATATGACCAAACTGAGAGGAAAATTGGGAGGAAAATTGGGAAAAATGCAACAACAAAAAAAAGTGAAATGGCAAATGTTTAATAGCTTACTTAAGACCAGAATTAGTAAATATCTGGACAACATGATGAAACACGAATGTTAATACAATGTGATCAGTGCAGATTAAATATAGTAAAGTATACATGCATTCTAGGATTCTTAACCACGCCCTAGTTTTTAGGGCTCGCAAATGCAAACAGGCAAAATCCAACAACAAAACAATTTAAAAAACACTTATATATGTAGCTTTTATTATTCCAGAAACCAAAAAGGAGAACATTAAGTGCCATATTGGCTGATTTAATATTTTTATTAGATATAATCTTTAACCTGCTAGGCAGTTTTATCAGGTGCACGTTTTTATTGACTTTGGGTTTATTATTTTTCTTTTAAGAAATAGGACGATTGGACATGCATGTGCTGAGGAAGCTGATTTCCTCAGCGATTTGTGTTATAGAAATGTCAAAAACTACAAAAAAGTCTATTTAAATTACCTAACTCTGCAATGCCATGACAAATGTACAGCGGTACCTTGTAACTCAACGTCCCCTAAACACAAAATCTTTTAAACTCTGCGCCCTTCTGTACCCTTTAACTCAGCGTGTTCAGTTTGTTTTTAAAAATGTATTTATATAATTTCAAATTAATAATGAACAGCTGCTTTGTTCTGCGCTCGGTTTGAGCGGTGTGCTAATACGTCATCAAAGTATGCATATGAGACTAATCTGCATTTGTGTAAAATAACCATCAGATTCACTCTGAAAGCTCCACATGTATCTGTGCCTGTGTTTATCTGGATTTTCCTCCCTGTTTCACTTTTAAACTTGTGTTACAGCTCGAGGTGCTGAGAAACTGTGAGAATCAGAATCAGCTTTTTATTTCAGTGTTTTTATATTATATTTGTGTTATTTTCAGTGTGTAAGTGTCAAAAACAATGCATATATTTTAGGCTAGTGTTAAATAATGGGAGTTTTTAAACTTAATGCCACTCCCAGAACCAACTGACGTTGAGTTTCAAGGTACCGCTGCATATTTAGTTCAGCTGTATTATGCACATACATATCTTAAGTTCCCGAGTCTGCTCTCGATCACCTGCTCTTGAAAGAAAAGAAAAAAAAAAAACCTGGGCATTTTCTAGCGCGACCATCTGACATGCAGACGGCAGACTGGAGGGAAGCCAGAGGTGCTGTAAGGCCAGATGTTTTTTTCATGTTTTTTCCTGTATAGAACTTTACACCATCCTGCAGAGGATCCCTCAGGAAACCAGCAGACGCAAAAAGGGCATCTTTAATCGGCCCGGCTTCACCATTATTCTTACATCCTTCTCTCATGTGAGAAGTCGTCACTTCTTTCCGCTTCGATGTTGTTTAGCTCCGGCCATTAAAAACTATCGGTGGTTTAAAATCACTAATCTGGCTGTGACTTGTTAAAAAGCATAAAGTTCATTTCAGTTCAGTTCTACTTTCTGTTTCAGTTCAGGAACAGTTCATGCTTTTAAGGTCAAACGCTTAATAAAACATGTTTTAAAATAGTTTTGTATTTTTATTTTCAATATATTAATATGCTTTTATCAAACCATATTCAACAATCACTACAGGTCTAATTTAGTCTGCAAATGTATCCGCATAGTAGAAACATACGTAGCAATGAAAACATTTTGATACATGTTTACAGAAAACCATAGAACTCAAAACATTTAACAAAACACAGTGAAAACACAGTGAAAATGTTGGATTCAGCAAGTACCAAGTATATTTTATACATAAAAAACAGGCCAGCTGGGAACAAACCTGTTAATCACGTAGACTACTGTTTGTCAAAAATATTTGGTCTTGTTACTTATTATAGGACTTTTATTACCTATATAAAATGAGAAAAAATAAATAATACATTGTGTTTTCTTATTTATTTCAAGCTTAAACTGCCTGTACAAAGCTCAGTTCCAACAAGCTAGAAACATGCTTGAGCTTCACTGCAGACAGGCCAGTCTAGCACCCACACACTCTCTGGTGTCTGAGAGATGCTTATAGGGTGTGTTCGAAAACCTAGTGAGCTGCCTTGCTGTAGACAGGATTCTAATAAGTCATTGACTTATAAGGCAGGTTATTCGAACGTGCTATTTAGACAGCGATTCCATCAGTTTTTGCTAACGAAGGTAAGCTAACACAATTAGCATCATGCCATTCAAATCAATGGGATGGGGTGGCACAACATGTCAACTAACATCTCCCTTCGTGTACCGAAAACGGTTACATTTGCTGACAAGCCCGAATTTACAAATAAAAACACTTGTACAAGTTTATACAAATTAAAAATCAATAATAATTTATTTACGTTTGAAAATAACTCAGTTCGTTTCTCCACACCGTCCGCCATACTTTTTATTTTTCTGTGAGAAGTCGTGCCGCACTGAATGCTGGGATTGCCTTCACCGCTAAGGCAGTATCGGATGCTTCCTCGTTCTTGAGTCAAAATAGCGTTGATACCTTACTAGGCAGCATTTTGAGGCATCTAGGATGTAGAGAGCGCACTAGGTTTTCAAACACACCCATAGTCTGGATTTATATATTTATATATATAAGGTATATTATTAGTATACTATAGTATTAGTATATATACTTGCTCAAGGGCCCACCAGCAACCTGGCAGTGGTGGTGCTTGAACCAGCGACATTCGATTACTAGTCCTGTGTCCTAACCGCTAGGCCCCAACTGCCCCTATTTACCTTTCACGCCTCAACCTTTCTGAAACTGAGGTTAGTATAATGAGTGCAGTTAGATCAGTTACACACACCAAGGCACTATTTAAGGCTTAATGAAAGAATTCCCATTCAGATCTTCATCTCCTTTATGTAATGAAATATATTAGGGAGGTAAAACTGAATTAATTCACCCAGATCACAGAATACTGTTTACTTTCTGTTTACCAACCCCCTCTTAGGACTCCAATTCTGACCTTGGCCCTATAGTAGAGGTGTTTATAGAGAGAAAAAAAAGGACATCCCTTATTGGGACACAGATCTGCCTGGAAAAAAAAGTCTGTTGGCCTTAATGGAAGAAAACACAAAGTTTAAGCTCTATATGAGCCAATCTGGACAGCTGAGCAGATAGATAAAGTCCGGATAAATAGTTTGGGAGTACTTTGCGGTTACAGAAAGGATTGTTGGAAAAGTTTGTTGGGAAATTCTGACAATCCTTGTAAACCTCAGACTGACTAAGTACATAAAAACATCGTTTCATCAACACCAGGGAATTCCTGAATTAGAATTAGGTTTTTTTTATTGCATTTCTTCCCAATTTGTAGCCCGTCCAATTTTCACCCATTTGCGTTATGCTTCCTCTCTACTGGTGCTAACCCCCACCCCGACTGAGGAGAGCGAACTGACACACGTCCCCTCCGACACGTGAGCAGTAGCCGACTGCATTTTTTCACCTGCACGAGGCGAGTTCATATGCGAATCAGCTTTGTGCACAGAGAGCCACACCCTGATCAGCATTATTCTTCGACTCCGAGCCGAGGTCGTAATTGCATCAGTTATGAACGCTGTATGAACAACAGCCAAACACTGTTTATATAGCCGGATGGCAGAGCTGAGATTCGATAGGATGTATTCGAAATCCCAGCTCTGGTGTGCTAGTGTATTCCAGTGGCCTGGAATTAGTTTTTTAATGACTTTTACTACAGCTATATTGATATATGTAATGCTACTAAACAACCTTTGCATAAGTAGCACAAGCATAGTCAGGATACATCAGGGAGTTTGAGTATGACTTAAAGAGCAATATGTTGTGTGTACCCCCCCCCCCCCCCCCCCCCCACGCTAATGTACATTTGTAATGTACATTATTCATTAATATTAAAAGCTACATCCCAGACCACATTATACATATTATGCATTATATATTATGTAAATAGTAATAATACCGATGGCATACAATCATACACTAACACAGTGAGTAGTTTGGGACAGAGCCCATGTATTAGAGCCCTAATGACAATGTAATTAATTACTAATTATCTGCTGTTGATATTGTTTCTCCTTATCTTCATGTTTGAATCAGAACATGGTCAAGCGGAAGATTTGACAAAACTCCCACCTGAATTTCTCACTCGGTAGCATCATACTCATTAGAAAACTCCTGATAGCCTTTATAGGTCCTGCCTGTGGGCTTATGGTTGCTGGAGTCCTGCTGGTAGTTCTGGTACTGGTCCTGATAGCCCTTTTCTTCACCCGCCCAGCCCTGATAATTCCCCCCGTCCCCATCCTCATGAGTGTGAAGGTCATCGTCCACCGCGAAGCTGTCATCCAGCCCCGCATCGTACCTCTGATAAGAGCTGGCGTGTGCCTTCTCCTCCCTGGCACTCAGCTCCAGAGAGCTGTTCCACATCCCGTAGCCAAAATAAATCATCAGACCTGCAGAGGAGGAGAAGAGACGCAGGAACTGATCATTTCCTTACAGGCTAAGTTTATAGTGCAGAGAAACTTTATGATCGAAATTTGTACCCTTAAACTCAACCTTTCCCTGAAACCTGACGTGTGTGCGATGTAAACAAAGGAGTAAGTGTTAAGGCACATTCATATGAGAAGTGGCACAACTGCTTTTGCACAAGCGTATCATATTTGATACATGAGTTGTAGTACTGCATGCACCACAGGACCTTTTACTGAGAGATGTTTATTGAATTAAAATTAAACTGGGTGTGATAAAGGTTAGTCATCTTACCTATAGAGCACCACACTGCAAATCGAACCCATGTAATGCTGGACAGCTTGAGCATCAAGTAGATGTTCACCAGTATAGCAGCTATGGGTCCGAAAGGTACGCAAGGTGCCATGTACGGCAACTTTTTAGGGTTTTCGGGCTGCCGTAGAATGACGACCAGTAAGACGACCATGAAGGTAACGATGACCATGACGAACGGGACCAGGATCCAGCCGGTGACCGCAGAGGCGCGATCCAGGCCGTATATCACGACAATCCAAAGCAGAAAGGTCAGGATGAAGAGCAGGAGGACACAGTAGGTGACCGTACGTCCTGTCGCCGGGGTGGGCTGGGAGCCTGGCTCCGGGAGTCCCAGGCGCGCCCGCAGGGTGTAGTACTTGGCACCTAGGACCTGCTTCAGCAGGCACGTCAGCCTATTCTCAGAGTCATCGAACTCTGTGTCTTTCTCACCAGCGTACCCCGAGGAGTCGGACTGGTACCCAGCGGAGTCTGATTTGCTGATTAATCTCTCATCGTCTCTTTGCGAGGGAAGGTTTTTGCTGAACTCTTCTGCGTCGCTCGCGGGAGTGTAGGCGTCCCGTTCCTGCTCCGCCAGTACGCCCTCTTTGGTGGTCCAGGACTCTGGTTCGTGTGGGGGGACGTTGGTAAAGCCGTCGCCGTCGGGCTGGTAGCGAAGCAGCAGTACGCACACAGAGACGAGCGTGTACGCCAGGAGAGTGCCGATAGACATCATCTCGATTAGGTCCCTCAGACTGACCAGGAGAGCCAGGAGAGCGGCGAGACACCCGGACACGGCGCACGCTAGCATGGGGGTCTCTGTATAGGGGCTCACGTGGGACAGGAACCTGCAGGGATTGAAATAGAATTAGAATGAACACCAAGCAGCACAAAGACCATCGAAAAAGTTTGGACTGCTTATAAATCCATGTATCCATTTCAACAATGTATTGTTTTACTGTTGACCCTCCCATTCCTTACCACTATCAGTGAACTATTTATGCCCCTATATGCCCCAATATATGATGTATATGCCCCTATATCAGTAATGTTTTTCCCACATATGTTAGCTGTAAGGTGATGTAGTTATTATTATACATGTATCCTCCAGATATATGTAGATGTAAGTTTATAACATATATACACCGATCAGCCATAACATTAAAACCACCTCCTTGTTTCTACACTCACTGTCCATGTTATCAGCTCCACTTACCATATAGAAGCACTTTGTAGTACTACAATTACTGACTGTAGTCCATCTGTTTCACCCTTTCATGCTGTTCTTCAATGGTCAGGACCACCACAGAGCAGGTATTATTTAGGTGGTGGATCATTCTCAGCACTGCAGTGACACTGACATGGTGGTGGTGTGTTAGTGTGTGTTGTGCTGGTATGAGTGGATCAGACACAGCAGCGCTGCTGGAGTTTTTAAACACCTCACTGTCACCGCTGGACTGAGAATAGTCCACCAACCAAATAATACCTGCTCTGTGGTGGTCCTGACCATTGAAGAACAGGGTGAAAGCAGGTTAAAAAGGTGTGTAGAGAAACAGATGGACTACAGTCAGTAATTGTAGAACTACAAAGTGCTTCTATATGGTAAGTGGAGCTGATAACATGGACAGTGCGTGTAGAAACAAGGAGGTGGTTTTAATGTTATGGCTGATCAGTGTATAATACCCATAATAAAATGTGTGTATGTACATTTCATATTCATTTTTATATGGTATTATATGTTGCATCCATATATGTTAGCATAAATTTTAAATTTATATATGCAATTATTAACATAACATGTAGAAAATAGGCTCCTAAACTCACCTGAACAGCAGACCGTCACCTGCCATGGCGTAGATGACTCGGGGCATGGGGAACAGTGAGCCCAGCAGACTGACTGTGAGTCCTGCGATGGCTCCCACAGCTACGATGTACTTCCCCGGCAGAAAGCCGTGCATGGCGAACATCTCCATCAGTGGAGCGTCTCCATCGATGAGATTATAGGGCACCATCAGGGTAAGGACCACGCTCACCTACAACGTATAGAGAAATACACATAGCTGATATTATGTTTTATCCCATACGCAAATGTTCATTAATGAAATATACGTCCATATTTGTGCACACTATATATGAAACCTATTAGAAATGGGAACAATAAAAATATATATGCTTATGTATATATATTGGTGTATGTATATGTAGTGGTGTAATGTATTTTTTGACATATATGTAACATCTATAATTATCTATACATTTATACATGTTATGTTAATAAAATTACATGTATACATTTAATATTTATGCTAACAAATGTGGTTACAACATATAAATACACTAACTAGGCATAACATTACAACCACCTTCCTAATATTGTGTTGGTCCCCCTTTTGCTGCCAAAACAGCCCAGCTCTGTGCATTCTGACACCTTTCTATCAGAACCAGCATCAACGTCTTCAGCAATTTGAGCTGCAGTAGCTCGTCTGTTGGATCGGACCACACGTACATCAATGAGCCTTGGCCGCCCATGACCCTGTCGCCGGTTTACCACTGTTCCTTCCTTGGGTGACTTTTGATAGATACTGACCACTGCAGACCGGGAACACCCCACAAGAGCTGCAGTTTTGGAGATGCTCTGACCTGGTCATCTAGCCATCACAAGTTGGCCCTCGTCAAAACCTACTAACAGGTGCCGTGATGACCACCTGTCAGTGGTCATAATGTTATGCCTAGTCGGTGTATATTAAGTATATGTATATACACACATGTTATTATGGGTATTTCATACATATCCCGAGGATACGTGTATGTTATAATAATACATCACCTTACAGGTAACATATGTGGAAAAACCATTACTGATATAGGGGCATATATAGCATATATTATACTGTATAGAGGTGTTGTAACATAACGAGCATAAGTTAGTAAGTGCATGAGGTACTGACTGAGACATATGCTGTCAGGCAGGTGATGAGTGAGGCTGTGATGGCGTAGGGAATGGACGTGTTCGGACTCTTGGCCTCCTCTCCAGTGGTGGCGATTATATCAAACCCAATAAAGGCATAGAAACAAGTAGCAGCTCCTTGCATGACCTGCAAAATGTAAACAATCAGTGTTCATGTGTTATCTCTTTAGTTCTTTAATTACTGTATATGTTTAAGAATTTAAACATATATAGACCAAAAGAATGTGGACACCCATTGGAACTATTTACTAACAGAAGTGGAGGAACTCCAGTGGTCTGCACAGAGCCAAGACCTCAACCCAACTACCAGCTGTGGACTAAATTTGAAAGCCAGTGCCTGACATTTTCTGATCAAATGGGCACAAATTCCCACAGACATTTAAACTCTTGTGAAAAGCCTTTCTAAAAGAATAGAAGCTGTTAAAGCTACAAAGGGTTGGGTGTTTGTGTTAATGTCTATGTTTTTTAATTGGCTCAAATCAGGTGCCCACGTTCTTTTGGTTATGTTCTGTATCAATGAATGATTGACTGCTTCTGCACCACATTAGGATTCTTACCCCGGACCACCCATAGGGCAGAAACATGCCATCAGCCCAGTTAGCTCCGGACAGGAAGAAAAGGCCAGCGATCACGATGAACACCCACACGACCAGATTGACCACGTTGAGGACGTTGTTGAAGCTCACCGAGTTCTTCACTCCTATAGCTACGATCACCGTTACAACCATAGCGATAATCAGAGCCAGCAGGTCAGGATAGGATTCCTCTCCTTTACCTAAGCAAAGAATAAAACAACATGTACAATCAGTCTACTAATTTAATTTCATGTTTTCCATCGTTTTACCCTTTATCTCTGTATCACAATGGGTCCGGTTTCCTTGTAATCACTGGGCGCAAGGCGGTAAAATCCCAGACAGGATGCCAATCCATCGTAGTGCCTCAGATTTCTCTCATACCCACTCTCAGACTTAGCCAACACAGCCATCAAATCATGGATCCCAGTGGTCTCCCAGTCTCGGGGACGCCCAGATGGCACAGTGGTCGGCACAGTGGTCGGCTGGGCACCCTCTAGCAGGCACATAGACATAGCCAACATAGCCATCAAACCCTGGATCCCAGTGGTAGTGATGCTAAAGTCTCCCAGTCTCAGGGGTGCCCAGATGGCACAGTGGTCGGCACAGTGGTCGGCTGGGCACCCGCTAGCAGGCACACAGACATAGCTAACATAGCCATCAAACCCTGGATCCCAGTAGTAGTGATGCTAAAATCTCCCAGTCTCTGGGATGCCCAGATGGCACAGTGGTCGGCACAGTGGCACAGTGGTCGGGCGGGCACCCCCTAGCAGGCACATAGACATAGCTAACATAGCCATCAAACACTGGATCCCAGTAGTAGTGATGCTAAAATCTCCCAGTCTCAGGGGTGCCCTGATAACACAGTGGCACAGTGGTCGGCTGGGCGGCCTCAAGCAGGCCCAATTGGCTAATGCGTGCAGCAGACAAAGTTGGCTTTCAATCTGCTGGGTGGGAAAGACAGGACTAAGGGGTGGGGCTGTGTAAGGACCTTGCTTGCCCAGGGCGCCTGTTCAGAAAGTGTAGGAGCACAGAGATCAGGGCGTGGCTCTCAGTTTGTGGGCAAATCCGCTGAAGTATGGGTGAATAAGAAGGGGAGTGTGTGTTAGGCGAATATACACCCTCCTTGGACGCCGTTGGGGTCCCCAACAGCAACCTGTCCAAAGTACGAGCAATCTCCCAGCCTCAGCCTGACCACAGTCAGTTCTCAATAAGATAACTCTTTGGGTTGACTGGTTTTTCAGACAGGTGCCCCCACAATACCCCCAAACATAACACGTCACCTTGCTTACCTAAACCATTGAGAGTGCCGAGGTGGTTGATCATGTACCGGCTGATGCTGTGGTTGGCCAGCGAGTCGAACATGCTGCTGAGAGCGCTGGCCCCCGCTGCGGTACCGATCAGGTACTCCAGGATGAGGTTCCACCCGATAAAGAAAGCCACAAACTCCCCGACCGTCACGTAGCTGTAGGTGTACGCTGAGCCGGTGGTCTTCGGGACTCGCACTCCAAACTCGGCATAGCACACACCTGATACAACGACATTGTTAGGTCAGTGTTATGTATGAAATAAAGGGTTTGCATTCAGTAGCTTGTACAAAATTGTGTTTTAACATGACCTGTATCAACTCTGCCTGTAGATTATGAGCATTTATCATGGGCAACCAAGTCCTAAAATAATTTAACCTGGCTTGTAGATTGTGTCGCCATGCAGGACCACACCACCTAATACACCTTCATGCCACCATGGTGTGATGAGCTTAATTAAATGTAACAAATTGTCTTGGAAATCCAATTTATGCCAACCCGATACCACTTTGATTCAAGGTTCGAATCCCTAGCAGTGCTATCAGGCGGTTGGGCATCAGGCGGTCGAGTCAGGTTTTGCCATAGTGGAAATCTGGCAACCCTACTCATGAAGTCAAGCAATCAAAGGCAACCTCAGTAAACAATGTAATTAAGGCAATGTGGGGGGGATGTGAACATTTTATCCTCAAAGTTGATGTTAGAAGCAGGAAAAATGAACAAGCGTGAGGATCTGAGCAAGTTTGACAAGGGCCAAATTGTGATGGCTAGACAACTGGGTCAGAGCATCTCCAAAACTGCAGCTATTGTGGTCAGTATCTATCAAAAGTGGTCCAAGGAAGGAACAGTGCTAAACCGCCGACAGGGTCATGGGCGGCTAAGGCTCATTGATGCACGTGTGTGGTCCGATCCAACAGACGAGCTACTGTCGCTCAAATTGCTGAAGATGTTAATGCTGGTTCTGATAGAAAGGTGTCAGAATACAGCCAGTTTTGGCAGCAAAAGGTGGACCAACACAATAGTAGGAAGGTGGTCATAATGTTATGCCTAATCGGTGTATGCAAGGATGCTAGAAATAATGATTACGCTGGAAAAATGCTAAGTATTTCTTTTAAGGCTACAATGGAATCAGTGACACATTATGTGAGTTTTGAACTAATTTAGATCTGAACTAATTTAGAAAACAGGCCCTCGTCTAAAGCTCTTCCACTCACGCAAAACAACAAAAGCGGTCAATAACAAAAGCTTGGGGAAAACACAGGGCTGAAAAAAAATCAGAAAAGGATGTGGCCGATGTTACTCGTTCTCAGACAGATGCATCATCTACGTCACGTAGGACAAAGGAGCGTAATTAGTCAGGCAGGGGGAAAAAAACCTGGCTGTTAACATTTTCACAAATGCCACGACAGACAAACATGCCTCTAACCTGACAGGATCGATGCCACGGCCGCGATGACAAAGGACAGGATGACTCCGGGTCCGGCCATTTCCTTGGCAACCAATCCGGCCACCACATACATCCCAGTGCCCACACAGCTGCCCACTCCGAGGGAGACCAGGTCTACTGTGGTGAGCACCTGTGCCAGTCTGGTGCCGTGCAGATCGCCAGAATTGTGCTGCATGGAGTCCAGAGGTTTGGTACGCAGCACTCGAGAGTGGAGGCCGTACCAGGAGGCCTCCCACTCGAGCCGACGGGGGTCCAGCTTTGCAAAAATATTGCTCATCGTACACACTGGGTTGACTTATTGAGACAGGTGAGTGACTGGCTTTCTGTTTCAGCCTCGAGTCTCGATCGTGGGGTCACCCGGGTTCAGAGAGGATCCACCAGCACCTGGTTTAGCATGGTGCCACTTTAAACTGGCGATGCTCAGAGATCCTACAAGAAGGCAGAAAGAAGAAAGCAAAGAAGTTAAAAGGCCAGTTCTAACACCGATGTGTTTTCAGGTGTGTATAAAATCTTTTGCACCTTTCACTGATATCATAAGGTGTCGAATTCAAAGGATTGTATACATAGACAATAATCAATCATCTTTTATTCTGATTCTATATCTACAAAGGAAATAATAAAAGAAGAACAATTAAGAATATATTGGTTAAAAGCCTTGAGCTTAGGAGCCAAGAGTGGCATATTTAAAAACTGTTTTATGATATTAGGACGGTCTTTGGAGTTTTGTCTGCTACAAATACTGTAAAGGCTATGCAGCTATTGCACTTTATGACCGTAGGGCATGCTGTTTCTTCCTGGGGACTGGCACTTTAAAGATCCAAAATTGGAAAAACAGGGGAAACGTGTATTGTGGTTTGTTTAAAAGAACCACAGAAGTCATGATTTCCAGCCTAAAGAAGAAAACGCCCAACCAGTTGTTACCAGCTCAGACTTTAAAAGTCAGGTTCATGGTGTCATGGTGTGGTGGTGTAACAGTGACCACTGCTTGTGTAACTTGCACATCTATAAGGACACTATTAGTGCTCAAAAAAATACCTATATTTCTATACCAACAGAGCAGTATCTTGTCAACAGATGTTCTTGTTCTATCTAGCATTATGCCAAGCCACATTCTGTGTGTATTACAATGGCACGAGTGTGTAATAACCCTATACTCCAGACCGGTTTCTTATTAAAAATGTGTAGTATGTAGCCGCTCAGGTGAGCCGAGATCTCGAATACATCGTATCGAATCTCGGCTCTGCCTGCCGGCTGAGGATGAGCGGCCACATGAACAACGATTGGCCTGTTGTTCAGATAGGGGCGGGATTAAGCCGGATGGGGACTCTCTCTCAGACTAGTGTGATTACGACCTCTCCTGGCTGGTTGGTGGCGCCTGCACGGAGATGGGAAAGGAGTGCGGTAGAGGATGTGGCTCTCCGTACACGGCGCTGTACTGCACTGCACTCGTCAAGTGTAGGTGACAAGATGTTCAATTGCTGTGCACGTGTCGGAGGGGGCGTGGAGCAGCCTCGTCCTCCCCAATCAGGATCAGGGACCAGCATTAAGGAGAGGATGATTGACAGGCAGAAATTGGATGCGCTAAAGTGGGAGAAAAAGGGGGGGGGTAGTATATTATGAATAATAATAGTGCATAATATGACAATAAAGACCATATATAGCTGCAAAGCTAAAGGCCAATAAATGATTAGGCGTTGTGATGCTTTGTCCCGAACACTAAATACAGTATAAAGAATATAAAATATAATATAATATGTCTTATTGGAATTTTAGATTAGATGCAATTAGTAGAAGGGTATTGAAATACAAATATGAGAACAAAGTGAGCTTTTGTGATGAATAAAACATCACTAATCACAGTCCATGCAAACCCCAGTTGATAATGTCATTAAAAACATCTACTTTTATAATTTACCTGAATATATTAATGTTTTTTTGTATTTTCTTTATTTAGTTCCTCTCTACTGGCATATATGCTTGTGTGTGGCTCTCCTCAGGGTGAGGTGGTGCAAAAATGGGAAAAAATGAGGAAATAATGACCATCTTACAGGCAAGATCAGTACTGTCAAAATCTATAGACCAACTGTACTGTACTGTACTGAATAAATGTAGCACATTCATGGGACTCCACCATTCCCAACCATCAACCCTTGGTGTATTGGTAAAGTGGAAAAGCCATGAAGTGATAAGTCAGACAAGCCTAAGCACTGAGGTTGGCTGTGACAATCACTACTGTTGGAACAAGAACTGTTCATTGAGAGTTTTATATTTTGGGAGCCACACACAAGACTAAGATCACCATATGCAATGCCTGGGTGGATTAGTGTAAAGCACACTGCCATTATTCTTTACCCTATTGTAGTCTATGAAATAAATCTGGGTTTACAGATGCCAGGAAGGAATGCATAGTGCCATTTGTAAAGTGGGGTGGAAAGAAATAATAACCTGCGGCCACGGTGGAAGGTTTGGACTGGGTCATCTGAGTGGATTGTGTTTTTTAGGGAAAAAAACCCTCCTGTTTGGGCATGATAATTCCCCTAAGCACAAAGTGATGTCCATAAAGAAATGCATAGTTTGCAAAGTTTAAAACGAAACTGGATCAGTTTGAGGTTTCTGGGCAGCCAAGTCAAATATTAGTGAATAACATATGTGCCCAAATTCACCACTGCTCCAGTGAATCCCCACTAGTGTTGCAAAATCTTTTGAAAAGAGCAGTATTGTAGTAGCAGAGAACTGTGGTCACTTGGCCCATCTGTAAAGATGATTCATCCAGAGGACCTTGATTGATTAGATTTATTTATTGCGTTTGCTCCTTACGCGCGGACAAAGCACTGGCGTCACAGCCGGTCCGCAAGATAAGGGGGTGGGAGAGTCGGGCCATTCTTTATTCACTCGGTGTGGAGGCGGCGAGGCTAAACCAACAGGTTTGTATCCTGCTTACCCCCTGTGCAGTGCAGGTAAGAGGATGGAGCTAAACTACAGCAAGCCTGTATACAGGGCAAGTCAATGCTTCCACTAACCATAATATCACAAGTGTTTTTTTAATAGGTTTTCAGTTCAGTTATGTTTAAACACATGTGGATGTGGAAAAACATGCCAAAGTACTTGCAGAAATGGACCGGAGGCTAGATTTAAACCCATATTCCATATTCATAGAACTGCTGTTGAGCACCCACCTGCACCACCATGAGGATTTTCATCCTGATCAGGCTCATGGTTGGTCCAAACCACACAGGCCGCAAGGCAGTAAGACGTCCCAGAAGTGCATCAATCCATCTCAAGGCACCACATGCTTTGTTTTGTGTTTTACGCATGTTTTAAGGAGGAATGAAGTGCTTTAGAAAATGCACATAGCCACAGAAAGACCATGCAAAACTCCCAATAGACAGTGGTCTCAGGGAGAAATCAATCCCATGTCCCCAGGACAAACAATAACTGCTGACAACCCCCCCCTCCCTTCCCAATTTGGAATAACGTCCACATGTAATGCGGGGTGAGGACAATCTCAATACAAACATTAACCAGTGTAGTTAATGCAATCTACTCACTATAGGATTAATGAGAGCTGCATCCCTTGTTTACGGTTGAGGACTGACTGACGGACGATGCTTTCAGTGCATACCAGGTGCAAGGACATGCAAATATGCACTGGAATAAACACGATGAAAGAGATTAACAGTTTGCTTTACCTGGCAACAATATTTAATTACATATCATAAACTATCCTGTGGAAAGACGGGCAGATCAGAGCAGACTGGCCGACCGTGACCTGCAGCCATCGCTAACCTTTTAAAAAATGAGATCACAGACGTAATGATGAAGGATGGACCGGAGTGTGTCTGCACCAGAAGACCTGCTGCTTATCGGTAACCGGAGCAGCAGAAATGTGCCGATTTCCTGTCAGTAATGGACAAACGGGTCCTCTTGTAAAATGATTAAGGAGCGATAAGATTTACTCTATTATACTGACATTCAGATAAATCTTACAGTCAAATAAAATAGTCAAATACGGGTGCTATGCTCCTGTACACTGAGCACACAAGGTCAACAAAATTACAGTATATTGGGAGAAATTGAAATAAATAGCATGTGTAAAATACCTCACAATTACTTCGCATTAAAACTAAGGTTTGGGGTCCCACAAGTGTCACTTTAGGGCTCTTAAAATTGCCACAGTGGTAGCCTACTGGTTAAAATACTGGACTAGGAATTTAAAGGTTGTTGGTTCAAACCACTGTTAGGCACCAGAGCAAAGACCTTAACCCTCAATTGTTTGAATTGTGTTCACAATTGTAAGTTGCTTTGGATAAAAATGTAAGAAGTCAAATTTTGAGGGCAGTGGTAGCTTAGCGGATAAGATACTTGACTAGTATCAGAAGGTTGCTGGTTGAAGCCCCACTATCGCCAAGTTGCCACTGTTGGGCCCCTGGGCAAGGCTCTCAACCCTCAATTGCTCAAATTGCATTCTATCACAATTGTAAGTCGCTTTGGATAAAAATGTAAGAAGTCAAATTTTGAGGGCAGCGGTAGCTTAGCGGATAAGATACTTGACTAGTATCAGAAGGTTGCTGGTTCAAGCCCCACCATCGCCAAGTTGGTCCTCTCAATTGCTCAAATTGTATTCAAGGATAATTTTAAGTGTCTGCTAAATGTCGAAAATGTAAATGTATTTAAATGTCTTAAATGTACTACAGGCGTGTGATAAATTGAGGGTTTTTTAGGATAATTCCAGGAGCCGTGGACCAAACAGGGGCAAGTCCGTACCAATTTTAAGTAAATATGCATCACTGCAATATATTAGTTGTTCAATAATAATACATAAATCAAGAGCAATCAATCTTGTGTTTGGATGAACGTATCTGAAAGGCCCTACAGGGAATTCAGCCCCTTATAAACAAGACTCTACTCTTAGCAAATGCTTGTTTTGTGCAGAAAATTAATATTTGTGACAGAATATGGAAAGATTCAGTAGTTCAGAAGAGTAGTGTGGAGTAAGGAATCATGATTTGGGTTGTACGGTGATGTTCCAGGTGAGAATACACCAGATACTGCATCTCTACCACAGGTAAGCATGGGGGAAGGGGTGGCATCGTGTGGGAGGCTTTTCAGCTGCTGGTAGTGTAGAGCTGCTTCACGGTAAAATGTATTTATTTATTAAGAGTTTAACTACATGTTTTACACACTTTAGGTACATTCATAACAGAAAATGTAGTTACTGGTTACTGGTTACAGTCAATTTTGTATTTTCAGTTCATCTCACTTGCATGTTTTTGGACTGTGGGAGGAAACCGGAGCTCCCGGAGGAAACCCACACAGACACGGGGAGAACATGCAAACTCTACACCTGGGGATCGAACACAGGACCTTCTTGCTGTGAGGCGACAGTGCTACACATTGTCCCATCCCATTACTTATTAAGTAACTTTATCTATTTGTTGGGTTCTTGCTTATTATTTGTTCTTAAGAACATTAAAAGTTTCATGTTTTGCTTTTTTTTTTGTATAAAAATACATTTTTATAGATTCTCAGAAGAAAATAACATTTATATTACTGGTAATAGATACATTTAGATATATTGATATTAATTAAAATGAAGAGTAAAGCCTTTCTGTTAGTTTGAGTATGGATCTAATAACATACTACATGTTTAATAATAAATAAAATATGCAGAAAATACAGAAAAAACACTCAGCAGTTACCTTACAATAGTAAAACAGCTCGTGTAGAGTTAAATTCCCTTTTAAACTCACTAAAAAAGCAGTAATAATTAAATATAAAACAAAACTCACCTGTATGGTCAGCAGCGCTTCAGTGTGATTCACGTCCATCAGAGAAAGAGCAGCGCGCGCAGACAGAAGCAGCACAGCACGCGCGCACACACACGCGCACATTCACGCGCGCACACGCGGCAGCTACAGGCTAAATAATTCAGCTGCTCTTCCATTAGCTCACAACGACATTTAATTATTCATCCCGCTGCCCATCATTCACCTTCTGCTGCCCAGTTCTGCTACAGTTACCTGTACACGATTATTCATACAAACTTTACAAAATAAAGCAACAAAACAACCAGATTTCACTCATAAAGCGAAGAAATAGTAAAGCTAAATGATAACGAGCTGCTAAAGTAGCTTCTGTTACCTCAGATGGAAAGCTCAGCTGGTGATAAACCATTTCAAGCAGAAGTAAAAAAATATCCATAAATAAGTACAAATGTAGGTCTTTTTACCTAAGAATGCATTCATTTAACATTTTATTACTCGCCACCCATACGCAAATGTGTATAAAATTTTCATATATGAAATAAATGACCATAATTGTGCAAACTATATATAAATCTTATTAGAAATTGACATTTATATATGTATATATTGATATATTGACATATATGTGTGGCCCATAGAAATATACATATGCTTGTGTATGTGTATTATGTGCTTATAAATATATATATATGTCACCATATGTTACGTTAATACAATTGCATGTATACATTTAATATGTATGCTAAAATGGATACAACATATAATACCATGTAAAAAATGTAAAAAATGTATCCTTTATATAATTTAGTATATGTACATACACACATTTTATTATGGGTATTATATATATATGTTATAAACTTACATATAAATATATCCAGAGGATACATATATGTTATAATAATATATCACCTTACAGGTAACATATGTGGTAAAAACACTATTGATATAGGGATATACAGTATATACGTATATATATAACGTGTGTGGGTACATTTTAAAAAAGAAGCAACATAGTTTGCAGAGCTGTAAGAACTTTATAATGTAAATAATTGTACGGTGGCTTGTAAGCACAGTTCTGCATTTTATTTGTTTTCTTTAGTGTGAGCTCAATATTCTGACAACCGTTTTTGGTTATGGATTTTGTAAACATGCATGATCTTCTGAAGACTGTCCTATCATTTTTAGTCTAGCAAAGAACAGAGTACAATGCATTACTGTCTTATATAAGCATAAAATTGTACCACTTTTATAAGTACACGTTATTCATATACTGTTCTGTGTGTGTGTTCTTTACACTATAGCTCTGGAGTTAAGCTGAGCTAAATCAGCCATTACTAGCTATTACACATTATGGTTATGTTAATTTATAGTCTAATTATTAATAGAAGCCCTATGTTACTTAATAAGTATTAAGTACAATATTAAAATGTTAAATATGGTACGATATATAAAACTATATATCACTTGCCTAGTATATTATTATCAAACCCGTTTTTATACTTAGATCACGACAGAAATGTGAAGTCCTAGATCCTAAAACTTGTAAAGTTTTCAGTTTCCTGATTGCATGTAAATCTGTCCTGTTTCTGTCTAATTTTAAGAAATTGTTCTATATTTGTTGTTCTCTCTCATAATTTAGCTAATTTTTAATGAACTGTCTTATGCTGCTCTCTTTGTTTTTATCTTAATTATTCTTGATGTTGATGTACTATTTTGATTTTGTACTATGATTTGTATGGTGTATGTACGTATTTGTTTTGATTATTTGTCTTATGTAAAGCGTCTTTGAGTATCTTGAAAAGCGCTATATAAATAAAATGTATTATTATTATTATTATTATTATTATTAATGAAAGACACCTGATATATTCAAAGAGCTGCCAATATAGGTGTTAGTGTGTGTGTGATACAACATATGTTTTTTAGGATATGTATGTTAAGTTGTTTAACCACACAAAAGCAAGACACATTTCTTAACATTTAACATCCAAAGCAATAGGATTCTATATCCATTGTTCTCACAAGATGACCATATTTCAATTGTGCTATTCTTCAGCTGAGCACAGACGTTGCAGCTAATTCATTTTTAATTCCATCCTCTCTCTTTTGAGAGCAGCTCTCGAGACTCGAGTGGGTCTCAGGTTCTGTTAGAAACAAATTGTATCAGTGGTGACAGTGACAGAACTGTGCACTCGAGTAAAACTTGCCTTAGTACAATGCACATGTATGCATCTTACCAATGCAGATTCTATTCTAAGTAATATTAGCCATGTGCTTGTAGATGCCATGTCAGGATTCTCCAACTTTAGGTAGTTTGAGTGAATGAAAATAGGTCACCAATGACCATGCATAATGAATGGAGTACTAGGATAATGGATCATATTGTCACACTGCCCATACAAGCCACACTAGCCCTTGTAGTTTGTATAGGACACAGAGCAGGATGAGCATTACAATGGCAGCAAATAACAGCTGTTGCATGACTTGAATAGGAATGTGTATATAGAAGTGTAAACAATGCTGTGCCATTAATACAAGGCCATTACATCCACAGCCTCAGGTATATGATGTGTTTATACAGTTAAAAAAAAAGTGTTTACATACATTTGCTATTGGGATTTCTTGGGATTTCTTCCCAAATAGTTCTTCTGAATAATTGGAATTCATATTTGTCCAAACACATATTTGTGAATAGTTTAACCATCAATGCCACTTATGCCACATAAGTTCATAGAATAGTGCTGAACTGGCGAGTGCTAAAAATCATTACAGATATTGCAATCCAGAATTGGAAAAGACCACCTTAAGAGCATAAATACAAAAATAAAGTTGCTCTTGAATTGTTGAAGGGAAATGTACAACATGCTTTGACTTTCTTTGTGCTTAGTGGCAAAAGGCACAAAGCATGGTCCATAAAAATGCACACCAAGTTTGGAATGTTAGAACTTGACAGGCCTGCCCAGACCCCTTCATTTAACCCCATTCAACATAACTATGGTGGAATTGGAATGCAACCACAAGCCAGGCCTTATCGCTCAACATCTGGGCCCAACCTCAATCATGCATTTATGTGCTGAATACCAGCAACATGGTCTAAAATCTGATGAAGATTCTTCCAAGAATTTTGAAAGAAATAAAACAGCCCACGTTTTTAAATGTGATGTTCAGATGTCCAAAAATCGGTTCAGATAACCGACCATAAACCTCATGCTGGCTGATATAGAAAATATTTCATAGATATTATTTGAAAGACACACACACTAAAAACAAGCTTCCCAAGGTCAGTTAAAGTAAAAAAAAAAGATAGAAAAACAAATCAAAGATTTATAGCTTCAACTTTACAGTTCAAACTGAGGAGTGGATTATTTCAGGATGATCCGATCTCCTGTATCTGCTAAGGGCATCTGCTTTGGATGACTCACTGTTGCTATGGTTGCACTCTAACTACATCAGCACCGCTCTGATGTCATTACAAAAGCACCGTGATGACAGTGCAGGATACACTGGGATACACTGTCTTTAGAAAGTATTTAGTCTGCAAAGGTATATTTATATTTCAGTCTCAGATTGCTCATTTAAGGCTTTTGCGGTTAATCTACAGTATAAACCACCAGTTGTTGTGTCCTATCAAAATAAAAGGGCAACACCAGTTGTCACTTACTGTGTTGCAGAAGTGAATTGGGCCACCAAAAGGGGATTTAAGAAATAATGCTTTAAGCAGCACAGAAAGCAAACTGGTCTGAACTGATGGGAAAATACATGGTGCATATTGAAGTAAACTGAGAGTTAGAGGGGTTTGATTCCCCAGCTGGATGACAGTGGTCCTTTCTGTGTGGTGTTTCCTGTCTCTTACCCAGTGAATCAGACCCATCACAATCCTGACCAGGATAAAGAATAAGTAAAGACATTGAATGAATGAATGAATGAATGGATGGATGGATGGATGAATGGATGGATGGATGAACAAATGAACAAATGAATGAGTACTAAAGAAGGAGGATAATCTTTACAGAGAACTGAATGCAATGTTAAAAATATGTTTCTTGTCAAATTGATACCAATCCCAGGTTGTGTGAATAACACCCAGTATGTGGGGAAAACAGTTCACAAGCTAGTTCCAACCCAAATAAAAGGAAGGACAGTATCAAATATGTTTACATTTCATTCTCCACCCAAATGCTTTCTTATGCCAGCCACCCCATGTGAGTTTCATAAGAGTTGGAATCAGTGCCAACTTCTGTCCAGCGCAGACGAGACTCAGGGATGATGGAGTGTGTGTTATGAAGCCTGGGCAGAGGTAGAAACATTTTGATAGCTGGCGCACATTATGTATTCCCATCTCTTTGGAAGGAGGCCTGCAGTAGCCCTGGGGGCAGCGTAGAATCAAAGGCAGAGGTTATAAAATGGCAAGAGGAGTCAACTCAAATGCAAAATAAAACTCTGCAAGTGCTGAGGGGATCAGATTCTAATATAAAACTGACTGATCTGAGGGATCTGTTATGTTTTAAGACAAAATACTACTGGATTGAAATCCAGATGTGTTAAGACACATTTATAACAGCTGCAGAGCAGAAAAGGTAAACCTGCATTTCTGTTGCAGATGTTGGCACAGTAGCATTTGATAAAGTACGCTTTAAACTGAATTAGTTGGTTTCATAAATAAAGCTAGTCAATCATTCCTAAATTTAGACTCACAACAATGTCTATAAGCTTGTACCATTATTGGCCTTGGTCTTAAAGTTTGTGGTAACAATCTGGGTAGTGATATTCGTCTTTTAGAGGGCCCTACTTAGTCTGTTAGATGGCAAACCAGGCATATAGCACCACTGAGACTTAAACAGGGGTCTCCACAGTGGTAGGATAGCGTAATGTCTCTGTATAGTATTTTTTTGTCCAAATACAGGTCAAAACACATCAACAAATTTTTTATTTGCATTCCACATACTGTGCCAGCTGTTCTGGAATCTAGTTTGTTTTTTCTTTTAACCTCATATTGAATAATGTCGATCCACTATTACCATGGATTGAACTGGAATAAAGTCAGACACCCCAAATCTCTGCTGTATTTCTTTCTCATTGCTGCATATATTTTAAAGGGAATTTAAATGAATTTCAATTCACCCCACACTTTTCATCTCTAGCTGGATGACAGGGATTACCATAAATGTGAAAATCAAACGTCTTCTCCAACAAAAACAATCCCCTGAGCAACCCCGTGTGCTCTTATATCTTCTTCAAAAGGAAAACTTTGATGTAGATAAAGCAGAGCCGCTGCACATGGTTTGCTGTATGTGTGAAAATGTGTTTGGCCTGGAAGCAAAAACGTGAATAATACACACTGACAGGCTGATATTTTAAGTAGAAAAACAATGTGATATTTTCTTTTGTTTCAGCTGTTTTAGATGCCAGCCATTATAAACAGGTCCAAAATTTAAGCATACAGCTATTTAATGTGAAGAGTTTCATTTTTGTTATTTAGTGGAAACCCTAGGAGCAACAACAGCTGTTAAAGCCATGGAAGCTCATTTCAGTACAGTCAAAAATAAAGGTAAAGAGTTTAGACCTGCCTCTAGAAGCAACATGAGTATAATAACAGTTCATTAATGGGTACAGGAACTATTTGTATAGCTAAGCAGCCACACACAACCCTGCAATCAATATGATACTGTTTATACCATACTTTTCACATGTGTTTAAATTATTTTATAATGAGAAAGAATGAGAGGTGAAGGTAAGGGCAGTTGTAGCTTAGTGGTTGAGGTACTGGACTAGTAATTGTAAAACTAAGCATCTGGTTCAAGTCCTACCACTGCCTGGTTGTCACTGTTGGAATCTTGAGCAAGGCCCTTAATCCTCAATTGCTTAGTCAATATACTGTCACAGCACTGTAAGTCGCTTTGGATAAAAGCGTCTAATAAATGCTGAAAATGTAAATGTAAGGAGAAAACTCTTAAGTAAAGCCATTAGTTTTGACAGCTGCTACATACAGAGACTCATTCTGAACTTAATCACAACACCTTAGGGATACATTTGCATTATCAGCTTAAACTATTAAACTACCATTAGTACTTTGGGCTAAATAGGTCTACAATCCTAGCAGTTATGTTCAAAGATTAGTAAAAAGCCTTCCCAGAATATTGGAGGCTTAATGCAGATGGTTTTGTGATAGTCAAGTCAAGTCAAGTCAACTTTATTTATATAGCGCTTTTTACAATAGACATTGTCTCAAAGCAACTTTACAAAATCCAGGACCAACAGATACAAAAAACTCCCTGTTGAGCAAGCCGAGGGCGACTGTGGCAAGGAAAAACTCCCTGAAAATTACAGGAAGAAACCTTGAGAGGAACCAGACTCAGCAGGGCCCATCCTTCTTGGGTGGCCAGGAGGATACTTTAAATAAATACACGATTTACACAGAGCATACGAACACAGAATTAAATGATCTAAAAGTTATAACTGGTAATAAATAGATAAATAATAATAGAGTTGTTCTTCGCTGTAGTCTTCAATAATGTCTGTAGTGATTTCTTGTCATTCTTGGTGCAATTACTCCAGACCAGTCACATCCGGCAGGAGCAGCATAGTTGTCACGGCAGTCTCGACTTTAATCCTTAACCTCGGCGGGTGAACAGGTTTCCATCAGAACGCCTTTGGAGTAAAACAACAAAGAATGTAGTTAATAATGTACAATGCTAGTTGAGTAAAACAGTTTTACAGAGAGTTTTAGACTCCGGCAGCCCTAATTATTACAGCATAACTAAAAGGGAGAGCGAGCAGGTAACAAGGTCATGAAGGTTTTCACAGGACATCAGCGCCCATCTCTCCTACCCAAACCGGAGTGATTGGACAAGAGAGGCAGAACGACAGCAACCCAACATCCCTGATCACCACAAGTTTCTATGACCAAGAACCCCCAAGCTCTGCGCCTTTGTCTATACTAATCAAAAGCCTGAGAAAATAAATATGTTTTCAGTCTAGACTTAAACATTGAGACTGTGTCCGAATCCCTAATAGAGGCAGGAAGATTATTCCAGAGTTGTGGAGCTTTGTAAGAAAATGCTCTTCCACCAGCTGTGGTCTTTTTAATTTTAGGAACTATAAGTAACCCTGCATCTTGTGAACGAAGTGGACGCGCTGGATTGTAGTGATTAATAAGCACACATGCATGTGATGACCGGATAATAATGTCCCTATAATATTACCACATGACCGGTAAACTATTAAACAAGCAGTTGTCCTTTGGGCTAAATAGGTCCAAAATCCTAGCAGTCATGTTTAAAGTTTGGTGAAAAGCCTTCTTAGAAGACTGGAGGCTTAATGCAGATGGTTTTGGAATAGCACACATGCATGCGATGACTGGATAATAATGCCCATATTAACACATGAAAGTTTAACTTGCTGGAAATATTTATTTGGTCCTAAAATCAAGTGTGGCTTTCATCTGGAAATAAAAACCCTAAAGATACATAAGTCAATGGAAACACTACAAAAAATACTAAAATAGGGTTGCTGTGTAAATGGCGTTTGAATTACTGTTCTGGAGCTCTGCTGACATCTACTGACTTCACAATACATTAAAAATAATACAACATTTTGGTTATAGTTTGGTTATACTGTATGTTTTTATCCTTTTTTTTGTCAAGACAAAGAAGACAAATAAAATTGTCGTCTTAACCAGAGATGCGATTTCTTCAAATGTTTAGATATAATTAAAGAATTCACGAAAATTAGCCTGTAGCTTCTGGAGCTAAGTGTAAAATGGATCCTGTTTAAAGTATACGACACTTTTAAATATTTAATTTAAATATCAATGGTAAATTAATATATTTTGCTTGTACAATGGAGTAAAAATGCTTCTAACAAATCCCATATTCAGAAAATTATGTCTATATTGTCCTGGTGTTATATGTTAGCACTGTTTGTAGGCACCTAGTGCGGTTAGCACACTTGGCTAATAAAACTAATTCTATTCTTAGGCCTTTGGCTCCTACTGTATATGTTATCATTACATATCCATAATGAAACTATTTTTCATCAAATTAGTTTTATTAGCCAAGTGTGCTAACATATAACACCAGGATTATAGATATTTAGTCTTGTCTAATGTCCTGGTGTTATATGTTAGCACTGTTTGTCGGTAGACACCAAGTGTGGTTAGCACACTTGGCTAATAAAACTAATTTTATGCTTAGGCCTTTGGCTCCTACTGTATACAGGTATGTTATCATTACAGAACCCATAAAGAAACACATCTCACTTGTTTTTCAATGATAAATTTTTTCAAAACTCAAGAAATAAACTAAAATGTGGAGAACTGTAGCTATTCATAATGCATAAATACGTACACAACATGAGCCATTTGCAGGGGCATTTACATAATGTCAGAAAAGAGTGACATGCCATATTTTTGCCAGTTTTGTCCCGCTAATGAAATAAATGACATCCTGTTGATCACCGGTTCAGTGTCACATCAATTCAGATGATTCAAATTCTCTTTAGACAGAATGTCATGTCTTAAAGTAATGCAATTAACAGTAGTCCTTTCAAAAGTCACGTCAATATTTGTATTATGTATCTGTATTATGGACAAGTATAAGTGATTTTATACAAATCCTACTTTTATCCACTATTAATCATGTAATAATGGGCATCGAAAAATGGTAAAACCAAGCGTCTAGACATTAAATACCCAGAAAAAAAGAAAAATCAATGTTTTCTTTTTCTACAATCACACAGAACCATTTATATGATTAAAAAAGTGTCCAGGGTCAAACCAGACCATAAAGGGGTGTTTCAAGAAATCCTAGACCAACGTATAAAGGTCTTTTATAGTCTCATAAAAAATGAAAACTTTTGTACAAATGAGTTTGTATTGTTAATGTGCAGTAGCATCTGAAACCACACTTACTCTTCATTAAGTTTAAAAAAGAAAAAGATCCATGTTTTGGGTCATCAGATATAAAAAGGACACATATTACTAAGAGTCTTTTTCATCCAAAGTTCTAACAATGCAATCGCAGTCATGATATGAACACAAAGTGCCATGGCCTTTCTTGAAAATGCTGAGGTTGGTCAAAGCAGCGGTGTGTCTTCTGAATCGGTTCTTGTGTGTGCCTAGACGTCCTCTAAAGCCTGCATGGGACGACGTCAAGCAGCTTGTTGGCTCAGATTCCGATTTACCAGAAGCTCTGTTTTGAAAATGCACAGATTTAAACGAGGCCCTACTTTTGTCCATCGAAGAAGTGCGGTAAAGTGAGGCCATGCTCCTCTTAGACCAGGAGGAAACACCTTTAACTGTCTTCAAAGTAGTCTGGATCCAGGGTTGACCTTGTACCCGCTTTAAAACTATATCCTTACACGTGTTATTCTCGGAATGAGCATGAGAACTTAAAGATGTGCTCGACTGCAGCATGGTGAAAGACTCTGAATGCCAGCTAGAATCTTCAGAAGCCCGACGTCTACAAACACAATCTGGTCTTGCCAAGGAGCTTGACCTTGAGGTAATAAATCCAGAAGAACATCCGCTGTTTCTTTTCCTGTTTTTGGTGGGGCTTAGCGGGGCATAAAGAGGACTCTGCAGTGCCACAGCATGTAGGGGACTGGGATAGCGATAAACCTCTGAACCCTGACAACTTCTGAGATCAGAAAGGTAAGAAGGTTCCAAGACTACCTGAGCCAGAAGTATGTCAGATAACTCAGGCCAGTGGGAATCAGGGTACAAGTCGATAACCGACAAAAATACAGCATCTGGAATCGCCACTTTTGAAAAGGCTGGAGCCTCTATTTCATTCCTTTGACAGTCTTTTCTGTTGCTTGGTAGATTTGACACCTGCTGTGAGAATGTTACCTGCTCATAACAACCTGCATCACCAACATTACTAGTGTAACTCAAAGACGCCAATGAAGTTGATAGAGAACTGATGACATCATTCCCAGCACAACTTGTAAAATTACTCTCACAAAATCCAGAGCTCGTGCTTGACCGTCCACCATCATGTTTAGCACAGTAAAGCTGTTGAAGGTCTCCTGATGAGCGATGGACACCAGTCTTTTTTAAATTCACGAATGTCCCGGACTTCCCAGTATCAATGACATTCTCATGAGAGAGACTTCGGTTAAGCTTCAGCCTGAAAGAGCTCTCCTCCACCAAATACCTAGAACGTCCCTGCTGGAACAATAGATCATCCGATTCATCAGGACTTCCCCGTTTCCCCAGTGCTGTCTCCACCATTTCTTTATGCCTGACTCTCAGGACTTCTAGCTCCAGGAGCCCAGCTAGAGTCGCACGAAAACGTCCTCGAATGCGCTTTCCCCCTAGATCATTCCAGAACTGTGCTTCAGACTCAGACTGATTAGAAGCAAAGACCTCCATGACCAGCTATCTTTCTGTGGTAAACTAAAATGCTGAAACAGAACTGGTTACTTATAGTGACCTCCTGTCAGGATAGGTCAATCACACTCACTCTAATCAATTACTGCTATTGGGCTGAAACGTTTAATGGGATTTTCATCAGCCCTTGAGTATCGTCAGATAAAGAAAAACATGATGAAAGGCAACCTTGAATGATGTTTCACTGTGGATCAAGAACGTTAGAACCTAATGTTGTTACTGACTGATCTGATGGAGAAACTCAAATCAAACGTAAAATTTTAATCCAGACAAGATTAATCAATAATAGTGAAGTAGACTTAAAAACCCTTAAACTGCCCTTAGGTTATATAAACCCCTTTAAGCAAAGTAAAGCTACACACACTGGATGTCATAAATACTGCAAAAATATTTGGACATTTAGGTGGTTTTTTTTACTCATTTCTCTAAATATTGAATCCAAACAAAGATCTATTTTTCTTAAATTTGTAAAGTGCCAAAATAAAGGGGTTCTGTTTCATAGTGGATATATCTAAAGCAGGAAACTTAAAGCCTTTAGACCTAGACACAAAAAATGCAACTTTCTTTTGGCTTTTATTATTGAAGATATTTGTCAGCAACTACAAAAATAATGAGGTGCTCTGTAATGCAAGCTATACAATTAACACATTGATGTAATTAGATGCCGGAAATTAGTTTTCATTTCACCAAGACTTTGATAATAAAAGACCTTTATGAAATATCTTATTTCTGTTTAAAAAAGATGGTTTGAAATTTCAAGCCATTATTAAATTTTTATGTTTAAAAGTTTATGCAATTAAAATTTCTAAATAAGAAGTTCCACCAGGTGAAAACTTGTGTGATGAGGGCAAAGTTATACCATTTACCATAGATTAGGACTTATTAATGGGGCTATGTTTGTTATTGTTTGTCTGTTATGTTCATGTTAGGATATGGACATTTAATTTCAGTGCTCACGAATGTTATTTACTTAAAATGAAACCACAAATCCTAATGTTTATTATATAAAAATACTGATTATTAAGCTTTCTAAAAAAGCATTTTGTTTGGGGCCACAGTGTGCCTCCCTATACATAATATGGCTGTGTGTTGAAACCCATCACCAACAGGCATATACGGTTGAAATACACATTGTTATAGATCAAGGCGATTATCAAAGTAAGTCTGCCCTGTGGTCAGCAAGGATACAATAAATAACAATTGCACTACAACAAAATAGATGGTGGTACATTATAAAAACTGTCGAGAGACCTATAAATCACCAAGCCCTACTGCACTGTGGTACCATTTCTGCATATTTATCAATGATACTACTTTACCATATAATAATCAGTAATAACTCCCAGTAAGTACTTAAATTGCTCAAATCGGAGTGACAATATGTAGGTAAATTTGAGGGTAAAAATAAATGAATGAATAAAAACAATGTATTCAGGTTTGATGAAAATCCATTGATTTATTTTCAGCAATCACAGACTTTACATCAGCCTCTCCAAAAATGAGAGCTTTACTCATCAGTCTCGGACTCATCGTCCTGACTGATCTGGAAGTACCGCAGCTCGTAGGTCTCTTTATCAGAGGCCACCACCCTGAGCCAGTCTCGCAGATTGTTCTTCTTTAAGTACTTCTTTGTGAGATACTTCAGATACCTAATGAGCAAATACATAACATCAGTTTTAAAGCAAAATGTTCAAAGTAGATGATACGTTTCTCAAGTTCTGAATGAAATCAGATTTGTAAAAAGTTAAAAGCTAAAGATACATGACACAATGAGTAAATCGGTTTCTCCCATTATGGCTTGCCACAGCTGATCATTTGTCGGCGTATTTGGTCTGGTACAGTTTTTACGTTGAACGCCCTTCCTGTAGCAACACTATTTAACCGGGTTTGGGACCAGCACTAAGGGAACACTGATAGTGCCACAAAGAGTACAAAAAATAGGCCTAGAGCTCTGAAGAGATTTGGTTTAGAAGAGTACTCAGATTGTCAGCACTATAAATTCTTGAAAGCTCACCTCTTGGAAAACTGCTTTTCTGACACGACGCTGATCTTGTTCTTTTGCCGAGCGATCTGGACTACACTGCCAAGATTACCAGTCTTCCCATTGACCTTTACTTTCTCCTTCAGAAACGTCTCCTGTTAGTCAGAAAACAACATGACCACACTAGGGAAGAGAGCCCTAGGTATTAAACTAGGGAAGGGCACCCTAGTTGACACAGCATTAGTGATGCAAATGCCTAAAATCAAACGTATTAGAGAATTAAAGGTTCATACTGTAAAAATCATGAATCATTATGCTTACAAAGTTGGCGGAGTCTAGGATGCCATCCTCCACTGGGTGGGTGCAGTCCAAAGTGAACTTCCAGGAAGCTCCTTTTTTGTTCTTTTTCACCACGGTTGGTCTTATCTGTAGAAAAAAATATGTTTGTGTTTTATCTTTGTTGCCAAAAGATCTGCTGGCTGATCACTGAGCTGTCCTTGCTGTATTTACAGCTGAAATGCCTGCTTATAAGCATTTAAATCTATATAAGCTTTTTAAATGCTTAATCAGTATTTATACATGCTATATGAACAGATCCACATGGAATCGAGTTAAGATATACATATTAAGCAGTAAAATAAATTTGTTCTATTACGGGTTGAATTGTTATAAAATTCAATAATAACGGTCAGTTGTATGAAAGAATAAACAAAAAAAACTAACTACTAAAATTATTTTAAGTCTGAGCAACACAAGTTATGAATTTTCACAGAAATGCAACTTATTATTGATTTTTAACTTATTTATTTATTAAGATTTTAACGTCATGTTTTACACTTTGGTTACATTCATGACAGAAACAGTAGTTACTCATTACACAAGATTTATCAGTTCACAAGGTTATATCAAACAGTCATGGTCAGTTTTGTTTTTCCAATTCACCTCACTTGCCTGCCTTTGGAATGTGGGAGGAAACCTGAGCTCCCGGAGGAAACCCATGCGGACACGGAGAGAACATGCAAACTCCACACAGAAAGGACCCAGACCGCCCCCCCCCTTGGTGATCGAACCCAGGACCTTCTTGCTCTGAGGCGTCAGTGCTACCCACCAAGCCACTGTGACACCATTGATTTTTAACTTAAACACCATGATTATCTTATTTTACAGCTAAACCATATAATCCCAGACGAATGTGTACAAATAACCACAATTTTACATAAATAAAACTATTTTTGCAATGATGTCATTAAATTTTCCAAATAAAATGATTATTCTGAAGAATGTAGTGGAACAAATTGAGTTACTAAGAGTTCAGAAATCATAGATTTTTGCACGATATGACATTCTCTATATATTCAAATTTTAATGCCAAATTAAATGTGCTTTAAAATAGGTTTTATTTACACTTTTTTTCAGTATTTGATTCTAGTGTAAAAGCACATATATCATAAGATACTCTACTTTCATCCATCTTCTATATGGGCTACTTTTATCTAAATCCGTTATCAGAAAGGTATTATTATATATTAATGATAAAGATTAGAGGCATTATAGTTATACATTAATTTTTCCATACAGCACTGCACAGTTTTTCACTGTCCATGTAATTATACAGGGAACCGTCACAGTGTTCCGTACGGCTCTTAGGGTTTCACCAAGTTTAAGCAAATTACCGTTTCCCCCCCATGTTTGTTTGTTTTTAAACTTTTATATTTTCGTTCATTCTTTTTATTTGTCTAAATTATATTTTACATATATACCCTATTAAAGGTAAACCTGTACGGAACACTGTGACCTTAATATTACAGCTCCACAGAGCGCTCGAGCTACACGTGTTCATTCAGTCAGCTCGATAAAACAGTCTAACAGCACATTTAAATAATGTAAATACACATTTTATTGTTGGTTTTATAATTAAGAACAAACAGATACTGTTTCTAAAACGAAATACAACAAAAAACGACTTTTATTTGAGAAACCTGGCTTTACAGAAAATACATACCGGCGCCATGTCGGAATGGATGAGCTGAAAGAGGAAGAGACGTCAGGCGCATGCGCACTTGCTACCACAGTGGTGAGGTGCAGAAACGCCTCACTGTTGTTTATCCAGATTCATTCATTTCGACAATAAAACATATTTAGTTATTTGTATTAGTTGTGTTATTGTCTTAAAGTTATATTGCATGATCAAACAAGTATCCAAAGTTGTTTTTTACTGAATAAACTGGGTTTCTAGGTAGGCACTGGCTATATTCTGACACAATTCCAAGATGAAGCTGCCTAATTTGGCCAGTGACCCCATAACTAGGGTACAGACTTGTCATGACCCCACCACAATCCCTCCATCCTGTAAGCTATTTTAGTGCACTCCTATAAATAAGTAAACATTCAAGACTCTTCAAAGACGAGCTGTTAGTCCGGTTCATGTAGTTATCTTCACTGGGAGAGCGTGGATTGATTTAAGACCTAAACTAATAAACTACTGTACGCATTACCAACATATAAACAGTCCCAGTAAGGTTAGGATGGACTAGATCTAAAGAGTCGTAACCCTAGGGTTAAAAACTGCCGTTAGACTCCAGAAAGCAGGCTTTTGGTCTGGTGAAACAGGTTCCATTGTGAAACCCTTCAAGCACTATTCACCATACAATTTTATTAAAAACGCACTGCACATGGCAACATGGGCCACGGCAATCTGGGTTCAATCTCACTTCTGTGCATCATCTGTGTGGCGTAAGTATTGGTATTAGTATATAATTAAATAGGGAAGTGTGTGGTGTCCAGCGATAGTTTGTTTTTGTTTGTTTATTAGGATTTTAGGAAGATTCGACCATTTCTCTCCAGGGAAGCTACCCAGATTCTGGTCCAATCACTTGTAATCTCACAGTTGGACTACTGCAACTCCCTCCTGGCAGGAGCTCCAATGTCCACTATTAAACCCTTGTAGCTCAATCAAAATGCAGCTGCCCGTCTGGTTTTTAACCAGCCCAAACACTGTCACATCACCCCACTGCTGCGTTCTCTTCACTGGCTTCCTGATGCTTCCTGATGCTCGCCTACAAAGCCAAAAATGGACCAGCCCCAAGCTACCTTCGTGGTCTAATCAAACCCCGCTCTGTACCACGCAACCTCCGAGCCACTAGTCTCGCTCGACTTGAGCCTCCACCCAGGACTAAAGGAAGACAAGCATCAAGGCTTTTCTCTGTTCTAGCACCCAAGTGGTGGAACGAGCTTCCTCTATCTGTCCGAACATCTGAGTCTCTTGCTGTCTTTAAAAAACGATTAAAAACCCACCTCTTTACTAAGCACTTCAGCTGACTTGTACTTATTTTACTAACACTTTTCTTCCATTTCCAAAAAAAAAACAGGTTTCAGCAGATTTGTGTTCTTTGACTGTTGTTTACTAATACTTGAGAAATGAAATGTTTACTATGGAAGCACTTCTGTAAGTCGCTCTGGATAAGAGCGTCTGCTAAATGCAGAAAATGTAATGTAAATTTTAATGTCATGTTTTACACTTTGGTGACATTCATGACAGGAACGGTAGTTACTCATTACACAAGGTTATATCGAACACAGTCATGGACGATTTAGTATCTCCAATTCACCTCACTTGCACGTCTTTGGACTGTGTGAAGAAACCGGAGCACCCAGAGTAAACCCACACAGACACGGGGAGAACATGCAAACTCCACACAGAAAGGACCAGGGCCGCCCCACCTGGGGATCGAACCCAGGACCTTCTTGCTGTAATGCAACAGTGCTACCCACTTAGCCACCGTGCCGCCCCCGTCCAGCAATAGAATCACAATGTCTGGGGTATATCTTTGCCTTGTGCCCAGCTTCTTTAGGTGGGTTCTTAATTCAGCTTGACCCAGATAAGATTGCTTGTTAGAGGTTCCGCTTCAAAAAATGGGCATAAATATGGAATTGTACTTGTCATTTTCTAGGAAAGACTTCCACAAGATTTTGTTTATGTAAGAGTGTGTATGTGGGAAGGCTTGGCTCTTAATCCAATTTATTACAAAGGTATTCAGTAAGGTTGACATCCTCTACACTCAAGTCATTAAACCGTCTTTATGGACAGTGGCATTATCTGCTGGAACAAGAAAAGGCATTCTCTTAACTACAGCTATAACTAACTGTTAAAGCATATCATGTACTGTCTATGTAATGTCATTGTTTTTTTTACAGGTTAGCTATGGGTGTGGCTGGAACCTCTGAATTCATCATTAAAAGAGTTCGCCAGGTTTTTAGCCATGGAAACAATCTACTCAAATACAAATAGGATCACTCATGCACAGCAGAACTGAACAGTATGACCAATAATCTCTTAAACATAAACTCTACACAAACTAAGCCAACATGACTCAGAACTGTGAGAGCAGGGTGGGACCTCAGAGACAGAGGCACAAAACACCTACTGCTTTGTTTCAGCCATCTCACACTCGACCTAAGGAGCACTTTCCCTAATCTAACTGGTTTGTATTGATATTAACATTTGTGGTACTGTATTGTGAAAGAGAGACAATCGGCTAACATAACAAATGAAATGATGCCAAAAAGGAGTCAAACTATCCAGAAGAACCTTTATAATGATTTCTGGCTCATATTCTTTACTTACCTATTTGACAAACCTGTTAAAACACGATCACAATATTGCTACAGTATACAGGCCACTTTATTAGGAACAGCTGTACATTTACTTTTAACATTTTAACTCTCTTAGATGAATACATGCCTGAAATTGAGTAGGTTGGATATGGTTTCTTTGGTCAAGACATCATCAGTACCTTGGTAGACTTAACTGGACCTTGGTAGACCTTAGTAGACCTTAGTGGACCTTGGTAGACCTTAGTGGACCTTGGTAGACCTTAGTGGACCTTGGTAGACTTTAGTGGACCTTGGTAGACCTTAGTGGACCTTGGTAGACTTAACTGGACCTTGGTAGACCTTGGTAGACCTTAGTGGACCTTGGTAGACTTAACTGGACCTTGGTAGACCTTAGTAGACCTTAGTGGACCTTGGTAGACCTTAGTGGACCTTGGTAGACTTTAGTGGACCTTGATAGACCTTGGTAGACCTTAGTGGACCCTGGTAGACCTTAGTGGACCTTGGTAGACTTTAGTGGACCTTGGTAGACCTTGGTAGACCTTAGTGGACCTTGGTAGACTTAACTGGACCTTGGTAGACCAGAGTGGACCTTGGTAGACTTTAGTGGACCTTGGTAGACCTTGGTAGACCTTAGTGGACCTTGGAAGATTTAACTGGACCTTGGTAGACCAGAGTGGACCTTGGTAGACTTTAGTGGACATTGGTAGACCTTGGTAGACATTAGTGGACCTTGGTAGACTTAACTAGACCTTGGTAGACCTTAGTGGACCTTGATAGACCTTAGTGGACCTTGGTAGACTTAACTGGACCTTGGTAGACCCTAGTAGACCCTAGTGGACCTTGGTAGACCTTAGTGGACATTGGTAGACCTTGGTAGACATTAGTGGACCTTGGTAGACTTAACTAGACCTTGGTAGACCTTAGTGGACCTTGATAGACCTTAGTGGACCTTGGTAGACTTAACTGGACCTTGGTAGACCCTAGTAGACCCTAGTGGACCTTGGTAGACCTTAGTGGACCTTGGTAGACTTAACTGGACTTTGGTAGACCTTAGTGGACCTTGGTAGACCTTAGTGGACCTTGCTAGACCGTAGTGGACCTTGGTAGACTTTAGTGGACCTTGGTAGACCTTAGTGGACCTTGGTAGACTTAACTGGACCTTGGTAGACCTTAGTACACCTTAGTGGACCTTAGTAGACCTTAGTGGACCTTAGTGGACCTTGGTAGACTTTAGTGGACCTTGGTAGACCTTGGTAGACCTTAGTGGACCTTGGTAGACCTTAGTGGACCTTGGTAGACCTTGGTAGACCTTAGTGGACCTTGGTGGACCTTAGTGGACCTTGGTAGACTTTAGTGAACCTTGGTAGACCTTAGTGGACCTTGCTAGACCTTAGTGGACCTTGCTAGACCTTAGTGGACCTTGGTAGACCTTAGTGGACCTTGGTAGACCTTAGTGGACCTTGGTAGACTTAACTGGACCTTGGTAGACCTTAGTAGACCTTAGTGGACCTTGGTAGACCTTAGTGGACCTTGGTAGACTTTAGTGGACCTTGACAGACCTTGGTAGACCTTAGTGGACCTTGGTAGACTTAACTGGACCTTGGTAGACCAGAGTGGACCTTGGTAGACTTTAGTGGACCTTGGTAGACTTAACTAGACCTTGGTAGACCTTAGTGGACCTTGGTAGACCTTGGTAGACCTTGGTAGACCTTAGTGGACCTTGGTAGACCTTAGTGGACCTTGGTAGACCTTAGTGGACCTTGGTAGACTTTAGTGGACCTTGGTAGACCTTAGTGGACCTTAGTAGACCTTAGTGGACCTTGGTAGACTTTAGTGGACCTTGGTAGACCTTGGTAGACCTTAGTGGACCTTGGTAGACCTTAGTGGACCTTGGTAGACCTTAGTGGACCTTGGTAGACTTAACTGGACCTTGGTAGACCCTAGTAGACCCTAGTGGACCTTGGTAGACCTTAGTGGACCTTGGTAGACTTAACTGGACTTTGGTAGACCTTAGTGGACCTTAGTGGACCTTGGTAGACCTTAGTGGACCTTGCTAGACCGTAGTGGACCTTGGTAGACTTTAGTGGACCTTGGTAGACCTTAGTGGACCTTGGTAGACTTAACTGGACCTTGGTAGACCTTAGTACACCTTAGTGGACCTTAGTAGACCTTAGTAGACCTTAGTGGACCTTAGTGGACCTTGGTAGACCTTGGTAGACCTTAGTGGACCTTGGTAGACCTTGGTAGACCTTAGTGGACCTTGGTAGAATTTAGTGGACTTTGGTAGACCTTGGTAGACCTTAGTGGACCTTGGTGGACCTTAGTGGACCTTGGTAGACTTTAGTGAACCTTGGTAGACCTTAGTAAACTTTGGTGGACCTTGGTAGACCTTAGTGGACCTTGGTAGACTTAACTGGACCTTGGAAGACCTTAGTAGACCTTAGTGGACCTTGGTAGACCTTAGTGGACCTTGGTAGACTTAACTGGACCTTGGTAGACTATAGTAGACCTTAGTGGACCTTGGTAGACCTTAGTGGACCTTGGTAGACCTTAGTGGACCTTGGTAGACTTTAGTGGACCTTGGTAGACCTTGATAGACCTTAGTGGACCTTGGTAGACTTAACTGGACCTTGGTAGACCCTAGTAGACCTTAGTGGACCTTGGTAGACTTAACTGGACCTTGGTAGACCTTAGTACACCTTAGTAGACCTTAGTGGACCTTGGTAGACCTTAGTGGACCTTGGTAGACCTTAGTGGACCTTGGTAGAATTTAGTGGACTTTGGTAGACCTTGGTAGTCCTTAGTGGACCTTGGTAGACTTTAGTGGACCTTGGTAGTCCTTAGTGGACCTTGGTAGACCTTAGTGGACCTTGGTACACCTTAGTGGACCTTGGTAGACTTAACTGGACCTTGGTAGACCTTAGTGGACCTTGGTAGACCTTGGTAGACCTTGGTAGACCTTGGTAGACCTTGGTAGACCTTAGTGGACCTTGGTAGACCTTAGTGGACCTTGGTAGACTTTAGTGGAACTTGGTAGACTTTAGTGAACCTTGGTAGACCTTAGTGGACCTTGGTAGACTTTAGTGGACCTTGGTTGACCATGGTAGACCTTAGTGGACCTTGGTAGACCTTAGTGGACCTTGGTAGACTTAACTGGACCTTGGTAGACTTAACTGGACCTTGGTAGACCTTAGTGGACCTTGGTAGACTTAACTGGACCTTGGTAGACCTTAGTGGACCTCAGTAGACCTTAGTGGACCTTGGTAGACCTTAGTGGACCTTAGTGAACCTTAGTGGACCTTGGTAGACCTTAGTGGACCTTGGTAGACTTTAGTGGACCTTAGTGGACCTTGGTAGACCTTAGTAGACCTCAGTGGACCTTGGTAGACCTTAGTGAACCTTGGTAGACTTTATTGGACCTTGGTAGACCATGGTAGACCTTAGTGGACCTTGGTAGACTTAACTGGACCTTGGTAGACTTAACTGGACCTTGGTAGACCTTAGTAGACCTTAGTGGACCTTGGTAGACCTTAGTAGACTTAACTGGACCTTGGTAGACCTTAGTGGACTTAACTGGACCTTGGTAGACTTAACTGGACCTTAGTGGACCTTGGTAGACTTAACTGGACCTTGGTAGACCTTAGTGGACCTTGGTAGACTTTAGTGGAGGAGGGTAGGAATGTGGAGAGACACATGGTCCTCAATGGTCTGCTGAAGCTGTCCAAGAATCATCCACTGACCAGTTAACTTTTGCCTCCAGACTATCAGACTATGGTGGGAGTTTCCAAATTTTATAGAGGGGCTACACCTCCACATTTTATAATCAATGTCTAAGAACATATAGTTTATGGTTCCTTAACTTTAGAACAGCATTCGGTCATTTAAAACCACTTCATAAACCTCTGCTTATGTTAATGAAAAGTAATTCCATATTGATCAAATCAATTCTTAGTCTTGTCCCAATTTTTAATATGATGCAACTGCAATATTTTTCTTAAGGTTAGCTATGATTTTGACCAAGATGCATTTTGATGACCCATGTGGGATGTAAACCAAGATAAAGATAAAAAGTTATGATGCATCTATAACTCTTGCTCATCACTGTGGTGATTCTATTAATGGTACGCCTTCTTTACCCTCACATGCCCTCAAAAGTACCACCTCAGACACAAGTAAAGAAATATTTTAGTATTTGTGTGTAGTGTATGTAAAACAAATGTAAAATTTAAAGACCATCTAAAATCCAGCCTCCTTCAGTCAGTGGTTCAATGTGGACAGGATGCTAATTAAAAACTGTGTTAGTAGGGACTGTGCATAAAAAACTGGTCCCTTAGAGATTGCGCTTTAACTTTGCATGGTGCATGTTTAACACAAGCATTTGAGACATTTATTCTATTAAATAAATACTCTCTACTGGAGACAAATACAGGCTTCAACACTTTATTTAAGGTTGTCAATGACAGCCAAAACCAGACTGGCTGTTATTGTGTTACAGAGGTAATCGCACATGGCCATCACATTCTTCTTTCCACTTTACAATGGAAAACTGTCATTTAGAAATTCCCCCGAAGTTTCCGTTTTAGTGATTTTACTTAATAAAAAAAACTGAAATGTTTCCGGTAGTACTCAAAAGTACAGCAAGTACTACAAAGTGCTAACTACCAGTACACATCTCACTTTGGGTAAAGGCATTGAAACGAGAGACGACTTGAGTGCGAAATACAGAACAACCCATGTCAGGCAAAAGGGTATGGCACCCGTACAAGGTGGAAAATTAAGTCAGGCGAGTGTCAGTAAGGGCCTTTTCCTCCCCATCTTTAAAACGCATATGCATATTCCTTCAAAAATGCATCAATTCTGCTCATTTTGTGTACTATATGAATATAAAACAAATACATAAGTGGATCCCGTTATGTTTAACATTCAGGAATGTAAGTGGCATTTTAAAGACAAAATCTAGTGGAATGAAAAAAAAAAAAAAAAACCTAAAAGAATAAAACAGCATGATCTGAGAGAATACCAAAACAACCTAATACGTCCAGCAGAGAATTGAGTGGAGAAAAATGGGGAGTACTTTAACAAAAAAATTGAGGTTGCTTGTGAAGGCCATTGCTTTGGTGGTGATAAAGAAAGAAAAAAAAAAAAAAAATGCAGAAGATTTACGGTGGTGCATGTTGCAGCCTGAGCAGCCCAGTCTTTCTTCCTATTTGGTAAAGGCCTTAATGCCCACTGCAGACTCTTCACCCATCGCTGAGAGCACAGTAATCTAAAGAACAGGGCAAGAAAAACACACATCAAAACTACATGAAAAGCACAAAGATTTAAAATGGAATAAAACGCTACCAGAAATCTCGACTTGTTACCTGTATTAATAAAAGTATTAGTACTCGTTCAAAGACGTCACAGCCTTAGTTTTCTATTCATGACAATTTTAGATCTGGTCCACCATTGTGGTCCGGTTAGCAATTTCACCATGACTTGGTACTTTAATAAAACGACTGATTTGGCACATGGAATTCAGCACATAGTTAGTTGATTGATTAGTTTTAGCGGCGTACCGACACACTGGGGTCAGTTATACGGCGATACTCAAGTTGCTTCTTCACTTTGTGTCATTTAAAACGAATTATAAAAGATGTTTTAGATTTAAATATGTTAAAAAGTTAATTATTTTCCCTGGTGCTGTAGATTGAAGCACATTTAATTTAGCACATAAAACCTGAAGTACCAAGGCTCAGCATGTACGTAGATGTACTTACCATCATATCTTCACCAGCGCCGTGTTTGGTTTCAATTTCCTTGCCCAGGTCACCCTCTGGAACACGAAGGTCCTCACGGACATCGCCGTTGTCCATCATGAGGGATAGATACCCTTCGTTGATGTCCACCAGCTGAGAGCAGAGACAACAAGAGCATGTCAACTTCAATCGATATAGAAACATACAAAAAATAATTAATAAAAAAAAGAGGGTAATGTTAAATTTGCTGTACAAATGTTAGCGTTAATTTCACTATTCTTGGTGACAATTGTTTGCCCCAGACTTTCCTTTTAAATGCAGTGTTAACAAGTCTGACATCTGCACAGACATTGTTGGCTAATGACTAAGTTAAAGGGGAGAATGGCCAAAGCTGTCTAGGCATTGGAAGGTACACTTGTCAGTGCTCCAAGTGCCAGTTTCAGGCCTGGATAAACATTTGAAAGTTGTTTCAGGATGGGCATTTTGGCATTAAAACTGTTTGGTATAAGCCAGATCCACTGTGGTGATCCCCAATATGTACAGAAAAAAAATATTTTTTACTAACATCTCATTTTATGTGCAAGTTAACAATTTATTGTGCCAAGCTGCTCATTTTTATCCAACCTTACAAAATTAAAGCTCAGTCTATATCTAAAAACATCCTGCACTAGCCAATGGTTACTGTGTAAAGCCATCATGCCTTTACTAAGTACATCAAGTATAACATGTATTATATCTCAATTAGCAAGTTAGCAAACAGTACATTTAACCTAGCACATCACACTGCTTACCTGATAGTCGATTCTCTTTATGTTGGGCACATCCATATTGTGGGTAGAGGGGCAGATATCCTCAAACTTCTTATTGGTGAAAATGTCAATACCAACCAAGTGTACCTAAACAAGAGACAATTTACAAGGGTTTAGGGTTAAATACTATGTATCAACTGGTTGCATTTTACTCTGTCCAATCATCTCTGTGCTATACTTAAATACTAGGTTTAATATAAATGGAATACTTACTTTAGCATGACCGTGCTTGCCAGTCTTGGAAGTGGACATCTCAACGATTTTGCAAGGACGACCCTTCAGGAGCACAAAGCCGTTTTTGCGCAGGGCGCTGCACTGCTGTGGGTAGGTCACAGAGGCCCCAGCATCTCCACTAGTGAAATCAAGATCTGGATCTGCCATGGTGGGGTCTAATCAAGGGGCACTACAAAGAGAAATGCAAAGTGTTTAATACATCTTATATCTAGGGATGGGTAATAGTTTAAATGATTATAATTTATCCACTGCAAAACCTTTTTCTGATCAGGGTCATGGTAGTTCTAATACCCGCCCAAAAACACTAGTCATGAGGAATATACACACACTGGGCAGGGCAGTAAAACACTACCACCACCCAAACAGCCCACTCATACACACGGTTCTAATTTACCAGTTGCATGTTATAAGACTAATGAGGAAACCCACAAGAACACAAAACATAGAAAAACTACACAGTGATTAGCAGCAAGGATAAAAACCAGATCCACAAGCCTCCACAGCAAGTCACTGTGACCTGCACCACCATTTCCACCACTATGATACAATATTGCCGTCACATATGTTACACAAACCACACAAAGATTCTCTAATAATTGTGTGAAAGATTCAGGGTTTAACAGGAATAAAAATGTCCTGCAAACACGGGAAAGACTTTCGGCTTTCTCTTCCTGTAGTATCAATGACTTGGCAACCAGACACCATAGTCACTTTCGATACAGGGTACAGCTGGTATATTCAGCACTGAATCCTGCTTTATGCTACCAGCTAAATCGTCATTCAATGCCATTAGGCAGTCAAAGGTGGCAAAGAGGCAGGCTAAATCTCAAAAACAAGTATGTCAACTGTACAAACAATGTGTCTAGCTCTATATGCTGCTGCATGACATTTACTGTATACATATGGGGCATTTTCACTATAGGCCTGGTGAGTGGGAATTTATTATTCACTAAATATGACACTGTAGCACAATTCTTAAACCTGAACACTAGGATTAACTGCTTGCTGGTTGTTAAGTAACATTATAACTGGTAATATGGCAGCCAGATATTGGGTGACTTTACCAAGCCCTATTCTCAGTAATAGGCTTTACTTAACATGGTAGGTGTAAGCAAAATAGCCAGAAGTACACTGGTGCACTTAACATTAGTGTTTACTTGTAATCTTTATAAATAAAAGCCCTCCTTTGCCATGCTTCCTCCCACTTAGAATCAGCTAAATGTGCACAACAGACTTTCATGATAACAGGCCTGATCATATACAGTTATGACAGGAAAGGCCAGCCTGTTCCCTGTTGCTATAAATAAAGTTCCTAAATAAGCTGAATTGTACCAATACGTACATCCAGTGTTGAATAAAATAATAAAAGATCATGCTGGATCTAATGGTGCAGATCTAGGTGTGGTGCCTCCAACACCAGCCATACATACATACCATCGTGGCCAACTTTGTACTAGCTACGTCATCTAAACTACAGCATGCGCGTACACACTGCTGATCGAGCATAGATCAAATATCCTTCTGATTATGAAACATGAAGAATCAGAGTCCAGTAATCGATCGGCTCGATTTATTTGGAAATCGGGCAGCTTGCTCACACCTAACTTTAACACGAAGTGTGAAAACTAAGGGTGTAGACCAACATGAGCTGGATAAGTTGCCGCATCATGGTGCTATGCTTCACGCCCAGTGGCCGGGCACGGGGTTTGAAAGTTGTAAAATATCTAACGCACGGAATAATAAAGCGATTTACACCAGGTTTCACGGCGACTGCTAAACTATTATGTACATTATGGAGACTTGAACGCGCACCGTAGTTTTAATTCAACTTTCACGCCGCTGGAATGAGCATGTAAGGCCGGCTAAATGGGTATGTAAATAGTTCTTCAAGCTGAAATAAATCAGTGTTGGTTAATGTCAGGTAGGCAAAATGATTATTAAGTTTAAATTTGTACTTACATAAAGTAAATTTTAAGATAAAGCAGAACAGCTGGAAAACGCGTGTTCAAAAACACCACGATTTACTGTTCACACACACACACAGAGTCAATTAGTTAGCTAAACTTGCCACACCGAGCCAACCTAACCAACAAAAAAACTCATAACATGTTCTAAAAACACGGGTTACAATAAATAAAGTACCCACCAAGCAACATTATTAAGCAAAATATTAGTAACTCATTTAACGAAGTAACCGTTAGGACCAGTCGGTTTTCGCGGCAGGCCTCGTGCACGAGCTAACGTTAGCTAGTGTGCTAACTTAGTTTCCTTAAAACACAAACTTATCGTCTTTGCAGACACATTTATTGCACTTCCACACTGTTTCTCATTCTATTCCCACTCACCAATCACAGTTTTAATTTGCGTTCTACTAAATAAAACGACATTCTATAAGCGTAAGAGGAAAAAGCACACACCATGCAATACTTACTTCCAAGAAAAAAAGGAATGTCAACACGCATGCGCGTCCAATTTTACTGCGGCACCCCTGTAGTGGGCGGAGCTTCGTCTGGTTCTCTTTCATTCAGCTCAAGCTTGGAGGAATCGAACTGAAATCTGTGCCGCTTTCTCCTACTGGTCTGGAGTGGGAAAATATAACCCATTCAACACAAAGAACAGTAATCAGGGTCTCACTGGGTCCGGAGGCTGTCCTGACACAGACAGGTACACTTCAGACCCCCCGGACAAAGCACCATTACAGTCCATTACAGGGCATCACACCTACTCAAGAGACAAGTTACAGCTCAGGATGAAACAGTTACAGAAGCAGAATGAATAAATGATGTGTGAATAATGTGATAGATAGATAGATAGATAGATAGATAGATAGATAGATAGATAGATAGATAGATAGATAGATAGATAGATAGATAGATAGATAGATAGATAGATAGATAGATAGATAGATAGATAGATAGATAGATAGATAGATAGATAGATAGATAGATAGATAGATAGATATCCGTCAGTCTCGGGAGACTATGGAGTTGTGCACTGCATTGGTTGTGGTTTGTCAGGCCTATACGGGGATGACAGTCTCTTCCACATCTTGTGCAGATGAAGCTTGATGCTGGTCTCTCAGCTGCACTTAGCGCTTTCCTCTTCTGCCGTTTTACCTTTGTCTGTTGAGCTAGTTTCTCTTCAAACTTGGAGAGACCCTTCTGCACTGTATGCTTCCAGGATGATTGCTCGGTGGCCAGGGCTTCCCACGTGTTGAGGCTGAGGCCTGATGGATGGATGAATGGATGGATGGATGGATGGATGGATGGATGGATGGAGGGAGGGAGAGAGAGGGAGGGAGGGAGGGAGGGAGAGAGAGAGAGGGATGGATGGATGGATGGATAGATGGATAGATAGATAGATAGATAGATAGATTAGATAGATAGATAGATAGATAGATAGATAGATAGATAGATAGATAGATAGATAGATAGATAGATAGATAGATAGATAGATAGATAGATAGATAGATAGATAGATAGATAGATAGATAGATAGATAGCTCACATCAGACAACAACTTCTTGTATACATACAACATTCCCTTACAGTATAGAAACAAGCAATAAGGATAAAAATGTACAGTATGGTACTATATACATGTAAACACTTTTTATGGTGTATGCATAGCATACAAAAATTTGTATTTATTGAGGCATATAAACATTGGTTTAATGGTGCATGCATAGCATACAAAAGTAGGTATTTATTATAAATGATTAGGTATTATTTGGATTATTATGAATTGTTAAACAGTCTGATAGCAGTTATAAGAAAAGATTTTCTGTAGCGTTCAGTCCTGCATTTAGGAGGAATCAGTCTGTGACTGAAGGTGCTCTGTCAAAACACCTTCAAGGTATGAAGTGGGTGTGAATTGTTTTTGATTATCGAGTTAAGCTTTGTGAGCATTCTTAACTCTGCTAGCTGCTGAACTGAGTCCTGTTCAGACCCCACTATGGAGCTGGCCTTTTTGATCTGTTTGTTTATTAGGTTTGTGTCCATTGTTCTAGCACTCTCACCCCAGCAAATCACTCCAAAGAAAAGAGTACTGGCCACCACTGATAAAAGGTGCACAGAAGGGGCCTGCTGATGTTAAAAGAGTTCTGCTCTGCCCCTTTTTGTACACCGTCTCCATGTGTCTAGAAAACACATGAGTGTTTGGTCGTACATTTGTAGTGATAAAAAAGGATTGTCGAAACTGTACCTGCATTCTCATTTAGTCGTTTGATGATGCTCCACCAGCTCATGGGACTGTACTTCCTTATTGTTTGTTTGTATCTCCAATTCACCTCACTTGCATGTCTTTGGAAAGTGGGAGGAAACCGGAGCACCCAGAGGAAACCCACGCGGACACGGGGAGAACATGCAAACTCCACACAGAAAGGACCCGGACCGCCCCACCTGGGGATCGAACCCAGGACCTTCTTGCTGTGAGACGACAGTGCTTAGCCATGTCACACACCTCTGTAAATAAAATTAACCCAAAAACCATAACTCTAGATGTCACACTAACATTACCCCTTTTTAATTCCCAGTTGAAACACGTCAAATCTTCTATTACACTTGTAACCCATGGTATTAGTAAATTATTTGATATTTTACATGTGTCTAGATATTATCTTAATAAACTATTATTAACTACATTTCTATCCATGAAGTTTTGGAAGCGAATCTGGCTAACAAGCTTAAAGCACTGTATCAGGTACACCCACTTTAGTCAAGCTGACATTCCTCCCTGTATATGTGTTCCAGTTTATCAGTATTTCTGGGATGCCTTGTGTGCACATCCTTTTTAAGGTCATGCAAAATGTTTTGTTACACCCTTGATTACACCTTCATTGTTCCCCCAGTGATCGCAAAATGTTCCACTGTTGTCTCATCTTTCCACAGAACATTTTCCCAAAAGCATTGTGGACCAGCTAGGTGGTTTAGAGAACTTAATACGAGCCACGATTGTTGGTTTCCATAAAAGTGGTCACACGTTTTCACAGTTTGTAGTCTTAAGTAGGTCTTTTGCTGTTACCCATGAGTTATTTCTTACCTCTCAAAATTGTCTGATGTTCTCTTGGAGTGATCTTGACAGGATGCCCTTTGGGAAACCAGTCTATTTGTAGACAATATATCTAACCATGGTTTTATGTACACACACGTGTCTTTGGGAATGGTTTTGTAGCCTTTATGTGTGTCTATAAAATGTTTGCTTTAAGGCATGGGTTCACACTAACCAATCCTCATTGAGAAGAACAGATGTGTCACTAACCAGGCTTTGTGTGTCTATTCAATGGGCAAAGCGCCTGGGAAACCCACACTTCCAATTTCATCTCCTTAATTACATTTAATAATTAAAATACAATTATCTCTTGGATAAATTATTAACACAGGCATTCACTTACTTTTTCTCCAAGCACTGTGGATGCGTATTTAATGTGCTCAATAAAAGACACAAACGTTTGTGCTCGTGTTGTGCTTTTAGTTTAGTTAGGTTGTGTTCAATAATCACAAATCCAGGAAATTCCGAAGGGTTCACTTACTTTTCCTTTATGCTAAAATAGGCTCAGCAGAACCAAACACTGTATAAGGAAAACTAGAAATTAAACAGTGGAAGAGTGGACAGTCAGGACAGTAAATAAAGAAAGTTCTAGAAGCTCTAAGAAGAGTCCCTGTTGTGGAGCAGCACCTTATTTATCTGAACAAAGTTATAGAACCTGTCAATAAAAGATGAGTGTATGGGAGACCAGGATGCACTATGGGAAGAAGGCAAGCCGGCGGAGGCAGTGTGATGCTTTGGGCGATGTTCTGCTGGGAAACCTTGGGTCCTGCCATCCATGTGGATGTTACTTTGACACGTACCACCTACCTAAGCGTTGTTCCAGACCGTGTACACCCTTTCATGGAAACGGTATTCCCTGATGGCTGTGGCCTCTTTCAGCAGGATGATGCTCCCTGCCACAAAACAACAATGCTTCAGGAACGGTTTGAGGAGCACAACAATGAGTTTGAGGTGTTGATTTGGCCTCGGAATTCCCCAGATCTCAATCCAGTCGAGCATCTGTGGGACGTGCTGGACAAACAAGTCCGATCCATGGAGGTCCCAGCTTGCAACTCAGAGGAGTTAAAGGATCTGCTGCTGACATCTTGGTGCCAGTTACCACAGCACACGTTCAGGGGTCTAGTGGAGTCCATGTGTCGATGGGTCAGGGCTGTTTTGGCAGCAAAAAAGGGACCGAGACAATATTAGGAAGGTGGCCATAATGTTATGCCAATCCACTCCAGCATAATATTTCCACTGTAACCAAATAACTACAGCACAGACATGATCTAATACATCAATTTATTAAAAAACAGCAAAGTTCTAATGCTATGTTACATGAAAAACTGTGAAGGTACTTCTGAAAGACTAAGAGAATATGTTCAATACTATGTCCATGTCATCTAGAACCCCTGAAATCCTATCTCAAATTCTGGACATCAACATTATTCAGGAATTTATACAGAAAACAAAATAACCAGAATAGAAACAAAACCAGTGATACGGTTTATTGCTAATAATCGTACCTTTGCTGGGCTTCACCATCTTCTAGGTGTACATTTCAGTTACAGATACAGGTAAAGACAGGCATTCTTTTCCAAACCAGACCAGAAACATTTCACCATACAAAAATGGTTTTATTTGGGCTATATATTTATATATATATTTAGCAGTTAAATTAAAAGCAACATAAAGGAAAGCATTAAACAGTACTGGGATCATTAAAACAAGATTAACTGATTTTTTATTTATTTATAAATCACTGATATTAAACATCTCGGACATTCTAATATAGATTTCATAGCACTTTCAGACCGACGAGCTAATCCAAAATACAGAGATGAAAAAGAAACAGTGATAATACTGTGGCTTCCGAATATGATTATACTGTATACCAGAAATATACTATACAAAGTAATAAATAGGTTGGATCAAAATATTAACTCCGGGGTTCACACGAATGGGGTATGATAGTATTTCATTGTAACTCAGGGCTCAAACAAAAACATCAAAATAGATTCACATCAAAAGAAACAGATAAGAGGAATGAACTGGAGTGAAACTATGCACTGGGTAAAGATCAGATCCGATCATGACATCTATTAAGGCCTAGCTATACGTGTGTTTTTCTTTAAGCAGTGCCGCTTTCACGTGTCGTCTGCAGAATTTGAATTGAAATGTGGTGCAGATTGACTAAGCACGGGCATCTCTGAAGCAAACGCTATAAAAAGCATCTTTGCCGTGCACAGACTGGAAATCCTACCTTTTAAAATTACGTCTAAATCGATTTGGCTTCTTCCGCGAATAGATCTGTGGGTTTGATCAGCCCGCTTACTGTAACAGCCGGTTTTTCAGTTCAGTGTAGATCAGGGGTGCCCACACGTCCAGAATCAGACTGACCTTATTCTGATGATTTGTACTGAATGGTTACAGCTAGGTTTATGTAGTCTGTGCAATAGCTGCTGATGCCAGTTCTCAAGCTTCCAAGCTGTAGCCTAGTGGTTAAGGTACTGGACCAGTGATCAGAGGGTCGCTGGTTCAAGCCCCACCACTGCCCCACTACTGCCAGGTTGCTGCTGTTGGGCCCTTGAGCAAGGCCCTTAACCCTCAATTGTTCAGGCTGTATACTGTAACAGTAATGTAAGTCGCTTTGGATAAAGTCGTCGGCTAAATTCTGAAAATGTAAATTTAAATGTACAGTGTATCACAAAAGTGAGTACATCCCTCACATTTCTGCAGATATTTCATTATAGCTTTTCATGGGACAACACTATAGAAATAAAACTTGGATATAACTTAGAGTAGTCAGTGTACAACTTGTATAGCAGTGTAGATTTACTGTCTTCTGAAAAGAACTCAACACACAGCCATTAATGTCTAAATAGCTGGCAACATAAGTGAGTACACCCCACAGTGAACATGTCCAAATTGTGCCCAAATGTGTCGTTGTCCCTCCCTGGTGTCATGTGTCAAGGTCCCAGGTGTAAATGGGGAGCAGGGCTGGTAAATTTGGTGTTTTGGGTACAATTCTCTCATACTGGCCACTGGATATTCAACATGGCACCTCATGGCAAAGAACACTCTGAGGATGTGAGAAATAGAATTGTTGCTCTCCACAAAGATGGCCTGGGCTATAAGAAGATTGCTAACACCCTGAAACTGAGCTACAGCATGGTGGCCAAGGTCATACAGCGGTTTTCCAGGACAGGTTCCATTCGGAACAGGCTTCGCCAGGGTCGACCAAAGAAGTTGAGTCCACGTGTCCGGCGTCATATCCAGAGGTTGGCTTTAAAAAATAGACACATGAGTGCTGCCAGCATTGCTGCAGAGGTTGAAGACGTGGGAGGTCAGCCTGTCAGTGCTCAGACCATACGCCGCACACTGCATCAACTCGGTCTGCATGGTCGTCATCCCAGAAGGAAGCTGACGCACAAGAAAGCCCGCAAACAGTTTGCTGAAGACAAGCAGTCCAAGAACATGGATTACTGGAATGCCCTGTGGTCTGACGAGACCAAGATAAACTTGTTTGGCTCAGATGGTGTCCAGCATGTGTGGCGGCGCCCTGGTGAGAAGTACCAAGACAACTGTATCTTGCCTACAGTCAAGCATGGTGGTGGTAGCATCATGGTCTTGGGCTGCATGAGTGTTGCTGGCACTGGGGAGCTGCAGTTCATTGAGGGAAACATGAATTCCAACATGTACTGTGACATTCTGAAACAGAGCGTGATCCCCTCCCTTCGAAAACTTGGCCTCATGGCAGTTTTCCAACAGGATAACGACCCCAAACACAACCTACAAAATGACAACTGCCTTGCTGAGGAAGCTGAAGGTAAAGGTGATGGACTAAACCCAATTGAGCACCTGTGGCGCATCCTCAAGTGGAAGGTGGAGGAGTTCAAGGTGTCTAACATCCACCAGCTCCGTGATGTCATCATGGAGGAGTGGAAGAGGATTCCAGTAGCAACCTGTGCAGCTCTGGTGAATTCCATGCCCAGGAGGGTTAAGGCAGTGCTGGATAATAATGGTGGTCACACAAAATATTGACACTTTGGGCACAATTTGGACATGTTCACTGTGGGGTGTACTCACTTATGTTGCCAGCCATTTAGACAATAATGGCTGTGTGTTGAGTTATTTTCAGAAGACAGTAAATCTACACTGCTATACAAGTTGTACACTGACTACTCTAAGTTATATCCAAGTTTTATTTCTATAGTGTTGTCCCATGAAAAGATATAATAAAATATTTGCAGAAATGTGAGGGGTGTACTCACTTTTGTGATACACTGTAAGTGTTCACACCAGTAAGTGTGGACCGATATTTAGACTTGATTATTTTCATGTGGGAAAGGCTGTTTCACACAAGCAGGTTGATTTAAAAAATGCTGGCAGCCAAATATGTGGCACATTTTTATGTTTGGATATTTTACCTCAGCCTGCAAGTTCCACAACTGTCCAGCAGAGGCCCCTGACTTCATATGAATGTGGGGTTATGTTTGTTTGTTTGTTTATTAGGATTTTGACGTCATGTTCTACACCTTGGTCACATTCATGACAGGAACGGTAGCCACTCACCACACAAGGTTCATCAGCTCACAAGGCCACTTCAAACACAGTCTTGGACAATTTAGTGTCTCCAATTTACCTCACGTCTTTGGACTGTGGGAGGAAACCGGAGCTCCCGGAGGAAACCCACACGGACATGGGGAGAACATGCAAACTCCACACAGAAAGGACCCGGACCGACCCACCTGCGGATCGAACCCAGGACCTTCTTGCTGTGAGGCGACCCCACTTAGCCACCGTATGAATGTATAAATAAAACAGCATCTCTACAGTGGTCTTGCCCGAATCGAACCGTTTTTGGTTTCTTTGTGCTTGGTTGCGCCCTTATCTTCACAAACAGTGCAGGTTACAACAGGAGAAATGCAAAAATGGTGCAAACTGGCTACTGATGAATGAAAACTTTCTAGATTAGCGGTGTTTTATGCGGGCTGAGGCGTAGCTCTGGTAACAAACCGCAAATTAAATCTACCAGCGTGCACTGTGTGATCGACTGGTCCATCGCGATCGACTTATTGGGCACCCCTGGTGTAAATTCAGTGTAGACAGAAAAACAAAGAAATAAAAAGATCATTCACATGGTCATTTACATAATCCTTTCAACCGTTAATCATGAACCCACTTACAAACAAACCAAACCCGCTGTCACTGTATTTTAAGTGAAGGAAACGAATACGCGCGTACTGTATTAAATAAAACATGAACATTTGTGAGACGTTTCAGCCCCTCACAGCTTTACAGTTTTGTGATTGTGAACGTGACTGTAAATGTAAAATCCCAACAACAGAGTAAAACAAACATGCACACAGACAGACATTCACTCACACACACACATGTACAACTCACACATGATGGCTTGAAAAATATAGTGGTTTTATTCCAGGCAGCCTTTATAACCGTCCTACTGTACCTAACAACATAAACAGGTTAATGTGTTGATTGTTCTTTACAGACACTTTACAGATTATCACACTCCTCTCCTTGACCTTGCTTGTCTGACCTTGACTGATATCTGGTATGCTGACTGGAAATTATGACAAAGGCCGTTTATGAAGCGATATCCAACCTGCCTGATGTCAAACCATGTCTTTGGTTTGACAACTTTGTTGTGAAGAACTCAAGTTGCCTGCATAGACCTTTTAGAATGAAATACAATATCAAGACCTTTTAAACAACCTTCCCAGAGGAGTGGAGGCTGTTATAGCTGCAAACGGGGTTAGTAAACTCCATATTAATGCTGATTTTAGAATGGGGTGTCCAACAAGTTCAGAATCAGGTATCCATATACTTTTGGATATACAGGTGTACAGTAATCTGTACTTGTTTGGAAGCCGGGGTAAGAGCGCAGGGTCAGCCATTGTACGGCGCCCCTAGAGCCGAGACGGTTAAGGACCTTGCTCAAGGGCCAAACAGTGGCTGCATGGCAGAGCTGAGATTCGCACTCTTAACCTTTCAATTGATAGCCCAAAGCTCCACTCACTAGGCTACCACTGTCCCAAAGAGTGTGTAGCACGTATGGGATAATAATGAACTCTGGAATGGACTTGGTGCAATGCTGGGGCCTCTCCACTTCTCTCTCAGACCCAGTCAGTGGCACACCAGTGCCGAGATTCCGAGATTCTGAACTCCTCGGTGTGAAACTCGTCGTTGCCACCGGTCGGCTGGGCGCCATCTAGCGGGCATAATTGGCAATGCCTGCAGCAGACACGTTTCTGCTAGGGCGGGATGACCGGACTATATGGGTGGGGTCTTCAAACGCTGTGTAAGGACCCAGATTAGCAGATATAGAGACGCTTGTGCAGAATGGTCGGAGGAGGCGTGAGCAGCAAGATACCCACTTTGACTGCAATCAGGGATCCACTAGCAGCGGAAGACAAATTGACTACGATAAATACTGGGAGAAAATGCATAAATAATATATATATATACAGTGTATCACAAAAGTGAGTACACCCCTCACATTTCTGCAAATATTTCATTATATCTTTTCATGGGACAACACTATAGACATGAAACTTGGATATAACTTAGAGTAGTCAGTGTACAGCTTGTATAGCAGTGTAGATTTACTGTCTTCTGAAAATAACTCAACACACAGCCATTAATGTCTAAATAGCTGGCAACATAAGTGAGTACACCCCACAGTGAACATGTCCAAATTGTGCCCAAATGTGTCGTTGTCCCTCCCTGGTGTCATGTGTCAAGGTCCCAGGTGTAAATGGGGAGCAGGGCTGTTAAATTTGGTGTTTTGGGTACAATTGTCTCATACTGGCCACTGGATATTCAACATGGCACCTCATGGCAAAGAACTCTCTGAGGATGTGAGAAATAGAATTGTTGCTCTCCACAAAGATGGCCTGGGCTATAAGAAGATTGCTAACACCCTGAAACTGAGCTACAGCATGGTGGCCAAGGTCATACAGCGGTTTTCCAGGACAGGTTCCACTCGGAACAGGCTTCGCCAGGGTCGACCAAAGAAGTTGAGTCCACGTGTTCGGCGTCATATCCAGAGGTTGGCTTTAAAAAATAGACACATGAGTGCTGCCAGCATTGCTGCAGAGGTTGAAGACGTGGGAGGTCAGCCTGTCAGTGCTCAGACCATACGCCGCACACTGCATCAACTCGGTCTGCATGGTCGTCATCCCAGAAGGAAGCTGACGCACAAGAAAGCCCGCAAACAGTTTGCAGAAGACAAGCAGTCCAAGAACATGGATTACTGGAATGCCCTGTGGTCTAACGAGACCAAGATAAACTTGTTTGGCTCAGATGGTGTCCAGCATGTGTGGCGGCGCCCTGGTGAGAAGTACCAAGACAACTGTATCTTGCCTACAGTCAAGCATGGTGGTGGTAGCATCATGGTCTTGGGCTGCATGAGTGTTGCTGGCACTGGGGAGCTGCAGTTCATTGAGGGAAACATGAATTCCAACATGTACTGTGACATTCTGAAACAGAGCATGATCCCCTCCCTTCGAAAACTGGGCCTCATGGCAGTTTTCCAACAGGATAACGACCCCAAACACAACCTCCAAGATGACAACTGCCTTGCTGAGGAAGCTGAAGGTAAAGGTGATGACTAAACCCAATTGAGCACCTGTGGCGCATCCTCAAGTGGAAGGTGGAGGAGTTCAAGGTGTCTAACATCCACCAGCTCCGTGATGTCATCATGGAGGAGTGGAAGAGGATTCCAGTAGCAACCTGTGCAGCTCTGGTGAATTCCATGCCCAGGAGGGTTAAGGCAGTGCTGGATAATAATGGTGGTCACACAAAATATTGACACTTTGGGCACAATTTGGACATGTTCACTGTGGGGTGTACTCACTTATGTTGCCAGCCATTTAGACATTAATGGCTGTGTGTTGAGTTATTTTCAGAAGACAGTAAATCTACACTGCTATACAAGTTGTACACTGACTACTCTAAGTTATATCCAAGTTTCATTTCTATAGTGTTGTCCCATGAAAAGATATAATGAAATATTTGCAGAAATGTGAGGGGTGTACTCACATTTGTGATACACTGTATATATATATATATATATATATATATATATATATATATATATATATATATATATACTGTATATATACTATATTGCCAAAAGTATTCGCTCGCCTGCCTTCACACGCATATGAACTTGAGTTAATCCTGAAAAACTTACCATATAGGAGCACTTTGTAGTTCTACAACTGGATAAGACACAGCAGCGCTGCTGGAGTTTTTAAACACCTCACTGTCACTGCTGGACTGAGAATAGTCCACCAACCAAAAAACATCCAGCCAACAGCGCCCCGTGGGCAGCATCCTGTGACCACTGATGAAGGTAAGGCAATAGATGAGCGATGTCTCTGACTTTACATCTACAAGGTGGACCAACTAGGTAGGAGTGTCTAATAGAGTGGACAGTGAGTGGACATGGTATTTAAAAACTCCAGCAGCGCTGCTGTGTCTGATCCACTCATACCAGCACAACACACACTAACACACCACCACCATGTAAGTATCACTGCAGTGCTGAGAATGATCCCCCACCCAAATAATACCTGCTCTGTGGTGGTCCTGTGGGGGTCCTGACCATTGAAGAACAGGGTAAAAGCAGGTTAAAAAGTATGTAGAGAAACAGATGGACTACAGTCAGTAATTGTAGAACTACAAAGTGCTCCTATATGGTAAGTTTTTCAGAAACTAACTATTAACTCAAGTTCATATGCGTGTGAAGGCAGGTGAGCAAATACTTTTGGCAATATAGTGTATATATACAGTATATATATATATATATCATGGACTGTTTTTTAACAAATAAATCAAAACTAAGATGTAATATTAACTTGTCTAAACTATTATTATGTTCTCATGGTTTGTCTGATGGAAAATGAGGTAGGTTCAGAAAAAGCTTGTTCTTACTTTGACCCAAAAACCACTATTTTTTATATATATTTTTGGTATTTTGTTTGTTCAGGAATGAAAAGCGTGAGCACAAAGTAATCAAGGATTTGTTTATGAATAGCTGAGCACCTTTTAAACCCACCAATAAAACGTCAAATCTGTTGTTTTTTGTTCTCCCCTGGACTTTATTGCACTTCGCTAAGAGCAATGAACACTACAGCATAGTCTTACAGTATGCATGTGAACGCAGCTTTATTTCCCACATAAAAAAAAACAAACAAACAGATCGATTGCAATTCTGACGTGTCGTACAAAACATCCACTGGATTTGTCTTTTATACTATTATTTTCTTTTGTTCGTCTTGTGGATGGGAAGCCGACGTACGAAACGAAACGAAACGCTCATCCGTTCAAACAGACCTACATACAGGACACACATACGCACACGGTACATTTACTCTTGCACAAGTATCGTGAGACAGAATGCAAATTGCAAAACAGAGTGGTGGTGAAATGTGTTCTGTGAGAGTTTGGAATCTAAAGCATACGAGGCCGAGCACACGCGCACACACGCGCACACCAACTTCACAGAGAATCGTCGTGTTTCAGAGGATTTTAAATGTAAAGACTAACAGCAGTAAATGACTGTGTCGTGTTAAAAGTGTCTAAACAAGTACAATGTGTTTTTTTTTTTTAATCCTCAGTAGTCTTTCCAGACAGGGGAACCCACCGTCGGTCGGTCCCTCTCTACGTACATCCTTCTCCGAAGCAATCCCGATAAGTATTTGTCATAAAAAATTTGTCATGAGCACCCCGCGTGAAAGATTCATAAGGAATTCTGGCTGTGAGGTTGTTCTTCTCTCGGCGGTCTTGGGTGCGTTCGCTAACCGAGTGTGAAGCCGTGACTCGTCGTTGAGGTGTCTCCGGCTCTCCCGAGCTGTTTATTGTGACTGCCCAGCCGTTCCACACCCTTGCGTGTGGGTCTCTGTCCGCTTCCCTCCCACCCCCGGTTACCTTTTGAAAACAGAACACGGCCACAGACGAAATGGAGGGGAGGGTGTGGAGGGGTTACCAGTTCATCATGGAGTTTCTGTTCAAGGTCATGAAGAAAACTTGGCTGCTGCCTCCTGATCGCACCGAGGCAAAGAAAACCTGCCAAAACAGTCGGACAGAGGAGCTATCAGTGAGACAGATGGAAAATGCTAATTATTTTTTATGCTTCAGGCCAAGCTACCATTGGCTGTCTGTAGACCTTAGAGATTGAGTGGGTTTACATGGACAGAATTGTTAAATAAGTCCAAGAATTCAGATATTTCAGATATAAAGTCGTTAATACTATATTTTACTCTAGGTTGATGATTAACACTTCATCGTGTCCATTTAAATAGGGCTACTTAGGCCGCTCGGGTGGCACAGCGGTAAAACACACGCTAGAACACCAGAGCTGGGATCTCGAATACATCGTATCGAGTCTCAGCTCTGCCTGCTGGCTGGGCTGAGCGGCCACATGAACAACGATTGGCCTGTTGTTCATATAGGGGTGGGATATTAAGCCGGATAGGGACTCTCTCATGGCTGATGCAATTACGACCTCTGCTGGCTGATTGATGGTGCCTGCACAGAGACAGGAAAAGAGTGCTGTCAGGGTGTGTCTCTCCGTACACAACGCCGAGCTGCCCACGTGTCAGAGGGGGCGTGGGGTAGCTTCGTTCTCCTCAATCAGACCCGGGGTCGGCATTAGTGGAGAGGAACCATGACGCAATCGGGCAGTTGGACGCACTAACACAAATGCATAAAAACAAAAATATAAATAGGGCTACTTAAATAGGGCGCACCCACAAATAAAACCCACACCAGTGGTTTATCGCCAAAATCTGAAAGCAACCACAAACTAACTAGAAGATGCTGGAACATGGTAGACACTGTACACAGTCAAGCAAGCTTCACACATGAGAAAGAAGCCACTGGTCTTCCTTTTTTTTAAAAGTGATCGGCAACTTGCTTAAATCAAGGTCTAGGATGTCGATTTAGAAGCTGTCTCCAAGTTCTTGGCAGTTTAAAGCTCGCTCGGCTGTAAGCGGGGGATGAAACAGCCTAGCTACTGGAAGACACACTTAAGAACAGCCCTACTGTAACCCACCTTGTCATTCCGCTCAGACAGGAACTTCAGTCGCTGAGCTCGCTTGTGCATGAAAACTCCATCGAGGTGTCCTGTTTCCACGGAACGGATCTCGATGGCTTTCTCTCCCCATCCCATGATCTGGTTGGAGTGGATGTAGGCTGCAGGGGGGGGGAAAGGGGAACACAACACAAAACAGGAAACGTAACAGAAGAGCTCGCACTCGCATTGCAATAATGATAAAACCACAGGTTCCTGACAATACCCCCCCCCCTAAAAGACGCCGGGCCGGCCCGCGCCGGACCGAACAGAACGGGAAAGCGACGGACACCACCAGGAGGTGATTATTGCAGCAGTTTCTGGAATCTGCTATGACTGTGGTGGCTAAATTCTGTAAAATTGGGTACGAATCTAATTAGGAACTATTTACAATGTAGACAAACCGATTGTTGCCACCAATAAAATGATAATTCCACTGTAATAACGTCTTAACAAGGCAGATCACATGAGATTTTGGTGTACAAATAGTAGAGGGATGTAAAATGCTGCCATCATTTCCTGCATACACATTTCCATCGTGGTGTTGGGCCAGTTCTTTGTTCTGAATTAAAACCCTCAGTACTGGCAATTAATGACATAACCGACACACAACATTTACATTCCTCCAAGACGAAGATGAAAAACATCAACAGCTGAATACACATATTGACAGATTATTCTCACATAGGAACATTAGAGTAAAAATGCATTGTTAAATGTTGGGAATGTGTTTAAACAAACACCAGAATCAGCATCTTTTATTGATTTGGGATATATGATGATGATACACTTTATACAGCGGTGATAAAAGATGCTGTTGGGGTTTAATGTACATAAAAAGAACAGTCATACACACCAGTGGTGCCCAACCACCTGGTCACAGAGCGCTCATTTATTACCGGGCCGCACAGACAGAATAAATAATTAGAGATCGCTACATTGCTTCCGTTTCCAGCTTTCTATTTTTGTAGGTGGGTCAGTCTCGCTCTCCTCAATCAGGAGTGGAGATCAGCATCAGTAAAGAACAAGTGAAATGCAATGGGGTAATTGGACATCTACATCTAGATTGGGAGAAAAATCGGGTGTTATTGTCTCCTATCATCCCAAAGTTCAGGGTTCCCACTGATTTGCCATCGTTGGTGAGTAGTACTGTTATGCTCGACGAATAATTTCTTTTTAAATCCTCACGGCCCCGCTGGTCTGTCAAATTAAATGAATATCTTATATAAAACCGGTCCTTGGTGCTAACAAGGTTGGGGACCAAATGAATTGGGACGTTGATTGTAAAAATCCTTATCTGTACATATCTGTACAAGGTCACAGTACCAACAGTACACACTGTTATTTATTCTGTACATACACTGATCAGCCATAACATTAAACCCACCTCCTTGTTTCAGCTCGACTTACCATATAGAAGCACTTTGTAGTTCTACAATTACTGACTGTAGTCCATCTGTTTCTCTGAATGCTTTGTTAGACCCCTTTCACCCTGTTCTTCAATGGTCAGGACCCTCACAGGACCACTACAGAGCAGGTATTATTTAGGTGGTGGATCATTCTCAGCACTGCAGTGACACTGACATGGTGGTGGTGTGTTAGTGTGTGTTGTGCTGGTATGAGTTGATCAGACACAGCAATGCTGCTGAAGTTTTTTAAACACCTCACGGTCACTGCTGGACTGAGAATAGTCTACCAACCGAAAATATCCAGCCTACAGCGCCCTGTGGGCAGCGTCCTGTGACCACTGATAAAGGTGTAGAAGATGACCGACTCAAACAGCAGCAATAGATGAGCGATCGTCTCTGACTTTACATCTACAAGGTGGACCAACTAGGTAGGAGTGTCTCATAGAGTGGACGGTGAGTGGACACGGTTTTTAAAAACTCCACTCATACCGGCACAACACACACTAACACACCACCACCATGTCAGTGTCACTGCAGTGCTGAGAATGATCCACCACCTAAATAATACCTGCTCTGTGGGGGTCCTGACCATTGAAGAACAGCATGAAAGGGGGCTAACAAAACATGTAGAGAAACAGATGGACTACAGTCAGTAATTGTAGAACCACAAAGTGCTCCTATATGGTAAGTGGAGCTTATAAAATGGACAGTGAGTGTAGAAACAAGGAGGTGGTTTTAATGTTATGGCTGATCAGTGTATATAATCAGCCAGGATCCATGAAGCCTGAACACTTCAGGTTTCATGTACATAAAAAGGATAATCATGCACTAAACGTACAGACGAAACCAAGCGCTGAATCTGGTGTTAGTTAAACACACTTAAAGACATTAAACTAAACAGATACAAACTGTATGAGTAAAAAGACAGAACATATGAAACAAAATTAATTACATGTGCCAGGGCTGAAAGGTGAACTAGTGCCTGGGGAGGTGCCACCGGTGTGAGGATCTGGGCTGATTCCAAACTGAGGCCATGATTTACTACCATCACGGGTAAGGAGGTAAGGACAACTAATTTGCTTATACAAATGAGTGCGGTATAGTATAGCGGGCACAATGTGGGTGATTTATTAGGAATAATTACATAAATGATGCTCATTACGTATTTGGAATATATAAATGAGGTTGTGTGTGCACGGTGTTCTTAATAAGGGAGTAGCGTAATCCCACATGAATTACTACCTCTTAGAAAACAGCCTCATTTTACTGTATTATTGGATGTTGTTTAGATAATTATTTACGACAGATGGAACGATGTGAATATATGATTAGCATTGTCACTATTTTTATTCGTTTGTGTTAGGTGTAAACAGTGTATATCATATGTTGTGAATGATTAGAATCATCAATCTTGCTGAGTGGTAGTTAGTATAAAATAATTAGATTTATTATTATCGGTCTCTATCTCTACTTTTAGCCAACCCCCTCCCCCAATATTAGCCAATCATGTCCATGGACACACCTAACCAGTCGATAGCACCGCCGAGTCACCCAAATGCCCTGCATTAATGATTTATCTTAACATTTTGGCAGTGCTGACAGTAGTATGTATCACCACTGGCTGCTCTCAGCATTATACCCTTAAATGACATATTCATTGTAAGAACTTTGAATGTGGACACAGTGAACTGTTGTGTTTAACTTCTTAACTATCCATCCGTAGATGCATTTGCAGGTGTTATGAAGATTGCATATGACAACTTTTAGTAAATCAGAGCCTCAGTGTGCAGAATGTGGAATAAAAAGAAAGTCACATGTGTGCATATGCAGTACGGTCCAGCGTCTGAGTTTACTTGAAAGACGTATTATTTTATTACTGTCATTTCTGAAGTGTAAACGATGCCCGACACTGGTAGTGCATTTTTAAAGTTTGTGAACAAAAATGAGCTATTAATGAGTTAAATAAAATAATAAAATAATAAATAAATAAACAATTAATGAGCTAAATAAAATAATAAAATAAAATAATAAATAAACAATTAATGAGTTAAATAAAATAATCAAATAACAAATAAATAAACAATTAATAAGTTAAATAAAATAATAAATAAATAAACAATTAATTAGTTAAATTAAATAATGAAATAATAAATAATGAACAATTAATTAGTTAAATAATCAAATAATAATTAAAAAAACAATGAGTTCATTTAAATAATTAAATAATAAATAAATAAACAATGAGTTAAATTAAATAATAAATAAAAAAAACAAGTAATGAGTTCATTTAAATAATAAAACAATAAATAAATAAACAAATAATGGGTTAAATAAAATAATAAATAAATAAATAATAAATAAATAAAAATAATAATAAATAAATAAACGAGTTAAATAAAATAATAAATAAATAAACAATAAGTTAAATGAGTTAAATAAAATAATAAAATAATAAATAAATAAACAATTAATGAGTTAAATAAAATAATAAGTAAATAAACAATTAATGAGCTAAATAAAATAAATAAATAAATAAATAAATAAATAAATACAAAATAAAATAATAATAGAACTATTTACCTTATTTTAATAGAAAAGTTCCTCCACTTCTGTACAGGCGCCTCGGGCTACTAACAAGGGTCCTTACACAGCGTCAAAGACCACGCCCACTTATTAGTCCGGTCTTTCCCACACAGCAGACTGGTGGTCAATTTTGTCTGCTGCAGGCACTGACAGGGGGCCGCTAGGGGGCGCCCGGCTGGTCGGTAGCAGAGCTGAGATTCAAACTCAAATCCTGTGCACTTTCTGGTAGTTAACAGACGTTTGGACCATACTGCATGTGTTTTTGCATGTGTGACCTAAAGGTTTCGGGTTTACGGGGCGGGTGCACCTACCACCCAGGCACCAGGACTCTGAAAGGAGAAAATATGTGCAGCATTATGTGCCAATAAAGTAAACAACCACGACCTACCAACAGAGGTGGGCATCTCTCCCCATTGTAGCACCACGTCTTTAGTGATTCTGCCGTATGTGTTCACATAGACTCCCTCATCTTCGTAACACAGAAGCATCTCCATCCCGTCGGTCTTGGGGAGCACCACAATGGCATGGGGAGTGACAGTGCCCTGAATCTGGGGGAGGGAACATGGGGAGGGAATGGGTTTGCGTTCCGTGAGCTTTCGGATGACAAGCACGAGAATACACTTTGCTGTATGTGGAGCTTTTCCCCTCGCCAGAACTTCTACCTGTAGGAAACTGCTGCAACAATAAAGCCCACCCCGTTCTCCTCTCCTTCAAAACAAACAGACCTGCTATTACAGCAGCGCTCATATGGGGGCGCTTCACTTAATCACACGATTTTGGTTTGCCAAAATGTCCTACATGGGGGAAATGCAAAATCTGATCATGTATATGATGCAAGTGACAGTAACCATAGAGATGATATCTGATATGTTACACCTACATGTTTTCCTTGTATTTATTATTATTTATTAATAAATGTATTCATTTATTAATATTCTGCGTCTAGCACTATGTACATCAGGGTTTTTCAAACATTATTTTAAGCGACCCACATAATGTCCATGATTTTTGCATGACCCAGGCAACGCAAACGATCCATCTCACTCTCTCTGCTCTGCTCTGTACAATCTGGTCCCACTGTGGTTTACAAGTAGAGCTTTTCCACCAAAAGAACTCTGGTTCTTGACCTGGTTCTGTTTGGGCTTCTTTGAACCTTGGTGTTTTTTAGAGAACGCAGAACACAGCGACTTCAGACTCGTTTCAAATGACTCTGACTCGACTCGTGACTCGCAAAAAATGACTCGTGGACAACAAAATATATATATATGATCCGACATCATTCTGATCGTGATTTATTCAGTTTGCGTCACACAGATGATGTGTCAATGAAACGCTTGATTGGCTTTCTTATAAACGCTTATAAATTTAATAGCATCTGGAAGAACATAAGCTAAGGTAAGCAGTGGTTACGGATTTTTTGCTGCGTTTGGGATTTTGGCCGCTGTGCCGTAATCTGCAATGAAAACAAAACTTCAATTTAAGCTTTTAACTGGTACCTAGGAAAGTAAAAGCACGAAGTAAAACGGCAAAATACAGTCGCTAATCTGTTGTTGTTTTTATCTGAACGTACAGATTATTTGTTTATTTCCACGCTACATTTCCAATATATGTTTTGTGTAGATTATATTGACTCGTGACTTGACTCGGACTCTAGCCTAAAGACTCGTGACTTGACTCGGACTCGTATTTTGTGACTTGTGAACATCTCTGAGCCAAGCATGCATCATCATGCTGTATTTACTTCACTGGTGGCTGTTATGTTCGCAGTTGTTCGTACTGTCTGAGTCGCTTTTACCGCATCATATCAAACAGTCCGTCTCATTTGAGGCGCTTTGAAAATATCAGAGACAAACTAGGTCAATCAGGTGAACTTTAAAAGACTTTAAAACAACGGCACATCAGTGCAAAAGCGGGTTTGCTGCATGGGTGGGAATGAGTAAAGATGTAACATAAAGCCTACACAAGGGGGCACTCACGTACAAGGTTATTATGTGCCTTCGTTTCTTTGTTTATTTAATTATTATTATTTTTCCCTTTTTTTTTTGCTTGTAACCCTGACCCAGGGTGTGAAAAACCCTGATGTACACAATGACAAAATGAGGCATTTATTTATTAATTTCATCCCAAATTAGTCACTTTCTATTTCTATCCGGGCTTGTGACCGGCACTGAGAGCGCACCTCCAAATGGCTAAGCTGTCTAGGAGGAAGAGGAGGCCGGGCACAGGCTGAGGAAGGGTCACAGCCGTTCCGCTCAGCTCGTCTGTCACTTACGTGGGACGGGATGTAGATGTCGTAGGGGTTCCCGGAGTCCACGTCGATCACGTGAAAGCCCACGCTGGAGCCGTAGATGACCTTCAACCTCTGGCCCTCCTCCACGGTCAGGTCCACGAGCTGCGGTTTATGCTGCAGGTCCGTGAACGACTTCAGACGAGCGGCGGGAGAGCGAGAGAACAAATTAGCAACCTGTCGAGCGCCGCATGTGCTGATGTAATCCGCGCATCCACACAAAGCTAAGCGTTAGTGAACGGCTACAGAAGTCAGATTCAGTTTGAAGCGATCTGCCAGTGGAATCTACTTTGAAATAGATTCATTAGAAATCATCTGAGAGCTTCGAACGCTGATAAACCTTCAGGAAGGAAAAGACTCGCTCACCTTGAACGCCATGAATTTGTGGTACGGTTTCGGAGCCCAGGCGTAAATCTCGACAGCATTCTTCAAGGCGATCACCAGGAACTTGATCCTCTCATATTTCACTTTTGATGCAAAGATAAGGGTGCGAGTTTGAATAGGAATACGAGACATACGAGGCTGCAGTATGGAATTATCTCTAAATAATTACACTTAAACATACCGACTTTATAATGAACACAGCCTTCTAGATCTCCTACGGTAATCCAGCCCTGCTTCTTCTCCACCTCCGGGTCATTGTGGAGTATTCGGTTCCTCAGCCATGACAGGTAGTAAACCCTCAGCTTGTTCTTTTTGCCTGCATGAGGAAAAATGGCATATTTTGATTAATGCATCGTCCTTATTGTGGTACATCCACTACCCCTGTACTCTGGTCCCCCATGTTGCTTGCATAACACCCTCAGCAGTTAAGAAGGGATGTAGCTAGCTCACACCTTCTCGACATGTGTGAAGCCCCTGGCCAGCAGGGGTTTCCTACAGAAAGGCCGAGCACGTACATAAAGCACCTACAGTGCCTCAACCAGCCAGCAGGAGTCGCCGTTACAGTGGCAGGTCAAGTGGAACAACTGAGACTTGGTCGATGATTAAATAATAATGACCAGCTCTTACCAGAGATGGTGACCAGCACGTTGAGGCCCTCCAGGACGTCCATCTGTTGAAAGCGTCGGCGGTTGATGAGGTTGTACACTTTACCCTGACCGCTCCGGTCCAGCAACATCAGTCCGTTTTCAGTCCCGACCAACAGGTTTACCCCTAGAACACAGACAGACACGCTGAGGTCAGGCAACGTGGGAATTAAAAGCTAGGTTCTTACTGGCAGAGCTTAGGAGGTTTGGACTCTGTAGGCACGATTGTTTATGCGGCATGAATATTCCGTGAACCAGACTTGGCACAGTTCTTACTCAACCCTCCTATTTTTTTCTGGGCTTTGCACCACCAATGCTTCGGCCATCACCCCACCTTAGAACTATAGGCCAAGAATCTAAAATCTATTCTGGTTCTTCTACATCCAATGCACCGGTGTTTAATAAAAAGTGTCGGTGCTCAGAACACCAAAGCTGACATTTCGAATCTCAGCTCTGCTACCGGCAGGCTGGGCGCCTACACGAACGACGATTGGCTGTTGTTCACACAGGGTGGGAGCCGGACGGGGATTCCTGATAACAACCACGACCTCTGCTGGCTGATTGATGGCGCCTGCACCACCAGGGTGTGGCTCTCCGTACACAAAGCTGATCCGCATATGAACTCGCCTAGTGCAGGTGAAAAGATGCAGTCGGTTACTGCACACGTGTCGGAGGGGGCGTGTAACAGTCTCGGCTCTCCTCTCCACCCGCTTTTGGGAGCCAGGCATGCATCATCATGCTGTATTTACTTCACTGTGTGGTGGTTTTACTTTTAAACTTGTGTTATGCAGCTCGTTGTTCGTATCGTCCGAGTCGCTTTTACCGCATCATATCAAACAGTTCGTCTCATCTGAGGCGCTTTGAAAATATCAGCGACAAACTAGGTCCAAGTTCAATCAGGTGAACTTTAAAAGATAGAAGCGCAGCGTCAAGCTCCATAAGAAACAACGGCGCATCAGCGCTAAAGCGGTTTTGCAGCTTCTCATGTGAAAGCACCCAAACGTCTACGACTTGACACGCCCACAGATGATGTCACAGGAGTATTCTGTGGTGCCAGCTGTTTGGAACCTCTTTTTTTTTTTGCCTCGGCTCTCCTCAACCAAAGTGGGGGTCAACATCAACGCAATTAGGTAACTGGATACGACTAGAGACTCACCCCACAGCGCGGCGCACAGGATCTCGGAGTTGAAGCGCTTCTTGTACTTGCGTATCTCGGGCGTGTCGCTGTGAGGCCGGATGTTAGTGGGGTTGACGTTGACCACGGAGATCTTGCGCGCCTCGTTGAGCCGAGCTTGTTCCTGTTCCTGCTCGTGCCTCAGAAGCTCCTCGGCGGACAGACCTGCGGTCGGACGGCCAACAGATAAACCTCATTTAGCCAACAAAACCAGATCGTTTGGCATCGTTATTCCTAATTAGTTTATAAAGCACAACCTGGGGCGCAGTTCTCATTTTCTTCAGTCGGCGAGGTCTGGTAGACACGAGGGTCCACGAAGGGGGTGAAGGACGCTTTGGTGCCGCTCCCATACTGTCAAGAAGAGTAAAGCATTGTATGTACTGTAGGTAAAGGTCCTGTATGATTAATAGATTAAATTAATTAAGTGTTAAGTTATAACATGCATGTTGTGTCAGTGCAAACACATAAAGCCATGAATGCTTGTTGGTTAGGAAGCATTTTGTGAAAGGAAAAAAGGGGGAGAAGCGTCTTATGTAAATGCCAAGTGAGTAAAAATAGCTCGAATGGAAAACTGCCAACAACAAAAAGCAATAAAAGGCAAGGGACTGCACAAGATCTGAGACCGGACGAGAGCTTGGCATCCAGAGAGACCCAGAAAGCACAGCCAGATAAACATGTGGTTAATTCGGACTGGATCAGACGGTGATGGTTAGCAGGATCAGGGTTTGGGTTAGGGTAAGCGATCGAAGGGGGCTCAGACAGGCTGCACTGTCACCTACTTCGGCCACAGGGTCCAGGTCCTGCCCGAGCAGACTGGAGTGGCGCCCCGGGCCCTTGCCGGGCGTGGCCGAGGGGGAGTGGCTTTGCTGCACTAGATCAGGAAGGTTGGAGTTACCAGGGAAACCGTTGCTCTCGGCGCGACCCGAGCGCTTTCTTTCCCCGAGCATCTGCAGGAAGAGGAAGACACAGAGGACATGGGCGGTGCTATCGTCGCCCCGTAAGAGCGGCCGGCATGCCGGTACGCGTCTGGGCGAATGCGGCCCGAGCGGCCCAGAGAACAGCTCGAAAAGCCGAGGTGAGTTTGGTTTAAATACCACGTCTGAATACAAAAGTAGATGAAGAAATCATACAGAGATAATGGAACACTGACACACTGATGGATGTAGGAGGTTCTCATCAGCAGGGCTTAGAGATATATCCCATAACGGGCGATGTGAGAAATCAGGTGGCGGTGATACCCTGGTTCTTACCTCTCTCATCATCAGGGTGCCGTCTTTCGAGTTGTTGATGTAAGACTCGTCATGAGAGTCCGCCTGTCCACCCACTCCACTGAAAGCTTCATTAGCACCTTGCCCGGCCGATGGCCTGTGAAGAAAAAAATATTGCTCTTTAATTATATATATATAAATATATATACATTTTAGCGTATCCAATTATCCAATTGCATTATGCTTCCTCCCTACTGATGCTGATCCCCGCCCTGATTGAGAAGAGCGAGACTGTCATGTGTGCAGTAACCGACTGCATCTTTTCACCTGCACGAGGTGAGTTCATATACGGATCAGCTTTGTGTACGGAGAGCCACACCCTGATCAACGCATTATTCCATCAACCAGCCAGCAGAGGATGTAATTGCATCAGTTATAACAATTCGCTATCCGGCTCCCACCCTGTATGAACAACAGCCAATCGTTGCTCATATAGGCGCCCAGTTTCGCCTACATGAACAATCTGACGAGTCCGAAATCTCAGCTCTGGTGTGCTAGCGTGTTTTACTGCTGCGCCACCCGAGCGCCCATACTGCTCATGTTTCAACTTTCTACCATAGCCATCTAGACTTCCGCTGTTGGGGAAGGAGGGTATATTCACATGCTCCATGCCCTTTCCGACAAGTACGCAGTCCCTCAACCTTTGGGCTCCACCACAGACCACACCCACCCCAGTCTGGACTTTTCCCATCCCGCAGACTCGTTGGCCAATTTTGTCTCCTGCAGGCACTGCCAATTCAAACTTGTCATTTCGAATCTCAGCTCTGCTACCAGCAGGCTGGGCGCCTACGTGAACAACAATTGGCTGTTTACACAGGGTGGGAGCCGGATAAGGATCCCCCATAACTGATGGGGGATAATGCATTTATCAGGGTGTGGCTCTCCGTACACAAAGCTGATCCACATATGAACTCGCCTCGTGCAGGTGAAAAGATGCAGTCTCTTACTGCACGCGTGGCGGAGGGGGCGTGTGTCGATCTCGGCTCTCCTTTCCACCCGCTTTCAGGAGCCACAGACCCCACCCACCCCAGTCCGGACTTTTCCCATCCGGCAAACTCGTTGGCCAATTCTGTCTCCTGAAGGCACTGCCAATGTGCCCGCTAGATGGCACCCAGCCGACCGGTAGCAGAGCTGAGATTTGAACAGGGGTGTTCAGAGTCTAAGCACTGGTGTGCCAGCAGAATATCCCACTTGTGCCACCTGGGTGCCCTGTTTTTAAACTTTTTATATTAAATCCCAGTGCCCAGCCATATAAATGCTGTTTTGAACGAATGGGCAGAAATTCCCTGTTGTTATAGCTGAAAAGATCACATGGTCAATTTAGTATAGTTTGGCTATAGGATCATGGTCAGGCGTCCAAATACTTTTGGCCATATAGTGTATTTCACCTCTGAATCAAAACAAATGCACAGAAGGCTCACATGATCCGAGGGATATCGCTGACTGGCACGGTTCCGTCGTGAGCTCCGCCCTCTCCCTCCTCCTCCTCGCTGCTCTCGGAATCCTCGCTGGACGACGAGTAGTCGGTCACTTTGACGGGCGGCCGGTTGGTCTCCTCGCTCGAGCGCAGCTCCCGGAGCTCTTTAGCCAGAGCGGTCAGATCCTGAAGGAAAATCGGAGAACATGTGACCTGAGATTCAAGAGAATCTGGCATACAGAAAACATCACTGTTTGTGGGGGGCGGTAAGACAGCAAGGGTGTTTGGGTAAATGTAAAGCAGGGGATTGTGCACAACTTGATCTTAATTTAATACACCAATGCGTACACCAGGTCAACAGCAAAACGAACTTAAGAAGGGAGTCAGACCCGCTCGTCATGTTAGCTAATAATGCAAAAGCCTCGTGCGGGACGGAGGGCGCGGTGCAGGAATTAAAGGTGCACGAGGGTCGAAACTCCTCACGACTCTACTGTACATGCAGAAGGGTTAGAGGGAGTCAGTGGTCCTACCAGCCTGCACGTCTTACCAGTTCCTCCTGATGCCAAGGCAGCCGGGTGAAGAGAAAACGCCGTTTAGTGACCAGAATTCCACTGTGATATCCAAACCTTGTTCTAATTATAGAGCAGCTACCGAGTACAGCGGTACCTTGTAACTCACCGTCCCCTAACCTCCTTGTTTTTACACTCACTGTCCATTTTATCAGCTCCACTTACCATATAGAAGCACTTTGTAGTTCTACAATTACTGACTGTAGTCTGTCTGTTTCTCTGCATGCTTTGTTAGCCTCCTTTCATGCTGTTCTTCAATGGTCAGGACCACCACAGAGCAGGTATTATTTAGGTGGTGGATCATTCTCAGCACTGCAGTGACACTGACATGGTGGTGGTGTGTTACTGTGTGTTGTGCTGGAGTTTTTAAACACCTCACTGTCACTGCTGGACTGAGAATCGTCCACCAACCAAAAATATCCAGACAACAGCGCTCCGTAGGCAGCGTCCTGTGACCACTGATGAAGGTCTAGAAGATGACCGACTCAAACAGCAGCAATATATGAGCGATCGTCTCTGACTTTACATCTACAAGGTGGACCAACTAGTTAGGAGTGTGTAATAGAGTGGACAGTGAGTGGACACGGTATTTAAAAACTCCAGCACAACACACACTAACACACCACCACAATGTCAGTGTCACTGCTGTGCTGAGAATGATCCACCACCCAAATAATACCTGCTCTATAGTGGTCCTGTGGGGTCCTGACCATTGAAGAACAGGGTGAAAGCAGTCTAAAAAAAGTATGTAGAGAAATAAATAGATTACAGTCAGTAATTGTAGAACTACAAAGTGCTCCTTTGAACTTTCCAGCTAGAACAACAGCCACTTTTTTGAGAAGGCTTCTTATGAGACTTTGATGTTGGGCCCATTTAGTCAAGAAAGATAATTTTTATGGCTGGGCACGGATGTTGGTCAAGAAAGCCTCAATGGATGTTCCAAGTCATGGATTGGATTCAGGTTAAAAATTAGAAGAAGCGTCCCAATACTAATTCAGTAGATCCTGATAAAAACAGTATAATAATATACGCACTACACTGCCGTCCCTTCCTAATCCGAAGAACCCCGTAAGTATCCGGCAGGCGCAGTTTAAGCCAGCGAACTCTTCCCTCCATTTGCCCGGAGATTGCTGTTGCCAGGGTAACAGCCAGAAGCCTGAGGCAGTCCGAGAGATTTATCGAGACGGCGAGAGAGAGCGCCGAATTAGAGCCACGCCAAAACGGGCAGCTAATGAAGGTGACTGACATGGTGCTTGTAGGAGGCTGCGAAAGGACACGAGCAGTGATTCCAATTATAACCGGCTGCCAGAGAGAGCAGCGAGGCAGCACGTTCGGGGGGAAGAGAGAGAGAGTGAAGGATTCTGAGGGACGTATGAGTAAGCAAATCGCTGAGGACCGGTTTCTGCCAACGAGGTGGCGCCTGATCTGTAATCAAATCGCCAGCAGTCAAACTCGGATTAGATTAGTGTGTCCGTATAAATTTGCTATTTGGTTTATACGTTGAGTGATATCAAGCTGGGAGCTGCAATAGGAACTGCCTGGGAATCCTAAATAACCATAATTTCCTCTGCTACTGCCGGGCCCTTGAGCAAGGCCCTTAACCCTCAATTGCTTAGACAATTATACTGTCACACTACTGTAAATCACTTTGGATAAAGTGTCTTTAACAAAATGTAAATGTAAACCAATCGCCTGTGTTCGACACTACAGCCAAAAGTATGTGGACACCTGGCAATAATCTATGTCGGACATCCCATTCTAAAAGCACAGGCATGTTTTATCTTAATACAGCCTAGGGTCTAGATGTGAGCTCTACTCAGAAAAGGTCTGGCAACTTTGAAGGTGTATTAAGATCAATCCTACGATCCTAAGAAGAAGGCATGTCTTAATTCCTGTATACCTTAAAATGCTGCCTACTGAGTTACCTCATTTCGATGTCATAATCTGACTGAATACAGAAGGAGCATCTGATGCTTTTTAGAAGGAAATCCCAGCATTCAGTGCAGTGCAACTTTACTTACTAAAGATTTCAGATATGGCAATTTGCAATTATATGCAGTGTAATTATATGCAATCAAATATGCAATCGATACACACAGGGAGACGTTAGCTGGCATGCTAGCGGGTTTGTCGCCTCAGCCCATCGGTTTAAATAGCCGGAGGCTAACTGTGTTAGCTTAGTGAGCGAAAACTGTGGTGACGTAATCGGCGTGATCGCTGTTTAAGTAGTGTGTCTAAATAATCTGATTTATATAATCCCCTCTACTTAGGATGCCTAGGTAGGCAGTAGGCAGCAAGGCGGCTCACTAGGTTTTCGGACAGACCCACGGTTTCCTTATCGGATGCTATTTTCATACAGTGTGCATTAACACTGTTTTTAAAGCAGCCACAGCATCATGTCATTGGAAAAATGATCTGAGGGAACAAGTGTCTGAATTACAGAGATAATCACTTATAGAGGAGACATTCAGCACAGGAAAAAAGAAAAGAAAAAGAGAGATTCCACCAAGAGGTCGCACTAACCTCGTCTACGGCTCTCTTATAACTCTGAGGGAGGATCGGCGACAGAGTGAAAGTTGGAAGCAGAGGGTGGAAAGAATTGAGAGATGGATTTGAGATGAGAGTGGTTAGTATATCACAGAGCTAGAGCTAGGACATCAAGCAGAAGGTACTCAGGGTGTCGGCAGGTTTCCACCAATTATGGTTAATTTCTTGAATGCCGAGGAAAAAATCTAACAAGTGTCTGTTGGACGCCTGGACAGGTCGGTAGCACTGAGCACTGAGCTTTAAATTCTTACTAAGCAATTAAAGCTTTTTAAGGACCTGCTGGCACCCTGGTACTGATATAACAGGTACAGATTTCTACAATAATAAACATTTATGGCATCATGGTACAGAATCATTGGTAGGTTCCGGATGAGAACAAAAGATCACAAATGTACAGCAAGCTCAGAACAATGTGCTAACGGCTAGGAAGAGAGTGAGATACGGTCTACGGTAGGGATGTAACTCTACCCACGATGCGATGCGATTCACGATACTGGGTTCACGATACGATTTTTTCCCCGATTTTTTAAACAAAATAAAATTGAACAGAAATTATGACAAATTTTCCTTTTATTATTTCTTAAATTACTTAAATAATATTAAATGAAAATAAAAATAAAATTAATAAATAAATACAATTAAATATTCTCTTAAATCTCTAAAATAAAATAAATGAAAATGTAAAATAAATCCCACATTAAATAAATAAATAAATAAAACAAATAAAGAAATTTATTTATCCTCACATAAATACATTTGGCTGGAAAAATCCGAACCTGGCAACCCTGTAGTGACGTCAACCAGGCGAGGTGAATAGCGCCAACGCCCTCTGCTGCTTAAAGTGAATATCCTTTCATTATACATGTAAACCGATTTGAATCGTTACACAAGTGTGCATCGATTTTTAACTGTCTTGTGGTGCATCGTTACATCCCTAGTCTACGGTGAGATTTAGATAGGACCAAAGATGAACTGATATGAACTCACAGCTGGTCGACTGGGTCTGGTCACCTCCCTGCCCTCCTCCTGGCTTTTCGGCTTGGCCTCCAGGGAAACGGCCGGGGAGCTCTCGGGTTTTCCAGATCCTGGGATGACCAAAGAGAAACGAGAAGATGTGGGATGATGAACAATGTATGGAAACGTTCTCTAATTCTCTAATTCAGTTTTGACGGGGGTGAAAATAATTGATTCGTTTAGATAAGAATTTGATTTTGATAGATTTAAATACCAATTGGCTGTGCCTGAGGGATGGAGGTTTGACTGGCGGGCTGAACTGGTTATCACGCCCCCCTTTGGCAGAATCAAAATCTTCAACCGCTTCTTTTCACCTGTCAGAGATGGTGTCTCACAGAGAGCAGCATCATGTATGGACAGGCGCCCCGACCAGCCAGCAGAGGTCGTGATTGTAGCATCAATGGGAAACTTGTTAGACCATCTACCCCTTCAAGACGCCGCCAATCGCGTCTTATGTGGATCTCAGTGGTCAATAAAACCAGATGCAATTTGTATGCTTCATGTTTATCAACCGCTTTATCTTGGTCAGGGTAAAGACAGACCTGGTTCCACCGGGAAACCCTGGGCGCCAGGCGGGAATACCCAAGACAGCATCAAAACTGATTGCATTTCCTAAAGACCTCTTACTCTGGTTCTCCAAGGATCTCTCACCTCCCACTCGGTTCCTCTCGCTGGATCCACCCTGAGAGCTCGGGGTGCTGGAGCTGGATGAACTGCCGCTGCTCGTCCTCGGAAGGCCAGGCTCTACGGAGACCCGCAGGTCCGGGTTGCTGAAAGACACCGGCACCAGGTGATCAGAAGGATTACAAGCATTAGAAGCTGATAACTCACTCGAGCTGCTGGGTTTCGGGTAATGGAAGTGTGATTTGTGATTACCTGGCTCGGATGAGGTGCGAACCGGGCCTCGGACCAAGTCCTCCGGGTCCGTTGCCAGGAGAGTTCTTTCTTACCAGGGCGGGAGATATAGAAGTGGTCCTTTGGGGAACCTAAAAATAAAGAACAATAAAGATAAAGTGTGTGTGTGTGTGGATTCTACTTCTGAGTAGTAATACTTGGGCCATCTTGGGATTTCAATATGTTCTTTTATAATAGCCCCTGATGAAGCTGATGATTGATTACAGTTGGTGACTTTTCTGTGCCCTTATAAGTACGAATAGCTCATTTGACTGCATTCATAGTTATAATCGGAACGTTCTGGAAGCAAAGCTCTGGGTCTAAGAAAGTGGCTCATACAGCCATTTCTATGCAACTACATATACAATTACATTGTGTACAAACAAGAACATGGAACAGTGGTCTCTTTGACAAGGTCTAGGAAACAAAACAAACCATCACTGACCTAGATGGGAAAAGCAGGATTAGAAGAAGGTAATCAAGGATTCAAGATAGGTAGAAGAAACATCAAAAAACTTCTATATGTGATGATTTAGGCATGAACAGAGTGAAAAGATGGGACTTCAGGTCAAACGTCATGACAACAGGAAAGACCACTAAGCTGTACCACTGATGGAGAAGTGGTGGACAGTGGACAGCCAACTTGGCTCAGTTATAAACAGCAAAGGATCCATCAGTCAGGAAATACGACACAGACTAACACTTAGCTCAACAACAACAAAGGAACTGGAAGAGATCTTCAGATGAAATGATTGGTCTCTTCAAACCAAGATCTGGACCTTTTCCAACTGTCCAGACCATGGTCCTCTCTGTGGTTTTTCATGGATGTGAAAGTTGGACAGTATAATGGTACAGGTAGGATATCCATGGCTATGAAGTTTGGTGCTGGAGAAGATTTTTGAGCAACCAAATCAAACCAGAAAACCAAACTGAAGCTCTTTTTTGGACACAGGATGCATGGATACAACTAGAAAAACAATGTTGACCCATCAGAAGACAGGATGTTCTGAAGAAACACTATCCACATGGTCGCCAGGAGTCGGAATCGACTTGACGGTACCTAATAAACGAATCTGACCCAAGCTATGAAGAACATTCCATTTTCAATATTTCTTACCTTGGGAGGAACCTCCTCCTCCTGCCTCAGCCAGGAGCCGCGGTCGAACTTGTCGTCGCGGCTGGTGACGCGTGGAGGAGGCATGGGCGTCTCCGAGGTCGGGTCCGAGTTCTGACGGGGCATCGGGGGGCGATGGGGCGAAAGGCTCTCTTGGAAAGCGGAGACGCCCTGGGAAGACTGATCATGCAGAGACTGAGAGCCCGTCATGGAGGAGCCGTGGGACTTCACCGAGACCAGGTGGGCCATCTGGAGATAGCGGAATTTGAAGGTTGGCATTAGTGCATTTTAGGGGAACGAATGATGTGATTGCTTGATGCTCCAGTGGAAATCCAAAGAAGCAGAAGTTTGACACCATATCTAGTAAACGGCTGAATCTAAGTGAACACTTGACCATAAGCTTGTTCCTAAACCCAAAACTGGCCCAACCATGTCTTAATGGACCTTGCTTTGTGAAAAGGGACTCATGCTGGGACAGGAAAAGACCCTTTCCCAAACGGTTACCCTAAATTTAGAGGCATATTGTGCACCAATGTATGTACCCGAAACACCCGGACTCTAATGTAGTGTGGTCTTCAACCAACCAGTGTGGATTGTACCTGAGGCTCGACGGTGCGGTGCATGGGCGGGGTCCTGGCCTGCTGGATGCCGCCGCTGCTGAAGGACTCGGAGCGAGGGGGCAGCGATGGATCAGAGATACGATTCGCAACCTTGTGCTGCAGCGCCGGAGAGCTCTGTCGGTTCAGTTTGGAACGTTCCTCCACCTGAGTATCGGGAAACATCACGTCGCGTCAAAATACATCCACGAGGTGCATTTTCAAACAATCCTTCGCTGAAGATCCGACGAGTGATCATAATTAATAAGCCTCTCATGAGCTCGGTCATCATGTGGGGAAAAAAAACTGCAAAGCCTTCAGGATTAAAAACTCTCAAACTAAACCAGCTAATAAGAATGGATGTGTTGGCACGAGGCTAACGATATCTAAATTAAATTACTACGCAGAGCAGCAAATGTGCTGCGTATGCTGCGGGCATCGCGACGCGCAGGAATGAACGCAGAGAGGCGCCTTGGGCAGCCGGAATGACACATCAGCTCATTCGGCTACCTGAATATTCGAGTCATCAAATTGAGCTGAATCTAAAAATGAGCAGAAAACATCTGTCCTGCATTAAGCAGATGTTCTTCTATTAAAATGTAATTAGCCTCATTGAAAGGATGCTTCGAGAATCTGAAGGAAATTATTTACTTATTTACTTATACAGAGAGGGAACCTTCAAATGGCAGCGGGTTCCTAGATATGCATGATTATTGTACTGATTTAACTCTATACCCTGGGAAAACAGATGTTCCCCTTTTCCTCTGCCGGATGGTCACACTACCACACTGCCAGCACCTTAACCAGACAGCAGGTGTCACTGTTCCTCAAGCATTCTAGAGAAACCCTATCCAACCTTCCTTTGCTCAGACGCAGACAGTCTGGCTGTTGAGCGTCTGGCTAGGTCGGTAGAACGGTTTGAATTTGAACTCTAGAGCTCGTACTCTACACAACTTCTGAATATATAATCAGTCTGAATATAGTCATATGTGTCCATACACAAACAAAAATGTATCTGGTAAAATACAACATATTAATATATATTAATAAAAAGAAAATATGAGAAAACAGCCCAGCTAAAGGAAAAGAAAAGCTAAAGGGAGTTGTTATTTAGAATGTGAAAAAAAGAACTATATTATTATTAGGAGAGCAATTAGGAGAGTCATTTACTCTGACACATCTGAAACCACTGGGCACTTCTTTTTACCAGGCAGCGACAGACCCCTACAGACCCGAGTCGTAACACTGAGAAATCCTCTATACTTCAAGTATTCCTCCACCACCAGTGCCATCACCTATACCAAACAGTAGTAGTCACTGTTGTATCCACAATATGTTCCGACCCATCACACCGCTATTTTTATGGCTTGTTTTCATTCTGCCCTTAGTCACCTTGACCCAGTGGTCAAAAGCAGGTTTTCTAGGCCTTAAGTATAGGTATGGGCAGAACCTTCATGTGTTGTGGGCAGAAAATAGCTTACAGACCACTGACCCTGTGTGACAGTTTTTTAATACTCAATTATTTTTTAGCTGCTCCTGTATTTAGGGGTCGCCACAGTGGATCAGGTCCCCACACCAGACTTGGCACAGTTTATACATCGGACGCCCTTCCTGACGCAACCCTCCTATTTTAATCCAGGCTTGGGATCGGCACCTGATAAATGCACCTAGTATTGTTTTGTTTTAGCCAATCATGTCCACGAAGATGCCTGACCGGCACCTGACCATCTGACAGCACTGTTTAGATTAAAGTGGGGAAACATTCTCTACCGATGTGCCACCCAAGCACCTGTTGAGCAACTTACTCAAACAACTGTGATAAATACTAAGCTCTCAAGATGCCCAGTGCTCTTTTAAAGAAGAAGTCAGTACAGTAAGATAATGTAGGGAAAATGTCAAAGAAAGCGGCTGAAGAAACAAAACAAGCTTCACATGCACCGAAATGACACCAAAATCCCACTTCAATGGCGATAAGGATTAAGATACAGCAGCCTTGAATATGAAGACGAAAAGAGAAAAGAACGATCCCTGAGACCCACTGAGACGAGGGGTTCAGAAATTTCGTCAGTAGAATATTTCCCACAAAGCCCGTTGAAAGACAGCATGATTGGGCCAGTTCCAATCATGACCAGAGGCAGCTTGTTGACGTCTCTCTCTACCTCTTTCTCCGGAGTTCCCGATCGGCCGGGGGTTCGGCCACGGATTTCCTGGCCTTGCAGGGCCAAATCAGGCTGGCAGCTCACCCGGATTCTGGGGAGGTTGGCACTGGGGACCAGTTGCTTTATCTGAACTTCAGGCCTTTCCCTCTGGCCGTGGGAGGGTGCGGCGGCTGGGTAGGAAGGGGGGCGAGCAGGTATGTGGCTTGGGGCGTGGTCGGGAAATATGACATGCGAAAACCGCACCTCTTCAAGGGGCTGGCTCTTTCTTGGAAGGTTGGGGGAGTTACCTTGGGTTATTTTCATCACCTGTGTAAAAATTGGCATGTTTGATTTGAAGTAATTACGTTTAACACGTTTTCCTGTACTGAGAAATTCTGTAGTAAAAATGTGTAGTACATGGATCTGAACATACAGTATACTGATTTATGTTAATTCCACTGAATGATTAAAGCTATATAGTTAGTTGATAAAGATACGACAGATACTTTGTAAACACAGCAGAACTAAAATAGGGGCCTAAACAATGTACATACTGGCAAATCGGGCTGGCAGCTCACCCGGATTCTGGGGATGTTGGCACTGGGGGCCAGTTGCTTTATCTGAACTTCAGGCCTCTCCCTCTGGACGTGGGAGGGGGCGGCGGCTGGGTAGGAACGGCGGCGAGTAGGTATGTGGCTTGGGGCGCTTCTATATGGTAAGCTTTTATAAGAAATCTTCTTATAAAAGCTTGGGGCGCTTCTATAAGAAGCCTTCTCAAAAAAGTGGCTGTTGTTCTAGCTGGAAAGTTCAAAGGAGCACTTTGAACTTTTAGTTCTACAATTACTTACTGTAGTCCATCTGTTTCTCTACATACTTTTTTTTAGCCTGCTTTCACCCTGTTTTTCAATGGTCAGGACCCCCACAGGACCACCACAGGGTAGTTCTGAATCTGTTGTATCTTTAACATTTCACACACTGTCCCAACTTTTCTGCAATTATGGTTTGTACCAATAACAAAGTCAACGTTATCAATTTTTCTCTGACCAGGAAAACGTGTTAAACTTGTTGCCCATGACATTTACTTATACAGTACAAGTATGTTTAATACAAATTAGGAGGAAAACATTGGAGTACAATCAAAAAGACATGGGACGGGTTGCTGCTTCACAGGTCACTTTCACAGCAGTACTGAAATATAATCAACATCAATCACTTCCAGCTTGTTTGCACCATGGTGTTCATACCTCTTTAGCCCAGGCGGGTTTGTCGCTGGGGTTGACCGAGTCCTTGTAGTGGTACAGCTGCTTCTTTTCGGCAGGTCGGGGCTCCTGCTGTTGCTGTTGTTGGAGTGAAACCAGGTAGGCTCTCTCCTGCTGAAGCTGCCTCTGCAACCTCTCCGCCTGCCTCTGCTCCTCCAGCTGCTTACGCTTATACTCCTGCGGTCAAGGGGGCGACAGAACATCAGGACACTGTTAACAGCGGTGGTGAGTGAGAACATTTACAGTGTATCACAAAAGTGAGTACACCCCTCACATTTCTGCAGATATTTAAGTATATCTTTTCATGGGACAACACTGACAAAATGACACTTTGACACAATGAAAAGTAGTCTGTGTGCAGCTTATATAACAGTGTAAATTTATTCTTCCCTCAAAATAACTCAATATACAGCCATTAATGTCTAAACCACCGGCAACAAAAGTGAGTACACCCCTAAGAGACTACACCCCTAAATGTCCAAATTGAGCACTGCTTGTCATTTTCCCTCCAAAATGTCATGTGATTTGTTAGTGTTACTAGGTCTCAGGTGTGCATAGGGAGCAGGTGTGTTCAAATTAGTAGTATAGCTCTCACACTCTCTCATACTGGTCACTGAAAGTTCCAACATGGCACCTCATGGCAAAGAACTCTCTGAGGATCTTAAAAGACGAATTGTTGCGCTACATGAAGATGGCCAAGGCTACAAGAAGATTGCCAACACCCTGAAACTGAGCTGCAGCACAGTGGCCAAGATCATCCAGCGTTTTAAAAGAGCAGGGTCCACTCAGAACAGACCTCGCGTTGGTCGTCCAAAGAAGCTGAGTGCACGTGCTCAGCGTCACAGCCAACTGCTGTCTTTGAAAGATAGGCGCAGGAGTGCTGTCAGCATTGCTGCAGAGATTGAAAAGGTGGGGGGTCAGCCTGTCAGTGCTCAGACCATACGCCGCACACTACATCAAATCGGTCTGCATGGCTGTCACCCCAGAAGGAAGCCTCTTCTGAAGTCTCTACACAAGAAAGCCCGCAAACAGTTTGCTGAAGACATGTCAACAAAGGACATGGATTACTGGAACCATGTCCTATGGTCTGATGAGACCAAGATTAATTTGTTTGGTTCAGATGGTCTCAAGCATGTGTGGCAGCAATCAGGTGAGGAGTAAAAAGATAAGTGTGTCATGCCTACAGTCAAGCATGGTGGTGGGAATGCCATGGTCTGGGGCTGCATGAGTGCAGCAGGTGTTGGGGAGTTACATTTCATTGAGGGACACATGAACTCCAATATGTACTGTGAAATACTGAAGCAGAGCATGATCCCCTCCCTCCGGAAACTGGGTCGCAGGGCAGTGTTCCAGCATGATAATGACCCCAAACACACCTCTAAGACGACCACTGCTTTATTGAAGAGGCTGAGGGTAAAGGTGATGGACTGGCCAAGCATGTCTCCAGACCTAAACCCAATAGAACATCTTTGGGGCATCCTCAAGCGGAAGGTGGAGGAGCGCAAAGTCTTGAATATCCGCCAGCTCCGTGATGTCGTCATGGAGGAGTGGAAAAGCATTCCAGTGGCAACCTGTGAAGCTCTGGTACACTCCATGCCCAGGAGAGTTAAGGCAGTTCTGGGAAATAATGGTGGCCACACAAAATATTGACACTTCAGGAACTTTCACTAAGGGGTGTACTCACTTTTGTTGCCGGTGGTTTAGACATTAATGGCTGTATATTGAGTTATTTTGAGGGAGGAATAAATTTACACTGTTATATAAGCTGCACACAGACTACTTTTCATTGTGTCAAAGTGTCATTTTGTCAGTGTTGTCCCATGAAAAGATGTACTTAAATATCTGCAGAAATGTGAGGGGTGTACTCACTTTTGTGATACACTGTAGGTTGACATGACTTACAACGAATGCATTTCTGTCTTCTTGAAAGCATTTACTCTGCATTATAAACATAAGGACCCCCAGAAACATGCTGGACAAAGCTTCTTTCGTAATGCCAGCATAAAGACTTGAGTGACGTTAATAGGGGTCAAATTTGTTATGTCTAGACAACTGGTTTGTGGTATCTCTGAAACACCAAGGGGTGTCACAGGCAACTGTGGTAGGTACCCAACAAAGGTGGTCAATGGAGGGCCAAGTCACAAACTGCTGACAGGTTGTTGGGCGGCCAGGACTCATTGATGCCAAAAGACATAGTCTTCGGGATCTGTTCACCCATGGAGGAGATGGAACCAGAACATCTTGAAGAACCTACAGATACCACAGGACTTTTGTAGACGTCTCGACATGTCAGAGCTGTTTTTACAGCATATTATGTGGGTGGTCCTAATGTTTTGGCTTGTTCATATGATAGCTTTTCATCCACACAACCACATAAGAAATACAACTTGTGAAACAGTTTGCAGCTAGAGTGGGTCAACACTGAACCGCTACTTCCTTTATCCACCTCCCTTTGCCGCTGTGTCTCTACACCTATGTCAGGCCAGAGACAAAAACAGTCTTCCACCAAACCAAATTAGCCCTACAACAGCAGCACAGCAGTAATTTACACTAGTGCCTACACATATAAAGGGTTAAACCACCAGCTGACGTCTCTTCTGCATAACCTCAGAGCTTTCATGACCCAGCCCTCTTGCCTAATAATCACGGATGCTATCTCGTACCATTACTAACAGATCCTGTCACCTTTCTCCACTAGCACTTAAAAACAAAACAAAAAAGTAAATCCTGAGTGAATACACAGGCAGATCAGAAGCGAATGTGGACCTAAGAACTTTTTAATCAAGGGCTTTTTATCTACGAGCAACGTCTACGGGGGAACAATTTTATACAAACCCATAAGCTGGGTGAGATAAATCTATTGATAGCCAATTATCTAGCGAGTCTAAATCTAATTTCCCACAGCAATGAGGCACAGGCTCCAGAGCCGCCACTAATCACCTCAGGGCTGTCGAAAATCAATTTGCTAGGTCGATAAAGCTTCGCCTGCACTGCGGATGGAACGCGGGACTGCCATAGTCTCAGGACGCCAAAGGACACCGGAGCCAAGAAGGGATTTGCAAATCAAATAGTTGTTAAAATACCTAATTTTCTTATTCGAGGTGTAAACTGAAATGTTTCCACATGTTCGTACGTTGTCCCAATTAAGACGTGTTCAATTTCTTTCCTTCCCTGCAGCCCTGTGTCGGTCATTGGCCGAACTAGGCCACGGTGTGGCTCTAACACATATGCAACCGTTTTTTTTTTCTTCTATAACTATAATAACTACAGTATATAACCCATTCAATGGAGTCACTTTTGCGATGGCAAGCAGATCATTTCTCAACCAGCCTCTCTTCCCTCAGATGGGCAACTATGTTTTTTGACCACCAGATCTGGTCAGTGGTGGGCTACCATCACCAAATCACCCCAATATTACATTCATTCCTTCTCCTTTGTTAGCAGGTGAACTTTTGAACTGGCAGCAAATGTTTGTGTTACTTTGTTTTGTCTGGCCTACTTGCACCAGACAAAACATTGATCCATATTGCCAAATAAATCCAGTTTTGATTAGTCACACCACAAAACTGTATCCCAGAACCTTACAGGCCTATCTGGGGTATTCCAGCTGATCCTTTATGTACTTCTTGGTAAAGAGTGGCGTTCGTTGTGGAGTCCTTGGTTGTTGAGTGATCTTTGCATGGTTGGCACTGACACACTGACCCAGCCTGTCCCAGATGATATCAGGTCATTCTGATCAGCGTATGGGTCGTTATTGAGTTTCCAATGGTTTAATTGTGTTGTAACCCAACTTTAGGTCCTACAGACAAGTAGCAGGTTTTAAGATCAGCAATATTATGGAGAGATTAAATAATTGTGACTTGGTAGTATTACTCTAAAATGCTACATTATTAACTTTGAAGATTAACTGAAGATACCTATAGCCCTGTTTTCTTTGGAGGGTTATATATTTGTGATTGGAACTGGAGGTTTATTTTAACAGGATTAATAAATGTCGCTGACCAGAAATGGACTTGTTTGGTTTTTATTTTGGTCTTGGTTTAAGTTTAACGCTGTGACAACATTTCCAGAAGAAAAGATTGAGGGACACTTACGATTTCAAGGCAGTGTACATCTAAGAACCATCAGACCACCAGAAGACAGAAGTAGATAAAGGTAAAGCCGTGTACAGTATGAAGAAGGCGAGGAGTCAGTGTTAGTGCTATAGGGTTAGTTTACCAGAAGAAGCGCTTGCTCCTGCAGAAGCTGCTGCTGTAAGATCTCCAGCTGCCTCTGTTCCTCCTCCAGCTGTCGACGGATATACTCCTTACAGAGCCATGAAGAACAGAGCGGAACCCAACGGAGACAGAGAAACAGCCAGGATGATAATAAAAGAATGAAAGAGGAAAAAAAACAGGAGGAAAGAAACAGAGCAGAATAAGTGATGTAGATGGAGAATATATGGACGATCATTACGGACAAGGGTTTTAACACATCTCTGTACTGAGAAAGTATGTGGACACCCGTTCTTTTTAGAGGTTTAGAGGTTTTCCATCCATAGTTCTTGCTAACAGGTGTATAAAGTCAACTATGTAATATTCTTTGGTTTGGACAACTCTAGTGGCCTAGACAAAGCCCCTGACCTGAACTCTTTGGGATAAACTGAAACTGAAACACAAATGATCACAAAATATTTTGTAATGGGGTGTTTAACAAGCTCAGTCAAGTGTCCACACACTTTTGCCTTTATATACAATATATTATCTATTAGCCCAGACACCTTCAGTTTCATTGCTTATAGTCATGGGCTAATCAAGTCTGTTCTCAGTACTAGAAGACGTGTTAAAATGATTGTCTGCGTTAATCGTCCATACGCCACAGATCAGGTAGAAACACCACAGGTTAAAAACTCAGGAGGGTTCCTGAACATTATAAGTGAAGTGTTGTGCATTATTAGTAGAATTGCTTTTGTGCTAAGAGTCTCCTTAAGTGGTAATTCACAGAAGTGGCAAGCAGAGTGATTATAAGAGTGGAAGAGGAGCGCAGGAAATTAGACTCATAGAGAAAAAAGAAGTCACCAAGAGATACTGAGATATGAGAATGAAAGTCCTGAATTCCATTCCTACTTGTGTCAGGATGTGTAGTGACTCCATGACTACATGTCAGGCTGTGTAGTGACTCCCCTTATTGGCAACTGATGTTGTTAGAATATACACAAATAAATCAACCGTACAATGTACATGAGCAGCGTCCATTGATTTCAGGGTTCTCAGATTGGTCTAGTTCGAGCTAGACTTCGAGGACTGTGTTCGTTGTTGATCAGTGAGGGTGCGAGACAGGCAGGATTTACGTGGGCAAGGTGTCAGTGTGCCTCACACTAACTAAATCCACTCAGTCCACTCAACACCTTGATTTATTTGTGATTAGTGTATCCAGTTTTTGTACATTTTAGCATATCTGTATAATTATTGTCTTATATTCTGTTTCTACATTTTCTTTGTTTTCTTCCAATCTAGTCATTTTTTAAATTGCTTTTTTGGAAGCTGGGGTCAGAGCTTAGGGGCAGCCAATGTACGGCACCCCAGGAGCACAAAGGGTTAAGGGCCTTGCACAAGCACCCAACAGTGACTGCATGTCAGAGCCAGTATTTGAACCAACAAGCTTCCAGTTGGTAACCCACAGTATGTAAACTGAAGAACCACAAACGGAACTGTGGCCTTTCTTTTATATTACTCTAGTCACATCACTGTTTTAACACTTGAGTGTTGGACTTTGAAACCTCCATTCTGTGCTAACTGTTGTTTCTTATCTGCATACAACATTTTACATCAGCCTAACGACAGACAACTTGCTTATGTCTGTATTTTACTCCCAGTCACACATCTAGCTCAATATAACTAAAGGATTTAATGCACAAAAGCATCTTTTTTTTGCTAGAAAATGTCCTGATCCATCCAGGTATTTATTGCTTCCCTGGATGAAGTTTAATATTAATGAATCCAGGTGGCTCCAGGGTTACATTTTTTCTGTATTACTGTATTCCTGAAATGCTCAGTCATGCATGGTTCCCTGCACACAGGAGGGATTCTCCTTCAGTATTCAGCACTAAATGGGTGCGGGGGAGGGCTGGTTCCATCAGGAACACGGTTTAAATATACATTTCTCCCTGCAGAACATTACTTTCCCTAGGGGTTTAGTGTCAGATGCTGGGGGAAGGGGGGTTAAGTAAGGGAGTACAGGGGATAAAGCCCGATCTAAACTACACTCATCAGCAGTTTCACTAAAAATGTATTTTTATTACATATATATACTGGTGCACATATGTACAGGTTTTAATTCTCTGGGGTGCTATCAGTTAGCTAAGTGGTGGCCCGAAGCCCTGCGATGGATTGGTGCCCTCCTCAGGATATTAATGTCTTGTGTCAGAACCAGACCTGTCACATGTGTATTATTATTATTATTATTATTATTAATAATAACATAGTAATACTAGTAGTGAGTGAGTGAATGTGTGTGAGAAAGAAAGAGAATGTGTGTGAGAGAGAGCGAGAGACAGTGTGTGTGTATAAAAGAGAGTGAGTGAGTGAATGTGTGTGAGAAAGAAAGAGAATGTGTGTGAATGAGAGAGCGAGTGTGTGTACCTGCTCTCTCTCGGCGTGTCTCCTCTCCTCCTCTCGGCGTATCTGTTCCATCTCCTCATAGCGCCTCCTCTGCTCTCTCTCCTGTTGCTTGCGCATCTCTCTCTCGCGACGCTGTTGCTGCGGAAACGATGCGAGAAAACGGCTTGGGAACGGCACACACGTTCACTTCCAGTTAGCCAGTTCACCTAATGGTATGTTTTCGGAAAGCACTTTCTTTTTTGGTCCTGCAGACTTCAGTGGCCAATTTTTGTCTGCTGCAGCCATGCAGGCATTGCCAATTATGCCCGCTAGGGGGCGCCCAGCCGAGCAAACCCCCGCTACATGCCATTACAGACCTGAGCTAGTCTTCATTCATGGTTTCAGTTGGTCATGATTTCAGCGTGACTTCTTACCTCCTCCAGCCTCCTCCGCTGCTCCTTCTGCTCCTCGATGCGCTTTTGCCTCTCGGCCAGGAGTTGGCGCTTGTGTTCGTCGTTCTGCTGCTGTTCCAGCTGTTGCCGCCGCAGCGCCTCCGAGCGCTCCTTATTGGCCAGCTGAAGCCGTAAGAAGTCCCGTCTCAGAGTGGATTCACCCGGGATGTTGATGATCGAGCTATGGACAGCCATAGGTGTCAAAACGTATATATATATATATTTATACATATATTTAAATACACATACAGTATATACGTGAAACAAAAGCTGATTAAATTGGGATAGAGTTGCTACCTGGGCTCGCCCATATCCCGTTCCTCCTCCTCCTCTTCACTCCCACTGTATTCGTATTCTGTTTCATCTGAAAATCACAATGGGGCAGAATGTGTTGCAATAGTACCGTGTGAGTCGTGAGGATCACACGCTAGTCATATTAGAACATATATCACACACAGACATTGGCACTGGATGGGTTGATAAAAAGCTACTTTCAACTTTAAGTCTCGGTGGTACCACCTGTCTGGGTAGACACTTAACAGACACATGTCTGAGGGAGGATGGGGATTCAAGTCCTTGACCAGTAGTGCCCACTGTCTTCTCTTAAGTGTAAGTCTGGGAACTACTGAAAGGTGGTTAGTAGACTTGTGGTCCACGACCTTATGCTAAAAAAATCCTTAAAAAGCATTGGGATACTTTGCTAGCACACCAGCACCTCGATTCTGGGCTCCCGGTTTCGAAGCTCGGCTCTGCTGCCGGTCAGCTGGGCGCCCTCTAACGCCTGCAGCGGGCACAATTGGCTTTCAGTCTGCTGGGTGGAAAAGAACGGGTTAAGAAGTGGGGTTATCGGTGGTGTGTAAGAACCTTGCACTTACAGAGAATGGGGGTGTGGCTCTCTGTACACAAAGCCGACCTCACGGGCGAATCCACTAATCCAAAAATATGGGAGAATAAGAAGGGATTGGTGGACTGCGCACACATCAGAGGAACGTCTTGAACACTGTGGGGGTACCCAGCAGCGGATCGACTATGTTAAATTGGGAGAAATAAACCAATTAAATAAACCAGTAGAATATTTAACAATGGGATGGTGTGATGAGGCATCAATATTAAGCTGACCACCCCATTATCACCCCATGGTTGCATAACTGCCTGCCTTTGAGGGTCCTATTTCAGAAGGTCTGCGATGTTCTTGCAAGGCAGCATCAAAGCCTGAGTCAATCTAAAGCCTGCTTGACTGTAAACAGTGTCAACTCAAACCAGCCCTATTTATAAGGACACAGGAAAGTCACTAGCTGCCATTAGAGGACTTACTCCACCACACCATGAAAACTCTTCGTTGCCTCACTTACCCCTCTCCCCTCTCTTCTTTTTGGTACGGTCGATGTGATCTTTGAGCTGGATGCGGACCTGTCGCTCGTTGGGCAGGTCTCGGATGAAGGGATGCTTGAGCAGCTGCTCCGTGCTGGGTCTCTGCGTGTGGTTCTTCACCAGGCAGCTGTCGATGAACGACTGGAATTTCTTCGTCCTACCGAGAACCGAGACGAAAGAGAACAGAGAACAGATCGGGGTAAAATTCTCTTCTGATTACTCGCGCCTCTAACCCTCCTAAAGCTTTTTACAATTATTATTAACACTATTAATTATTAACACTAACGGCTGAGATACATCAAGGACAAAACACAAAGCAGCTAAATCAAAGCTTGTCAGTGAAACACCACAGGTGCTGGAGTCATTTTTTACTAACAAGCACCTTGAAAGGTAAACCCCGCTGTTCTAAAGGGAATATTTAGGCAGAGGAAACTACCTGGAGAGTGTCTGTCTTATTAAGCAGCATCTTTAGTAGTATTAAAGTCAAGATTCCCATGAGTGGTGTAAACAATTAACAACAGCTATTAATTATTCAAACATATTTCTTTCCTGGAGTAAATAAATGGCTTATTGTGTTTGTAATTTCACAGGGATCTTACATTGTTAGCTGTATTAAACAACAGGTTGCTGGACATTCATGTATTGCTTCATCTATTGCGACACAGATATCATGATTTTACTCCTTTGGTCCTTCAGACAGAGTAGATTCGAAGAGTATCCAGGACACTTGATTTTTTGCACACTTAAGTCCAAGTATAGAAATTATGACCTGCATACCTCTCAGTCCAATTAACCAAAGCATTGCCTCTGTGCCTAATAGTCTTAGTATGAGTAAGTGAATGTTGTGGGTCGGTATATCTCAAAGAAACAGGGGTGGCCCCTGTGCCTGTTAGTCCCAGTAAAGGAGACATTGTTTATGGCATGTCAGCTAATTTAAAAAGGTGTGTTTTCTGCCTATAAGTCAAGCCCAAGACTAGTGGACTCTATGCCTGTCAGTCCCAGTTAAGAGGGTGGGACCTTTCTGCCTCTCAGCCTAAGTGAAGAATATACAACTTATCTGCCTATAAGTCCCAGTAAAGAAGGTGCAACCTCTCTGCCTGTCAGTCCCAGTAAAGAGGGTAAAACCTCTCTGCCTGTCAGTCCCAGTAAAGAGGGTAAAACCTCTCTGCCTGTCATCTCAGTAAAGAGGATGGAACCTCTCTGCCTATCAGTCCCAGTAATAAAGATACAACCTCTCTACCTGTCAGTCTCAGTAAAGAGGATGGAACCTCTCTGCCTATCAGTCCCAGTAATAAAGATACAACCTCTCTACCTGTCAGTCTCAGTAAAGAGGATGGAACCTCTCTGCCTATCAGTCCCAGTAATAAAGATACAACCTCTCTACCTGTCAGTCTCAGTAATAAAGATACAACCTCTCTACCTGTCAGTCTCAGTAAAGAGGATGGAACCTCTGCCTACAAATCATAGTAAACAGGATGGAACCTCTCTGCCTGTCAGTTCTAATGAAGAAGATACACCATCTCTGCCTTTCAGTCCTAGTAAAGAGGGTGTAACCACCCTGCCTGTCAGTCCCTTAGCATCACTGTAAAACCCTGAGTTCTGTGATCACATGTTTCTGGTACGAACGTGTCTCTCAGAACTCAAACTAGGTTTTAATAAATAAGGTAAACAGATGATAAGCTGGTTAATATGACAGGAGACTTACCACTTTTTCGATTTGAGCCGAGGTGCGGGGTTTCTTGGAATAAGAAACAGAGCTCGCATCGGGTGCATATCACATAAAGCTAAAATAATAAAAAAAAGAGAGAAAAAGCCAAATGTTACGTGAGAAATGTGAGTACAAAGTCTCAGTACATGTACACAAGGAGATGAGACGTGTCTGCTGGTCAGTTTCAGTAAAAGAGATGTGACCTCTCTTTGAAATGCCAGGCATTGCAGAATTTGAAGGATGACCAAGGCTAGAGAATTTGTTATTTTGGCACTTGTGACAGCATTCTTTGGCGAGACGCAAACAAAGGAAGCAGAACCGAACGTTGTGTGAAACTGGATATCTGGATATGCGACTGGATTTTGGTCACTTGGGGTGAGAGAAAATAAGCTTATGATTTACACCATTGAGGTAATGGTCATAGTCCTCAAGTAACTATCAGAAACAAGACCCATAGATGTCTCCAAAGTCTGAAGGACACCAATTGCTGGTTCCTATTGGTCAATTCCATTGAAGGAAATTACCAAGAGCAAGGACATTGCGCCTAGCAGTCCTCCACTTAGTTCAATGGGTGCACAAGAAACCCTCAGCTTTAAATATTTAACGTTGAATTATGACAATGGCCTTCTTGTGATGGACCTACGTGGTGCCCCCTCTGCCATCTCGATAGCTGTAATTCCCAAAGACCACAGGTCACTCTGCAACACAGAAGAATTGTGATCATTTACAGTCCCATCAAACCTCCACCTCAACGGTAATGCTGTAATTAACCTGAAGTGGTCAGTTCAAATACCTTGAAGTCGTACGTGGCGTCGGGATTCTCATCGCAGGCGATGACCTCCGGAGCCATCCAATACGGCGTCCCGATGAAAGTGTTCCTCCTCCCGACGGTGCGATCCAACTGGGCGCTCACTCCGAAGTCGACTGTTGAGAGATCACAAGCGTGTACAGTCAGACGCGAGCAGTGACAAGCTGAGAGGTCTCAGACAGAGTCTGCGCTCCCGTCTGCCTCGGTCGCCGCAGGCTGCATCGTCATGGCGACGAGAAAGAGCGCAAAAGCTGCTTCGCCGGGTCCTTAACTCGGTACGGAACGATAAATGAAGGGTCCTACCAATTAGCTAAAACAGCATTAGCACAGAAGCACCTATTGATAGATGGTTAAATGGATGGAATGTAAAAGCTGACTTGGGAAATGACTAACCAAAGGGGTCGGAAAGTCACACCATTTAGCAAGCTTGTGCTAATTAGCTGGCTTTTTTTGTGGCTATTTTATTTTTTATCTTGGGAACTAAAGTTGCTTAGCAGTCTTCCACTGCTGAGGGATACCATATTGCATCCGAGGAGAGCACGTCGCTGTACACACCTCTTTCGACACGTGTACAGCCCTCCTCTTCCCGCCCCTGCTTTCTGCACATGCGTCTCTTCCACCAATCAGGGTCCTTACACAGCGTATGAGGACCCACCCACCCACACACAGTCTGGCCCCCACCCTGCAGATACGATGGCCAACTAGTATCTGCTGCAGGCACTGCCAATTATGCCCGCTAGATGGCGCCCAGCCGACCCGAAGGCCATAGAGGCCCCCAACAGTGGATTGGCTATGCTAAATTGGGAGAAAAAGGGGGAAGAAGATCAAGGAGTGCTGCCCATCATGGAAGTTCTTCTACTTTCACCTACCTTTAAACCCAGTGAGCATTTTCATGGGGTCACTCGAGGTCGAGAAAGCCAAGCATCGCAGAATACTTAGTGGAATTTTGTACAATCAAGCTGGGAGAACATGGATCATCATTTACCCTGGGTTAGGGTTATGGGTTAGGGTTAAGGGTTAGGATTAAGGGTTAGGGTTAAGGGTTAGGGTTAAGGGTTAGGATTAAGGGGTTAGGGTTTAGGGTTAGGGTTAAGGTTAAGGGTTAGGGTTAAGGTTAGGATTTAGGGTTAAGGGTTAGGGTTAAGGGTTAGGGTTAAGGGTTAGGGTTAAGGGTTAGGGTTAAGGGTTAGGGTTGGGTGACCCTGGATCCCCTGCTCTAGCACACTTGTCACTACATTAAGAGCTTCTAAACGCCAACACATGTTCAGACACGCCCAGAGAGTTCGTACTCACCCAGTTTGACCTCCGCGTTCTCCGTCAGCAAGACATTCTGACCCTTGATGTCTCGATGGATGACCTTATGCTGGTGCAAATGAGTCAGACCCTACGTCCAGGAACAGCAACACACACACACACACACACACACACACGTTCATCATTCCGTTCTTGAAAGTAACATTTTATAGTATGTGAAGCAGCATGGGTGAGCAGATAACTCACCCTGAGGATCTCTCTGCAGATGTAGGCCGTCCACTCCTCCTTGAGGGAGTTCCCTTTAGTGTTCTTTATTAGGTCTGTGACTGAACCCGCACCACAGAACTCCATCACCAACTACAAACACAAACACACACTGTAATACCACTTTAATAACAATGATGATGTCAAATGTAATTAGTATTGTTTCATGTTGTTGGGCAGTGGCAACTCAGTGGTTAAAATGCTGGCCTAGTCCTTCAGAAGGTCGCTATTTTAAGCCCCACCAATGCCAAGCTGCCACTTTTGTGTCCCTCAACTGTAAGTCGCTTCTGCTAAATGGCATAAATATGAATTAAATATGAAAAAAATCAGCTAGCTGGACCAGTCTACATTTCAACTGATGTCTGATAGTAAAGAAATCTAAAATCTTCGGATGCTTCTGTAAACAAGACTGGGGGTGGGTGAGGGCGTGTTGCAAATCAGCACTCCTACTCTGTACAGATTTGTAGCTCTCCTCTCTATTCAAATCAACCAAAATTAATGTAAATGACATTTTATAAAGGAAATTACTGTATACACTACCAACTTTGCAGCGACAGTTTAGGGAAGGCCCTTTTTCTGTTCCAGCATGACATGAATTTAAGCTTGGTTTCCTGCACTGAGCCCAGTTTTGGTATAAACTGGAACTTTAATTGAGGGTTTCTTGACCAACTGTTAGTGCCCAGCCATATAGATGCTCTCATCTTTTGACTGAATGGGCACAAATTCCCACAGACATACAAGGTCTTGTGAGATCACATAGAGGTCACTCTATTTTAATGGGCAGTTGTAGTCTAGTGGTCAAAGTACTGGACTAGTAATCGAAAGGTCGCTGGTTTAAGCTGACTACTGCCAGGTTTTTACTGTTGGGCCCTTGAGCAAGGCCCTTAACCTTCAATTGTTTGGACAATATATATTATCAGAGTACTGTAAGTCGCTTCGGATAAGTGTAAGTGTCTACTAAAAGATGAAAATATGAATGTAAATGTTAATGGCATGTCCAGCAAGCTCAGTCAGGTGTCCAAACACTTTTGAACTAGCTGGCAAAAAGCTTGGAAAGCTTGCAAAAAAAAAAAGTGTTATGAACCATTGTGGTTTTGGCAGTAGGGACGTCCAGTCTGATCAGGATTAGTAGAAAGCTGAACAGCGCATAGAAACCAACATCCCTGCTGGAAAGGAAGTTTAGGGACACTGAACCAAAGCACATAAAACTGATGTCCTGATCCTCAAAAACACCTTGGTCCTTTACTGACCCACAGCTGGTCGTCCACGCCCGGCGGGTTCTTCTTGACGAAGGCACCGTAGTAGGTGGCGATGTTGCGGTGGTGCGAATACTTCTTCAGCATGTTGATTTCCGCCTTGATTTCCTCCTCCTCATCCTAAAAACACACACACACACACACACATAAAATACACTAATATGAGCAGTGGACATGACGGTCATGCTGGCTGTGTGCACTGTAAGCTGTTTAGAGTGGAACGAGGCAGCAGGGACGGGGGCGTTTCTCTTACCCCTGTGACATCCATGACCTTGATTGCGGCAAGCTGGCCCGTCTTGACATGGCGGCCCTGGAGAAGGAGAGAAAGAGAGAATGCGTCTTTAGAAAGATCACAAGCATCTGAGTATGTAGGCTTCTATGGTAAGATGTACTGTGTACAAAGAGTCAAAAGTATGTGGACGCCTGAGCCTAAAATAAATAACAGGAATACAATACAATACAATACAATTTTGGCGAATTTATTCGGAAAACTGTCAGAATGGCAGATTTAAGGGCGCTCGGGTGGCACAGTGGTCTAATATGAAAGCTCATTACAGCTGAATCTCAGTGGTGCTATTGACCTGGCCGACATCCATCAGGCAAAATCGGCCATGCTTGAGGAAAGAACGTTGACAAGCGTGACTGTCCATATGTGACACAGGTCATCCAGTAAATGTTACTGTTTAGGGAATTCCCATCAGGCTTTTAGTGTCTGGACCCCAAATTTTACACCCTCAGAGTGTGTTAAGATCAGGGACTAGAATGGCCTGGCAAATGCTGTGAGTAATTAGCTGCACCAATCTAATGAGAATAATGCCAGCGTGATTAACTCCAAGTACTTTTATTTCATCACAATTAGATCGATTAGCCTCGCAGACTTCATTACAGTTACATTCCTCACACTAATATCATCACACAGTGCTAATTTACCAACAGTACTAAGCAGTGTACACACACAGTGGTTTTGGTTCTGGGGGGCTCTAGTCCATCACTACAACAGAGAACCAAGACGAAGTTTATGTCTGAGCTGTGCCAGAGAGAGTCTAAGGGCGCATTCACATGAGAACCGCAAAACTGCGAGCCTTCAAAGTGCGAATATGAGACAAATCTGCATTTGTGTGGAATAACCATCAAATCCAGTCTAAAGGCTCCACATGTATCTGTGTTTATCTGCATTTTCCTCTCTGTTTCACTTTTAAACTTGTGTTACAGCTCGAGATTCTGAGAAATTGTGAGAATCAGAATCAGCTTCTCCAAGAGTCTAAAATGTGGATTAATATATTAAATAAACGACACATGAACACTAAACTTCTCTTAATTATTACAGCTCATAAGTGTTTCCACTAATGAAATTCTATGGTCGTTGTTGTAATACAATAGGTCACGTTAAGCTTTGTTCATGTTAAGTGTTGAGTCACTTTTACAGCGTCATATCAAACAGTTCATCTCATTTGAGGAGCTTTAAAAAGGTCAGCAGCAAACTGAGTCAAAGCAAGGATTCACCTCGTGGCTCCTGCTGTCTGGAAGAGGTGGCGACACACATAGCAGAGGAACACTAGTGCTAGTCTACAGCCCTGCTCTGCCAGATACATGTACTGGGGAACTGAATATAGGGAAAAAACCTGATGGTCAAGTAATGGTCAGATCTTGTTCCGTGACTGATTTTAACCACCGTGCAGAGGAATGTGAAAATATAGAGCTCTGTTCCGGGTCGTTAGCTCTTATTTTTCTATTATATTCCAGCGTTTCTCCTGAGCTCTTATCCGGAACAAACACAAGCTTCAGACCGAACAAAACAAACAGCAAACGCAGGGAACGGGCGCCATGGCAATACATCACCTGAGCAGTCGGGCGCTCAGGTGGGAAAACAAAGACACGGGAATCGGCGAGTACATTCATCTTCACTGGCCGACTTCGAATTTCCCACTGGAGGGAGTGAATCGGCTGGCGTGCGCCCCGCCCTCTTCTGTACATGAATTTTACACTACAGGATTCTTAATTCTGTACCGACGCAAACCTGTGATTCACATCAGCTCCCATTTACAGCTTTTTTTAAATGCATTTTCTTTCATTTTCTTCTAATTTTTACCCATTTGCGTTATGCTTCCTCTCTACTGGTGCTGACCCCTGCCCCTGACCGAGGAGAGCGAACTGACACACGTCCCTCTGATACGTGAGCAGTAGCTGACTGCATTTTTTCACCTGCACCAGCCGAGTTCATATGCGAATCAGCGACACCCTGATCAGCATTATTCCTTTACTCTGTGCAGACGCCATCAACCAGCCAGCAGAGGTCGTAATTGCATCAGTTATGAAGTCCCTATCCAGCTCCTTAACCCTGTATGAACAACAGCCAAGAGTTGTTGTTGTGGCCGCCCAGCCCAGCCGGATGGCAGAGCTGAGATTCGATACAATGTATTTGAAATTCCAGCTCTGGTGTGCTAGCGTATTTTACAGCCTTTTTACTGTTGGAAAGTATTCTTATATAATGCTGCCTTAACTTAAGCGCACCTCAAAAACTGGGGGACATAATGGGTCTCTCTGAAAACCTAGTAATCTCTCTACATAGGCGCATTTCACATCATCCTAGGCTCTCGAGAAGAAGGCATGTCTAAATTCTTAGATACCTTAAAAGGCTGCCTACTGAGGTGCCTTAATTCTAAGTGAAAATCTGGCTGAACAACTGGGAAGCACCTGATGCCGTAATCACTGTCCAAATAAAGTAGTGTGTCTAAATAATCTGCCTCATAAGTTCGATGTCTTATTAGAATCCTCTCTACTTAGGCTGCCTAGGTAGGCAGTAGGCAGCAAGGCAGCGCACTAGGTTTTCAGACAGACCCAGTGTATATCCTCAAATCTCGCATTAGAGAGAAATATCATCATCATCATCATGCCCTGATTTTCAGTACAGCTTTAATCAAACACTGATCTCACAGGGACGGTTCGGAACATCCAGTCCTCCACCAATCGCACAGGAAGTGACAGCGAGTTGGAGTGGGTTGAAAATCATTCATCGAAAACATGCAGACGAGGATGAATATTAGCACGGGTTTGGCACTGGTCAGAATTCAGTCCCTGGTACCATGCAGACACAAAACTCCTGCTGTGCCACTATGCCACTCTTAATTATATTACACCGGATTAGATCAGAATAGATCATATTAGATTAGGGTGGCAGTGTGGTGTGACTGGCAGAGTGAGTGCCACACAGCGATATGAGTCCTGGGGACCTGGATTTGATTTTTGTCACTGTGTGGTCACTGTCTGTTGTTTTGAAGTGAATTAGCGAACTACACTAGTACACTACCTCACTATTTCTAAGATCCAGGGTTCGAATCCATAACAATGCTGAACATCGTGCTCTCATTATTCATGTCAATATGCCAGGCTAATATGTGACACAGTGGCACAGCTAAAGCCTTTCTAGTTCCTGGTTTAGTCACCGCTGAATTTGTCTTTTTCTAAAAGGCTGGGTTGCCACAGACCGGTGGATTGAGTAGCTGGTAATCGTGTTTGCTCAGCTATCTTTCTAAGTGGTCGAAGAATATTTAGACCGATCAACCATAACATCAAAACCACCTCCTTGTTTCTACACTCACTGTCCATTTTATCAGCTCCACTTACCATATAGAAGCACTTTGTAGTTCTACAATTACTGACTGTAGTTCATCTGTTTCTCTACATACTTGGTTAACCTGCTTTTACATAGTTCTTCAATGGTCAGGACCCCCACAGAGCAGGTATTATTTAGGTGGTGGATCATTCTCAGCACTGCAGTGACACTGACATGGTGGTGGTGTGTTAGTGTGTGCTGTGCTGGTGCTGTTGAGCGGATCAGACACAGCAGTGCTGCTGGAGTTTTTAAATACCGTGTCCACTCACTGTCCACTCTATTAGGCACTCCTACCTAGTCGGTCCACCTTGTAGATGTAAAGTCAGAGACGATCGCTCATCTATTGCTGCTGTTTGAGTTGGTCGTCTTCTAGACCTTCATCAGTGGTCACAGGACGCTGCCCACAGGGCGCTTTTATCTGGATATTTTTGGTTGGTGGATGATTCTCAGTCCAGCAGTGACAGTGAGGTGTTTAAAAACTCCTGCAGCACCAGCACAACACAAACTAACACACCACCACCATGTCAGTGTCACTGCAGTGCTGAGAATGATCCACCACCCAAATAATACCTGCTCTGTGGTGGTCCTGTGAGAGTCCTGACAATTGAAGAACAGCATAAAAGGGGGCTAACAAAGCATGCAGAGAAACAGATGGACTACAGTAAGTGGAGCTGATAAAATGAACGGTCAGTGTAGAAACAAGGAGGTGGATTTAATGTTATGGCTGATTGGTGTTAGTAAACATCTACTAGAGTATTCCTTTAAGATGGCATGTTCTCCATGGTGTGTTCAAGTCTCACGTCTAGAACTGTTTGTTAAAGCAGTGCTGTTACCAGCGGATGTATTGCTGTATTGTTTCATCACCACATCTATAACCGGTTGCTTCTCACCGACCGTAGAAAAGCATAAAGTGTTTCCTTAGATTTCTGCCTCTGTATACATGCTGGAATGTTTCTGAACACGCTGAAACATTTGAGAGATGATTTGCGCTAATCAGGACGTCTGTTTTTCTTTTCTTGATTGCCACTCGGTCAGAAATAAAAGCCTACGTCTCCCGCGGTAACCTAGCAACAAGCCCGGCGAGCAGAGGGAGGTTGAAGATTTTCGCACTTTTACCCAGACGAGCTGGGCTGTCTGTTGGGACACGCGACCCTACGTGACCCTACGTGATCCGTTGTTGCGGTATGAAGTGAGGTGAGAGGTTTGGCGTCTCTCGGCTTCCTGTTCGCACAGCGATGACTCAAACGACAGAACAAATGTACCGAATGGGCTGCTAAAATTACATCGGATGTCTGTTAGCCCTGCTGGCTTTGTGTGATGGGCATTTCATGTCATTTTGTAGCCTAGCACTTGCTATAAAAACATGCTACATGCTACAAATACACATGCTATTAGCATAGCTAAAATATACTTTTTTTGTAAATATACAGTATATACAGTTTATTTTCACATTAGATTACTTTCTACCTACATTATTTTAGCAAAAATATGTGGACACGTCTTCTAATAACAGAGTTCAAGTGTTTTAGCTTCACTCATCGCTAATAGGTGTATACATTTTATCTTTTGTTGCATAAGCCCTAAATTCAAGCCTATTAAACAGTTAGCCTAGCACTTGCTATGAAAAGAGCATGCTATTAGCATAGCTAAAATATACATTTTTGTAAACAGGCAGCATACAGTTATGTTTAAAAACATATGAGTTTTTTAACATTAGAATACTTTATACCTACATTATATTAGCACAAAATATGTGGACACACATTCTAATAAGAGTTCAAGTGTTTTAGCTTCACTCATTGCTAATATGTGTATAATATAGAGTGCAGGGGAATCAGATACAATCAAATTACAACAATACAAAGGGGTTTTTTTTTTTTTTTTTTAGAAAATGCCTTATCAGAATAAAAAACACAAAACTGTCCTGGCTTGTTTACATTCCTGCTATGACTAAATACTGAGAAAAAAGTTTTTTATTTTCATGCCTAGAGCCTAAAATTACATCGGATGTCTGTTAGCTCGCTAGCTATGTGACCCATGTTGGTGTAAATCTCCCATCGAAGTGTCGATAGGTTTAGCCATTCGAACTAGAGATGGGCATTTCATGTCATTTTGTAGCCTAGCACTTGGTACAAAAGAGAATGCTACATGCTACAAAAACACATGCTATTAGCATAGCTAAAATATACTTTTTTTGTAAAGAGGCAGCATAGTGATGTTTAAGTATTTTTTACATTAGATTACTTTATACATACATTATTTTAACAAAAATATGTGGACACAAGTGTTTTAGCTTCACTGATTGCTAATAGGTGTATAAATTCAATCTTTTCCAGCATAACTGTGCACTTGAGCCCTAAACTCAACCCTATTAAACACTTAAGAGTGCAGGGGAGTCAGATATATTCAAATTAAGACAATACAAAGAGGATTTTATTGAGAAAATGTCTTATTAGACACAAAAACACAACACAAAACTGTCCTAACTTGTTTACATTCCTGCTACGACTAAATCAAAGTACTACTGAGAAAAAAAGCTTTTTATTTTCATGCCCACAGCCTTCGGTTGAGCTCGCAGCAGACAAAACAACAACGATCTCTGACTGCATTCATCACCAAAACACTCTGTTGCCTCCGAAAGCATCAAACGATCCTCATTTAAACTGCAGTTGAGCTGCAGAGTCGCTGTCTCAACGCAGCACAGCCTGACCCAGAATCCATTTCTCCCTCACACGGGGCACCGTTTTAATGGCTTACTCAGCCACCCAAGATGGCGAACCTACATTCACAGGGGATTCTGTCTTCCTGCGAGGAACACGGAGCTAATCAAACCAGTTCTGTGCTGCTCATTTAGATCCAGCTATCCAAATATAGAGGTCAAGTTTCTGATGCACGTACTGTACAGGTACATTCTGTCCTCACTACAGTTGAGAAATTAGGACCTATATTAGTGAAGCATTGTCACGAATCAAGCCTCTGTGCTCCTGGAGTGTGTTTATGTGCCACGCCCCACTCTCCAGGAGCACATGCTAAAGCCAACGCCCCTCATTATGATTGGTCTTGGTGTCCTCTTGGTGTCTTATTACCAGCTTGATGTTCAAATAACTAGTCTCATTATTTCTCTTACCCAGTAATGCTTCCGCTTTTATTTACACATAAACCAGATCTATTTACCTTGTAATACTACTAGGTTTTGAAATCTACCTGACATCAAAGAGGTAGATTTACAGTTAATTACCAGGAATATTAGCTATACAATGAGTTCTTATTGTGTTTCGGCAAAGTCCCAGACCCTCACTAATAGCTTTGTGATAGCCAGTTAATTCATAATCAACAGTCAATGTTCGAATAATGCAGTCATGTTTAATTCATTCATCACTCACACCGTCTTTCCCACCCTCAGTGAGCATGAGCCACATCTGTGTACAGCTGCATTCAGTCTCTAATCAAAACAGGACAGTTGTTTTTACATGGAAAATGTAAATATATTTTTATATAATGGACAGCTGAACTATTAACCCTTTGATGCACAACCTGGGTCAAAAGTGACCCAACTGAGTTTTTATTTTCTATATCTTTGCAATTAATTAATTTCATCATTCAAGCTTCCATGAATTTTTCAATTAACTTGTTTTTGATAATCACAAATCCTTATTTCAGTTTTATATTTTTTACTTTTTTAATAAAAATCATTTTTGTATCACTACCCTTCTAATGCACAACATGGGTCAAAAATGATGGGTCAAAAATATTCTTGAATGGATGAATATGGGTCATTTTTGACCCATGTTGTGCATTAGAACGGGTTTGCTTAGCTTGTGCATCAAAGCGTTAAACATTAAAATCACAAACCAGTTTTACAAAAATGTGGATATTTTGCATCATGTCCCAGTATAAAGGTAAAACTCTGCTTATTGTGTTATAATAACATACTAATGTTGCCAGAAAGCATGTTACTATACTTACTGCATCTCTATTATTATTTGATAAGCATGTTTAGTTAGCGTTTGTAATAAAAACACAGTTGGATGGTCTTTAGACTGCAGTATTCTTATTTTGGTGTATCAAATGAAGCCAATAATCCATTAAAATATGGTAATTAAATGAGAAAAAGGGCAATTAAATTTTAACACAGGGTCAGTTCCAGTTTGATCATTCTTTCCTTCAATAAAGGAAAAAATAATAAATGTAAAATAAAAATCAGCCAGACAGATTATCATGGTGTTCAAGAATGTAATAAGGACACAGACTGGAAAAAAATGCTGTACGATTCTGACACTGATAGTCTCATAGTATGAATCCACCACGCTGAGATTAACCGAGGCAAGTAGGCGCACAGAGCTGCTCCCGTTACACAACAGCTCATCAAAGCTAGGTCACGCAAACAAGCCAACACTGTTTAATGACCCTGTCTCAGCACAGATAACCGTATTCAAACAGGGATATACAGTAGGACGCTCTCAATCCACCCCTGCTCTCCTATTCACTCCCTGAGTCTAATTACAGCCCTCCAATGGATCTACCATTTATCTGTCTTTTAAGACTGTAAGCACCAAAAGAGCTTGTCGGCTCAATCTGTTATTAATCAACACCTGAGTAAAAAAAGGGGCGGATCAGCTGTGTTTAATTACTTCATAAAGATAAATAGACCGTCGCTTTGTAAGGTCAATCAGTATAGTAGAAATTACAGACAGAGCAAATCCCTATAAAGCCAACAGAGCTTTTAAAACAGGACAAGGAGGGTGATCGGTAGAACTGCGCTAATACGCTACTCCAATACTACTTGGTAGAGATGGGACGATCGATCGGCTATGATCAAAATATGCTATCGGCAATCGGCCGATATTTCCTAAAAGTAGCCGATCCGATCGTGTGATATATAAAGATCACGTTAAGTTAACAGCTCAGTGGATTGATCCAGACTTTGAGCTACAAAGTACCAACCATCACATCAAAATTCGTCAACAATCGTACAGAAACCATCGTGAAAGCTCTTCATGACCTAAAATAACATCATTAACGTTGTGCATCATACATACGATGTAATTTTGCTGATTGTAATATTTACTTTAAAAAGATAATTCAACCCGGTCACATCTGAGTCGATTCTATCAGCACGTTATATAAACTCCTGGTTCACTTTGGTAACTCGTAAGCGGTTCTTGCTTGTGATTTAGATGAGAACAGAAAACGTTACAGAGCCAATCAGAGGCAAAAGTTTATTCATTACCAAATTCGTTAGTTCAGGATCATCTGCTGAACTTTTAGGATCATCAGAAAACTTTTAGACGGAACGAGTCTGACTCGGTTACAGATCTGTGGTAATAGCAGTTTAATTAAGCTTTTAAATTAAGCTTTTTAATGTAAAAGAGTCACACAAAATGTTCTGAAGTATCTGGTGTTTATTTAAAACCATGACATTTGATTAATAACAGTAAACACGGAGAGATAACTGAGAAGAAGAACTTACGCATCGCATGAAAACGAATCGACTCATGAATCACTTAGCGACACTAAACAGATCATCTCTTAAAGGCACAAACACACACACGCGCGCTGTTGCGTTTGTCTCCGGTGTATCTCCACTGTGAGGCTCTTTATAAGTTTTTTTTTCAGACTGAACTGGATAACATCAAACCTGCATGTGTGTGTGTGGGCATGTTGCACCCCCCCCCGATCGGAATCGGCTATCGGCCGATCGCCCTGAAAGGAGATCGGAGATCGAAATCGGTGCCAAAAACCCTGATCGGTACATCTCTACTACTTGGCATTTAGCAGACGCTGAAGCGTACTTTGACAGTACACTGTCTAAGCAATTGAGGGTCAAGGGCCCAACTGTGGCAACCTGGCAGTGGTGAGGCTTGAACCAGCAACCCTTCAATTACTAGTCCAGTACCTTAACCTCTAGGCTACAGGTTCAAGTCTTGATTGTGGAAAGAAGCTTAATGGACACAACTGTTGGGGAGTGAACGTACACATAGAGCATAGCGTGGCTGGCTGGGTCGCCACAGAACATAATTTGGTCCAAATTGCAGTACTAATCACTGGGTTGTGATTATTTTGATTAATCACAGTGGACAACCAATGAGAATTCACTGGTTCTCATGTGCTAATAGGGTCAGACAGAGATCTGTAGCCGCTCTGTTTGTTGGTTAACCAGGTTAATCATTGGCGTCCCTATAGATAACACGCATGTGAAGTTTACACATTAATAAATCATGATCTTTGAAATGCTTCAATATTTGTTGTACTTAGTTTTATTATATGACAAAAATTCTGCTATTGGTTGAGAGTAAGAAGCTAAAGGCTACAAACGCCATAGTTAACAACATAGTTGATACATTCAATAGTCTTCAAATGCAAAATAAGATAATAAAACAGCGAGCTGTCATCCTTGGCAGGTACACCAAGCAAACGTATTCAACAGCTCCAACACTAAAGATAAGGAGGTAAGAGATAAGCCAGCAGACGATTACAAACCAAGCAGTATGACCAAAAGCAGCAGGAACATCAGTCATGCAGATGGCATCATAGTCATGCAATGAAGTCGACCACCTAAAATGTTCATACTAGCATTTAGACAAATCCAAACATGATCTTCTCAGTGAAGTTTGGAATATTGAAGTGGGGGAATATTGATGCTGGAAAATTCAGAGTAAATTAAACAGTATTGGGGAATTACATGTTACTGAAGGAACCATAAATGGAATGACGTACCGGGACATATTATAGGAAAACAGAAAACTTTGGGTCTGTCCGAAAACCTAGTGAGCTGCCTTGTTGCCTACTGCCTACCTAGGCAGCCTAAGTAGAGCGGATTCTAATAAGATGTCGAACCCAACACATTACTTATACAACTTAGACACAGTTAGTCTCAGTCCATTCAAACCAATAGGCTGAGGCGGCACAACCCGCTAGCAAGCCAGCTAACCAAGAGAAAGTTGAGTGTGAGAAAAGTTGTGGCCCACTGAATTCTGGCATTGCCTTCAGTGCTGAGAAAGCATCAGAAGCTCCGTCGTCATTCAGTCAGATTATCACTTAGAATTAAGGCACTTTACTAAGCAGCATTTTAAATTATCTAATAATTTAAACATGCCTTCTTCTCGGGAGTGTAGGATGACGTAAAATGCGTCTGTGTAGACAGATCACAAGTGGGACAGCCAGCGAATCATCTCCAGTACACTGTCTGACTGGCTGCATTGTTAAAGGAGTATTTATTTTTAGATCTGAGGTAAATGATCCCTCCAAAGATCCTAGAATAATCTGATATGGGTAATTAGATCATCAGTGCTCATTAGAAGAATTTAAAGTGGGTCATACTTCTGGCCTTTACGAATTCATGAAATCAGAAGTAATTCTTTTTCCCTCGTTCCTTTTATTAATGACGATTGTTATGTTAAAAATGAGGAGGGGGTAATTTAGGGTTGGGGTTGACCCATTTTGTTAATAAGTGACCCTCGCTGGTAGAGCTGGGCAACATGATAAAATACACTGTGTGATGATAGCAAAAGCAGACCGGCTGTGGTAAAGGGTTTATCTAGAATTATTATACATATATACACTACATGGACAAAAGTATTAGGACACCCTTTCCAATTGTGAAATTCATTTGATTTTGTGCTTCCACCTTTGACTGTGACTGTGCCCCTGTGCTTGGTTTCATAAACTCCAGTGTCCTGCACAGATCCCTGACCTCAGCCCCACCGAACAACTTTGGACTAATGTTCAGCAATGGAACATCCATCGAAGCTTCCTGGACCAACATCAGAAGCCTTCTCACAAGAGTGGCTGTTGTTATAGCTGAGAAGATTACAATGAGGTCACTCCATGGTAAGAGTCCAAATACTTTTGGCCATATAGTGTACCTTCAAATGGTGTGATTTCTAACAGCGCCTTATTTAACACCATGAAACATCTACTTTCTTTTTCTGTACGCTAAAAAAACAGCAACAAAACGTTTATAGTCTCACATACCTGGTCATATTGAAATGCTTAAACTGGCTTTGCCTGTATTATGATGTCCACATGCCACCCAAGGTTGGTATGCTAGCAATGCTACTGGGGCACCATAAAAGGAATCCCAGTGTATCTTCGTAGCTGTGGAGTGATATGAAACACTTCAACAGAGGGAACTCTGGGTCTGTATGAAAACCTAGTGAGCTGCCTTGCTGCCTATTGCCTATCTAGGCTGCCTAAGTAGACAGGATTCTAATAAGACACTGAATTGCAGTTTTCGCAGTTTTACTAAGCAAAAGTATTACAGTTGACATGCCAATTCATCCCAAATGTGGTCAGTTGGGTTGTAGTCACAGCTCTCTGAAGACCACTAGAGTTCCTCTAGTCAATGTCAAACCAAGTCTTTATGGATCTTGGATAATATATAATGGATATTATTGGATGTTCTAATTATTTTGGGGCATAGTGTACATTGGGCCATATAGGATTTGCCAGCTTCCCATTAACCACCCATTAATTATGCCACCCACGTTCCTTGAGCCAGCTAGCTGGTGGCCCAGCACAAGCAGTGTCCGAGTTCTCTGAAGGCCACTAGAGTTCCTCCAGTCAATGTCAAACCAGGTCTTTATGGATCTTGATTGGTCCGTTGGGACTCAGTTAAGCTGTAAGCGGAAAGGCCCTTTCCCAAACTATTGGTCTAAAGTTTGGAGAAGATTATTTATGTTACAGTTAATATTTTTAGCTGATATTACTGGATGTTCTAATTATTTTGGGGCATAGTGTACATTGGGTCATATAGGATTTGTCAGCTCCCCATTAACCACGCATTAATTATCCCACCCACGTTCTTTAAAGCCAGCTAGCTGGTGGCCCAGAACAAGCAGTGTCCTTGGTCCATCTTTCAATTAGAGGTCGGAGCTCTCTGAAGGCCACTAGGGTTCCTCCGGTCAATTTCAAACCATGTCTTTACATAGGGCCATATAGGATTTGCCAGCTTTTCATTAACCACCCATTAATTAGGAGCAGCTGTAGTCTAATGGTTAAAGTACTGGACTAGTAATCAAAAGGTTCACGCCCCACCACTGCCAGGTTGCCACTGTTGGGCCCTTGAGCAAGGCCCTTAACGCTCAATTGCTTAGACAATATACTGTCACAGTACTGTAAGTCGCTTTGGATAAAAGCATCTGCTAAATGCAGAATATGTAAATGTATTTATCCCACCCATGTTCCTTGACCCAGCTAGCTGGTGGTCCAGCACAAGCAGTGTCCTTAGTCTGTCATTCAATTAGCTTGAAGATACTTGGTCTCTCGCAAATACCTCATTGATCTGAGTTCTTCCAGTTTGCAGGCTGGAGACGTGGAATCCCGCCCCGTGCAGGCATGAACACAGTCTCGCAAGAACTCGTGACATCAAGGGCCGGTTGACAAGACCTCACCAAACTACCGATGCTGTGATCACTAGCACGCTCTATCATCCTCTAACTGAGGAAGTGTGAATAATCACAGATCGACTCACACCAGTGACTTCTGAAAACGAGTCGGAGCAGAACGGAAAGAGAATAATCCCTGTGATTCGGCACTCTGCGACACTCGGGCTGTCAATGAAGATGGAACGGAGCGAAGGAGGGGGCAAGAAACATCTCACAAAAGCTAATTAAAAACCTTTCATAAAGCGTTCATCATCCCGCTGACCTGATTCACCCGAATTCACAATTTGTGCACTTGTGTTTTCTTAGCATTGAGCTGAAATGACCAGCTGCAGCTCAACCGAGTGGTTTTCAAATGAGGCTTTTCAGGCTGTGCAGCATTTCAGGGTAAATGAATAAATACTGGGTTGTGGAATATTACCGCTCTCGCAGAATTTGCATGTGAAACGAGCTCCATATGCAAATGAGCCAGTCTGGTTTAGGTTTTTTTTTTACTTGTCTGCTTCTTTTTTACTTGTCTGGAGAATTACAGACCCGGGTGGTGTGGTGGCTCCAGGGTCCTGGGGTTTGACTAGTGCTTTTGATTACTGTCTGGGTGAAATCTGGAGTGTTCTTCGGTTACTCCATCCTCCACCCATCTCTTGAACAGGGTTTTTTACACTTTCTTTCAAGCAACCCACCATTGTGGAGGTATTATTTCAGTCAGCGGTACAGTGAAAGTAGAACTGAGACAAACTCAGCAAGGATGCCAGCGACTGTTCTGTGGATAAATTATCATTTAATAACAGCTAAGTTATTGATAAGCTAAGTTGCTTGCGAGGGGGTTCACAACAGAGCAGACTCGACCACTGAGTACCTCCAAAATGGCGGTTAACCCTCAACAGCACGTGTACTTTGGTTATACGTCACCTGTCGAAGACCTATGCTTTGTACAATCTGGTCCCACTGTGGTTTACATGATGTAACAAAGCCTCAACAAGGGGCGTTCGTCTACATGGTTATTTAATTATTATTATTTTTCTCTCCGACCCATTTATTTTGGCTCACGACCCACCTAAGGGTCACGACCCAGGGTTTGAAAAACACTTGTCTTCCAACAAGGGTTTTGGGTTTAATTGAGGAACTTAATGGGTTTCATGTTGTACCCTGTAATGGACTGGCAACCTGTTCGGTCTGCCCGTCCTGAGTCCCACCCCAATCCCAGTGTTTCAGGAATTTGGACCCATGATGAACCTGATTAGGATGAAGAATTAACTACAGATACAGGTGGACTGGCAGATCAATAGTCTGGGTCAATCCTTGCCCTAGATTGCTATCTGTGTGTCCATTTGGGTTTCCTGTGGGTACTCCGGCTACCTTCCACCTGCTTTGCATGAGTGCCTAGGATCTATTCCCACCCAAATCCTAGTTTTCCTGGAATTTGGATCCATGATGAACCTGATTAAGAAGCAGAATTACTGAAGATTGATTGCTGACGTTGTAGCACCTTCAGGCCCCCTGGTTGCTGAGGTAGGAGCACGTGGAGCAGATGAATTCAGACCATTGTTTTAAGTATGCAGAGCATGAGCGTGAGCTTGTCATGTTTCAGAGCCGTAGGAATGAAGTTCAGCTGCCATGTCGACACCAATTTATTCACTTCACTGCCCGCTGATCCTTCCACTCCGTCGACTGCTCTGCTTCTTTTCTCTTCTACGGGCGTGTCGGGACTTGTGAGCGAACATCAGTCGGCGAACAAATCTTAGCATGCCTGAGAATCTGGTATTCCATTTCTGTTTTGATTGCTTCAAAATATAAACGTATCAAATGATATCTGCACAGATGTTCTGTTCTGCAGTGTTTGGGTCTGTTTTAGAGCCTAGTGAGCTGCCTTGCTGCCTACTGCCTACCAGTACTAGGCAGCCAAAGTAGAGAGGATTCTAATAATAGATCGACTTATTAGGCAGATTATTTAGACGCACGACTTTATTTAGACGCTCACTTGTCATTCAGTCAGATTATCACTCAGAATTAAGGCACCTCAGTAGGCAGCATTTCAAGGCATCTAAGAATTTATGCCCTTTCCTTGGGAGTGTAGGATGACAAAAAATGCATCTATGTAGACAGATCACTAGGTTTTAAGGTACATGGAAAAGGCTGCTTTAGTGGAGCTAGAACTGGTTGCATCTGCGAGATAAGGTTTGGATATTAGGGCTGAAACTGTCTGGTATACCGGTTTTAAGTGTTATTTTCCCGGCTATTACTTTTTATTCAAGCGATAACATAGCTAAAGCTCAGGTGGCACCGCGGTCTTTCACGCTAGCCCTTCACACACAGTGGCAATGTGTGAATTAGCTGTAGATTTGACACATGCTGGAGGAGGTGTGTGGTAATCCGGCTCTCCTTAATCAGATCGGGAATTGTAAACGATTAGATTGGTAGATAAAGGGGAGAAAAATCATGGGAAAAGTGAACAATGCTAAAGCTAGCCATTCATACATCTGTGTTACAGCTTACTGCATAGCGTCCCTCTACTCACTACTGATTGATAATGAAATATAACATGTATCAAGCTCAGATATCTAGAAAAGCAGTCATTTATTACAGTCCAATTAACTATTAGAAAAAATGAACAGTGGCTAAAAGCTAAAGTTAGCCATTCATACGTCTGTGTTAGCATAGCAAAGCTTATAACATACTATCACTCTACTCACTACTGATTAAATATGAAATATAACATGTATCAAGTAGGGCTGCACGATATTGGAAAAAACTGACATTGCGATATATTTTTTTTCCTGCGATTATATTGCGATATTAAAAAAATGCAGGAATTTTCACCACATTATTAATAATGTATCTTACTCTAAATAAGGGGCTCATCTGTGAAAAAGGGTGGTGCCTACAAGGGATACAAAAGATTATGACAAGCTACATCTTTGTACTCGGTTGAAACTGAGCATTAAACTAAGAAAGCTTCAATATCACATGAGGGAATTAACGGGATTGACAAAATTGGTCATTTAATATTTAATTTCACAATCAAAACCTCTTCAAGTAGTAAACATTATTTTAAAAAAACTATACAAACAAAAGAGCAGCTATACACCTGTTCCAAATCCGAGATTTCTTAGTTACTTAGATGCCTTAGTTACTAAGCACAATGCTGAGGCAGAACGAGTGAGACTCGAAAGCGTCCTTAGTGAAGAAAGCAATCCCAGAATACACTGCGGCATCTCTTCTCTCAAACGTAAATAAATAATTATTAATTTTTAACGAGTGTTTTTCTTTGCAAGTTTGGGCTTGTCAGCAAATGTAACAGTTTTCTGTACACGAATCGAGATGTTATATTGACATGTTAGCGCCGTCCCACCTCATTCCATTGGTTTTAATGGCAAGATGCTAAATGCTAAACGCGAAACCCGATGGAATCGGGCGCGTTCCAATAACCTGCCTTCTAAGTCATTGACTTATTAGGATCCTCTCTACTGTGGCAGCTGCCTATGTAGGTAGTACAGCAAGGCAGCTCACTAGGTTTTTGAACACACTGGTAGATGTGTCATGGAAAATGAGAACGATGTAAATTTTCGTTTTGTGTCAAGCAGCAAAAAAGTTTTAGCATGACGTATTTGATTTAATTTGCATTAAGTAACATCGCACGTCCTGCCATGTGACTATCGCGCATGCACACATCGCGATGTCGATGCTGAAACGAAATATCGTGCAGCCCTAGTATCAAGCTTATAGATATCTAGAAAACACCGCCATTTATTATAGTACATTTAACCCTTACATTGTGAAAATTGGGATGTTTAATAAATGAACAGTGGCTAAAAGCTAAAGTTAGCCATTCATACATCCGTGTAAGCATATCCAAAGCTTATAAGTTAGCATCCCTCTACTCACTACTGATTACATATGAAATAGAACATGTATCAAGCTCAAAAACAGTCATTTAGTACAGTCCAATAAACGATTAGATTGTGAGAATTTGAATGCTTAAAAAATGAACAGTGGCTAAAAGCTAAAATTAGCCATTCATATGTCTGCGTTAGCATAACAAAGCTTAAAACATTGCACCCCTCCACAATGTTACATGTATCAAGCTCAGATATCTAAAAAAAAAAAACCACTGTCATTTATTATAGTCCACAAACATTGTGAGAATTGGGATTTTAAAAAAATGAACAATGGCTAAAGCTAGCCATTAATACGTCCGTGTTAGCATAGCAAAGCTTATTACATAGGGTCCCTCTATTTACTACTGATTAAATATGAAATCTAACATTTGGCAAGCTCAGATATCTAGAAAAGCACTAAAATTCGTTATAGTCCAATTAAAACCTTCATGGTGGTGGATTGCTTTTGTAATCCCACTGGTGTGCAGTGAAAGCTGATGCACTCTGGGGTGTTTCTGTTCCGGAAATGGGTCAATGTCATCCGAAATAGATTCTAAAAAACCACACATGCCTGGATAGGTCGTCTTGTTAAAGCTGCACCATCACACACATCCTCTCATATTCTTCATTCATGCTGCTTTTAACCTGAACCTGAACTTGTGTGGAACTGGAAAGATCCTTTCCCAAACTATTGGCACAAAGTGTATCTTACGTTATCTGAAGACGTGGATGATCTAATGAGCGCCTGGACTCTGGCGCACTGCCGCTTCACATTCCAGCATTCTACATTTAATCATTAGTCACTTGAGACGAATCAATGAGCGGCTAATTTTAGCGGCGTGATCGATGCTGGGCAGTCTGAGAAAACCCTGAAGAGATTACGGGGGAGGATTAAGAGGTCATGATACACAATATGAGCTCTTATTGACATTTAAAGCTAGGAACTTAACAACGTCATTGCTGATTTATAGCTCTGGGTGACAGATTTGAAGAGAGCAATCTGTTATTAATGTTTTAATGTATCGTCAGTGTGGTTTCAAATCATGATGTCAAAATAATAATCCATGGCAATAGATAAAGTCAACAGGTATAATGTACACTGATCAGCCCTAACATTAAAACCACCTCCTTGTTTCTACACTCACTGTCCATGTTATCAGCTCCACTTACCATATAGAAGCACTTTGTAGTTCTACAACTACTGACTGTAGTCCATGCTGTTCTTCAATGGTCAGGACCCCCACAGGACCACTACAGAGCAGGTATTATTTAGGTGGTGGATCATTCTCAGCACTGCAGTGACACTGACATGGTGGTGGTGTGTTAGTGTGTGTTGTGCTGGTATGAGTGGATCAGACACAGCAGCGCTGATGTAATTTTTAAACCCCTTACTGTCACTGCTGGACTGAGAATAGTCCACCAACCAAAAATATCCATCCAACAGCGCCCAGTGGGCAGCGTCCTGTGACCACTGATGAAGGTCTAGAAGATGACCGACTCAAACAGCAGCAATAGATGAGCGATTGTCTCTGACTTTACATCTACAAGGTGGACCAACCTTGTCTAATAGAGTGGGCAGTGAGTGGACACGGTATTTAAAAACTCCACTCATTCCAGCACAACACACACTAACACACCACCACCATGTCAGTGTCACTGCAGTGCTGAGAATGATCCACCACCTAAATAATACCTGCTCTGTAGTGGTCCTGTGGGGGTCCTGACCATTGAAGAACAGCATGAAAGTGGGCTAACAAAGCATGCAGAGAAACAGATGGACTACAGTCAGTAATTGTAGAACTACAAAGTGCTTCTATATGGTAAGTGGAGCTGATAAAATGGACAGTGAGTGTAGAAATGTTATGGCTGATCGGTGTATATAACAGTAAAAAAGCCAGACACAGAAAGTATTTGACATTCTTTACCCCTGAAAATCAGCTCAAACATCCACAAGTACAATAAGTCCCACGTTTCCAAACACGTAGCCATAAGCCTAGTACAAACAATTACTCTTCAACTTCTCATTGCGAGCAGAACATACTCAAGGTTCAGTTTTTTTACGCACGTCAAACAAGTTTGTCTGTTTGTATGAGGACAATAACAGGGTGAAGACAGATCATTTGTAGAAATGCCTCAGAGTGTAAGAGAACACATGGGTTTTAACATGCCGCAGCATTCCAGACATCCGAACTGACAGGTAAAGAGAGATACGATACAAGACCGAGCCTCGAAAATAAACACCTACCAGGACTTCTTCCCCTTAACCTAAAGCACCACTGTGGCTCTGAACCGGCCGTAACAAGATAATCATGCAACAGATTATGAGATACGAGTGGTCTTAGAGGCTATTAGATGAAGTCTGGCGAGGGCACTTACCTTGTACACTTGGCCGTACGTTCCATTTCCCACAAGCTCTACCAGCTCGAATATGCCTGCAGGGTCCTGAGGGGGAGAATGGAAAAAACAGAGATTAATCACTATTATCGTTGTCACCCGAGCTCGGGGGAGATTTGTAGATGATCCGTATTGTAAAGAGACGCTTAAGAATGCTCCTCATATGCCGCAAGGAATTCCTAATAGTTCCTCCAGTTAAATAACGGCAGATTATACACTCATTTGGATACAGGTATACGTATAAGACATATAAGATGCTGTATAATCTCTCTTAATCACTGAGTTCAAGTGTTAATAAATTTTAACTGCGCAAGACGTGGTTTGATGAGTTTGAAGCGAAGGAAGTCCATTGACCAGCACTGAGCTCTAACATCAAGTCCACACACTTAAAACACTTTGAGATGAATCGGAACGATGATCTGTGACTGCGAGCTAACAGAGACGTTGTTCATTTTATGTGGAAAGCCCTTCCAGAAGAGTAGAGGCTGTTATAGCTGCAAAGGGCAACCTTGTATGAATGCTTGGGTTTGGAATAGAATGTCCTACAAGCTAATGGTCATGTGATCACATGATTTTGGTTCTTCTGCCATCAGCACTAGACAGGTTCGATCTTTGACTCCGTGATTCCTGAACTACTTATCGGAAGGCTGCTGGTTCAGGTCCTACAACTCTCAGAAAGATGCAGAAGGTGGACTGGTTACTGAGGGTTAAGTTACTGGACATGTAATGGAAAGGTCTCTGCTTCAAGTCCCACCATTGCCAAGTTGCCAATGTTGGTTCCTTGAGCAAGGCCCCTAAGGAACTTATTCCCACAGACACGTTGTTCATTTTTTGTAAAAAGCCGTTCCAGAAGAGTAAAGGCTGTTATAGCTGCAAAGGGCAACCTTGTATGAACGCTTAAGGTTTGGGTTAGAATGTCCTACAAGCTAATAGTCATGTGATCACATGATTTTGGTTCTTCTGCCATCAGCACTAGACAGGTTCGATCTTTGACTCCTTGATTCCTGAACTACTTATCGGAAGGCTGCTGGTTCAGGTCCTAAAATTTTTAAAAACGATGCAGAAGGTGGACTGGTTACTGAGGGCAGTTGTAGCCTAGTGGATAAGTAATGGAAAGGTTGCTGGTTCAAGCCCCACCACTGCCAGGTTGCCACTGTTGGTCCCTTGAGCAAGGCCCTCAAACCTTTGCTTAGACAATATACTGTCAAAGTACTGTTAGTCGCTTTGAATAAATGCTTACTTAGCCCTTGTGATGGACTGGCACCCCTGCCCAAGTGTTTCTGGGTGGTGCCCGTCCACAGAGACCTTAAGATGAAGTAGATCATGAAGGTAAAAAAATAGGATGTGAGCGTTTTCCATGCTATTACCCTGGAGGACAAACAGTCAGCTTGATTTGCATTGAGGCGCACCCTTGAAGTTAGCACGCTGACAGCTTGGGGATTATGAAGACCAGGCAAGTGGGTAAAAAGTGAATTCAGGTGTTACGTCCACGCCCATCGCTATCAGTTCTACATGGCTTCGAATTTCTGTTCCAGCATGACTGTGAACATTAATCAGAGCTCTGTGATAGATCCCATCGTCCACATTCGGGATGAACTGGAAGACTGACTGCTATTAAGAACTGTTGTAAAGCCTTTCAACAAGTGTGGAAGCCGGTATATTGACTGGGATCGAAAGGCAGTTGGTTTCTAGTACGGGATGTTCAACAAGCTGAGCAGCCTGGTGGCTCGGTGGGTAGCACTGGTTTCAAATCCCATGTGGCGCAATCCGGGTGTTGTGTGGAGTCTACGTGGGTTTCCTCCGGGTGCTCCGGTTTCCTTCCATAAGTTGGACTGGTGACCTGTCTAAGGTTGTTCCTACCTATCGCCCAGTGAATTGTACCCATAGCAACCCTGAATAGGATTAAGCGGTGGGTACAATGAACAAAGCTCATGGTAAAGTGTCTGTATACTTTTGGCAAGGTAAAAAGAACGTCAGAAAGCCGTAGCACTAGACAGGTTTGATCTTTGACCTACTGATCCAAAGGTTGCTGGTTCCAGTCCTAAAACCCTCAAAAACATGCAGAAGGTGGAATGGTTACTGAGGGCAGTTGTAGCCTAGTGGTTAAGTAATGGAAAGGTTGCTGGTTTAAGCCCCACCATTGCCAAGTTGCCAATGTTGGGCCCTTGAGCAAGGCCCTCAACCCTCAATTGCTTAGACAGTATACTGTCACAGTACTGTAAGTCGCTTTGACTGTATTCACGCCTTGAACTAAGTGTTTCTGGATGGTGCCCGTCCCCAGAGACCCTAAAGTCCCCCTAGGTATGAGTGTGTTTGCCCTGTCATGGACTGGCGACCTGTCTAGGGTGTTTCCTACCTATCGCCCGGTGAATTGTACCCACAGAAATCCTGAATAGGATAAACCGATGATAAAACAGACAACGAACGAACAAGGCTCACGGTAAGGCGTCCACATACTTTTGGGAAGGTACAGATTCACAATGAGGAAGTCAGACTCAATAAATTAGGCACAGAAGAAGCTTTTTTATGAAGCGCTGACAGGTGCCTCATGAATTTCAAGCCCGGATGCTGACTCGAGAAAACATCCTAGAAGACGTTCCTCTGAAATAAACATGAGCGCATACATTACGAAGCTCCTGCCACGTCAAGCGTTGCCCATCGCAAACGGATTGTTTGAAAGTGTGCATGAGTTCTGTGCAGCTAGGGTGCACGTGTGGGCAAATCTAGGTCAGGTCAAACCCAGACTTGCTTAGAGTCGACGTTAAACAAAGTGCAGCGACCGTAGGACCAACAATCACTGTCATCGCTTCAGTGCCAGGCTCGCCAGTGTTCCACTTTGGTTTGAATGCCACAATATCATCATACACTGTCGAGCAACATGATTATGACCACCAGCTAATATCCAGAGCAGCTAGACGGGCTGGGAGTGACTCAATAAGGTCCTGGTGGGTTGTCACAGCTATCTAGAGCCATGCTGATGCCATGCAGTGCATCCCACAGCTGCTGGAGGGGGCGTGGGGGAGGATCCATAGAGCGAACACGACCATCAAGTGGTCCCACAGATGATCAGGTCAGGGTTGTACTTGGAAGTATTGGTCATGCTCTAGCTGTGTCGCAGACGTGTCTAGACGTGTTGCATCGACTTGCTGGAAGATCCCACCTACCCCAGGAAAGACGTCATCTGCAAGGATGGATTCCTACCCAAATCGGTTGAGAGGTCTTAACCCTACTGAGCAACTTTGGGATGAATTGAGGCACTGATTGCACACTAGGTCTTCTCATCTAACAACCACCTGACCTCACGAATGGAAAAACATCAAGAAAGGAATTCCCAGACTTCCCAGACGAGTAGAGCCTGCTGTAGATGCAAGGTGATACTGACAAGCCAGACTCTGGTCTTTGAATGGTTTGTTCAACAGGCTCAGGTTCTAGTGTCCATATAGTATTGGTCTCCATATTGAGTACCTCAAGACCTTTGTGTCTGGAATGGGCTCTGGATTGATTGCCAACCTGGTGACCCTTCACAGTGTTAATGGTGCCACAATATGGCCAAAAGTATTTGGACACCTGACCATGAGCTTGTTGGACATCCCATTTCAAAACTGAGTGATCTTCATAGCTATATACAGGCTTCCCACGAGACTTTGATGTATGTCTGTGGGAATTTGTGTCTGTTTAGTCAGAAGAGCATTCGTAAGGCTGGTCCAGAACGTCTCCGTTGATGTTCCGGTTCATTCCAATGCTGGTCAGTGGGCTGAGGTCAAGGCTCTGTGCAGGCCAAAGTAGTTTCTTTAAACTGAGCTTTCTAGACACACATGGGCACAATAAAGCTGGAACAAGAAAGGGCCTTCCCTAAACTATTGCTGCCAAGTTGGAAGCATCTTATTACCCATATATAACTAATTTATTACACCTGTTCAAGAACTGGTTTGCTTCTCAAACGATTCATCCAATCCCAACAATTCAAACTAAGGACATGACCCTTAAACAAATCCCAGAACATGTTCCTTAAGCCAAAATCCATGTAGGAACAGATCCAGGACCCTTATGTGACCCTTCATCACACAGGCTTTGGTGCATCTATTCCGAAATGGATTACAGCAGCTCCTTGAACGATGTAAATTGCCTCCAAACTCACAAAACAGACAAATAACAAGCGTAGGAGGTACTCGAACCAAAATAGGAGTGTGAATTCACCTGCATCCTCGCAGGGTTGGTGGGAAAAAAAAGAGAGACAATCGCAAGTGCCTCCCACAGCCAGGCGTTAACAGCAGTCTGATTTCCCAGGGCTGTCTGGCGCTGCCTTTAGCAGCCTTAAATTACACACCATTACTGCTATTCCTTCCTCCATTACAGAGAAGAACACTTTAACTCAGCCGGCGTTAAAGTGCGGGACGGGGTTTGGGCTTCAATCAGAGGCTCATCAGTCCAGCAATTCAAGGTCTTGCTGGCAATGCCGGCCGGCTGCCCTTAGGAGACGTTTTGATAGACGGGCTGCTGTCAGTTTCACCAACGGTGGAATTAATTACTCATAAAATGTGGGCTGATCTTCATCCAGATTGATGTGCTAAACCCAGGGCGGATAAACTGATATCAGACGTATCAAACGTCAGTGTAGAGCATCAGGATCTGAAATCAACACCTCAGAGGCTCGAGTGATAAACGTGGACAGCCCAAAGCTCTACCCACTAAGCTACCACTGTCCCTACTACCCACAGAGTGGGTTCAACCTCTCTACCTTTGGATTGACAGCCCAAAGCTCTACCCACTAGGCTACCACTGTCCGAACTCTCAACATCTGGATTGACAGCCCAAGCTCTACCCACTAGGCTACCACTGTCCCTACTACTCACAGAGTGGGTTCAACCTCTTAACCTTTGGATTGACAGCCCAAAGCTCTACCCACTAGGCTACCACTGTCCGAACTCTCAACATCTGGATTGACAGCCCAAAGCTCTACCCACTAGGCTACCACTGTCCCCACTACTCACAGAGTGGGTTCGAACTCTGAACCTTTGGATTGACATTTAAAGCTCTACCTAGTAGCCTACCACTCTCCCACCTACCCACAGAGTGGGTTTGAACTCTCAACCTTCGGATTGACAGCCCAAAGCTCTACCCACTAGGCTACTACTGTCTGAACTCTCAACCTTTGGATTGACAGCCCAAAGCTCTACCCACTAGGCTACCACTGTCTGAACTCTCAACCTTTGGATTGACAGCCCAAAGCTCTACCCACTAGGCTACCACTGTCCCCACTACCCACAGATTGGGGTTGAACTCTCAGCTTTTGGATTGACAGACCAAAGCTCCACCAAAAGCTCTACCCACTAGGCTACCACTGTCCCCACTACCCACAGATTAGGTTTGAACTCTCAGCCTTTGGATTGACGGCCCAAAGCTCTACCCACTAGGCTATCACTGTCCCTACTACCCACAGAGTGGGTTCAACTCTCAACCTTTGGACTGACAGCCCCATGCTCTACCCACTAGGCTACCACTGTCCCCACTACCCACAGAGTGGGTTCAACCTCTCAACCTTTAGATTGACAGCCCAAAGCTCTACCCACTAGGCTGCCACTGTCCCCACTACCCACAGAGTGGGTTCAACCTCTCAACCTTTAGAGTGACAGCCCAAAGCTCTACCTACTAGGCTGCCACTGTCCCCACTACCCACACAGTGGGTTCAACCTCTCAACCTTTGGATTGACAGCCCAAAGCTCTACTTACTAGGACACCACTCTCTCCACTACTCACTCTGTGTAGTTGAGAGTTCGAATCTCAGCTCTCGGTGAATATCACAGCAAATGTGTAAATGAGAAACAGAGTGGGTAGTGGGGACAGTGATAGCCTAGTGGGTAGAGCTTTGGGCTGACAATCCAATGGTTGATAGTAATTACTGTATTTCAAAAATATATATAAAAAAAATTAACAGAGAATTTCACAAAATTGTGGACACACTACTAAGTCAGCGCTTTGGTAAATATCCCAGCCTGCCACCACATGAAAGTCTTTCAGTTCTCGTTTTAGGAAATGCCACCCACTCTGCCTTACAGACGGCTTCCAGTTTCAAGATATTCTTGGATCTTCCCTCACATGTTCAATAATGTTCCAGTCCGGGACTGTAATGGCCATTTAAAAGCTTCACCTCGTGTTTCATGATTAATATTGACGTGGTTTGGGAAGGTGTGGGGGTTGGCACCCTGTCCAGTGTGTTTCTGCCTTGTGTTCAGTGTTGTATGGCCTTCTAATTCTTCAGTAGTTTCTGGAAACTGTAGTGATTGGAAACTTCCCTTTACTTATATATTTATTACAAACTAGATGGAAGTGGTCTCATTGCCAAGGTCCAAAAGAACTGTCATGTAATTCTGACATGGTTTGGGAAATGGGGGAGGCTGGCACCCTGTCCAGTGTGTTCCTGCCTTGTGTTCAGTCTTGTATGATCTCCAACTTCGTCATTAGTTTACTCCAGGGAAAATACATGGAACAGTGGTCTCATTGCCAAGGTCCAAAAGAACCCAACAGTCATTGTTACGTAATACTGATGTGGTTTTGGAAATTGGGGGGATTGGCACCCTGTGCAGGGTGTTCCTGCCCTGTGTTCAGTGTTCCCTGGTGGAATCGGACCCACCGACCCTGACACTGATGGGGCGAACGAAGAAAATGTAACCAAATATCGGTCGTACGACCTCCAGCTGTAGATGTGATTGACGTCATTGATCCCGGTGGCACTGAGAGTCAAAACGTGCTGTATCCTAACACACGGCATGTCAAACACATGCTCAGGCATGCTGGGAAATGCTAAAACCTTCGGATCAGCACCTTCACGCATAACATCACTAACATTCTAACATTCTACAGTAGCAACCTGTGTGTGATACAAATCTCTGACCTATCAACAAGGGTCATTGTGGTCACTCCGAGCCCGTACCTGAATTAAAATCAAATTCTGGCCCAAAGCTATAAGATTAGAAGGTTAAAAGCTCAGCGAATACAGAAACCGACTGATAAATGGAGCAGCTTTCTGATAAAAGAAACAAATTATTCCTCACATCCTCTGATAAATGTCATCAAAGGTCACGATAGTGCTCATGTGGAGAACCGTTTTAAGACGGGACGTCTGAGTAAGAACGAGGACGTTGGCGTTAAGAAAGCATCTGTCTTCAGGAATGCAGGAAAGACAGATCGCTCGCGCTGAGTCACGCCGACGGACAGGCGAACACGACTCTTTACCCGCTCGTCCTTAAATAAATCAAATCAACTGACGCGAGCTCTAATTCAGAGCCAATTACGGAGGCACGTTAGCGCATTACGCTGAAGTGCCGCTGATGTCGATGCTCCATTACAGCTTCCGATAGGTCGGGGTCAGGTCGGTACAGAGGGTCACCTTAAATCGGCTCGGCTGCACCGTGGTACGAACTGGTATGGTATAGTTCACGCATACGATTAGGTTTTCCAAGATGCTCCTGTCTTTTTACACTCTATACTGGTCAGGGTCACGGAGGACCAGACATACTGGACACAGGGGCTTTGACCACCACATCGTGTCAGCAAAAAGCACCTACTGAGGTTCAAACCCTGATCTCAGCTGTGGTGGGCTAGTGTCATAAACCACTGCGCCACCCAAACTACATCCAATCATGGTTGTGCTGCATCCAGAACGTATTCTTCAAATCCCACACCTACTGGGGACCAAAACCCACCCACATAAGTCTGAAAATGTCTCAAAATTAATCGGAAACCAGCCTGGATGGGAGGTTAATCAACACAGTTGTCCAAATGTGAAGATGACAGCAGAATGGAGGTTCACTGCCTCACCAAGGCAACAGCGACTCCTACTGTCAGGGCAGGGTGACAGAACTGGGGGCGGATCCCCCCTGCTGGGCGAGGTAAAGACGTAGCACCCCCCCTCGACCAGTATTGCCTGGATCTAGGGTTCGAATCCCCAGCGGTGCTGTCGGCCGGTCGGGAGTCTGCACACAGACATGACTGGCTGTCTGGATCGGCATCCTGTCCGGGGTGTGTTAACACACACACAGCGACCCTGACCAGGATAAAGTGGTAGCAAAAGTGGAAATTGAAATGAATCAGCGACAAATGTAACATACTGTATTTGCATTTTGATTTCATTCCTAAGTACAAGTGGAAATGAGAGCCATGCCGGGACTAATGAGCCAGCTAGTGTGCCACACCCGCCGGGCCATTAGTAGTCAAAGGTTTACATACACTCATAAGTACAAGCTTGTTACTGTAGAATTTTGTATCTTTCCCTCATATAAATGGGACTAGTTTGACGGCATTTCTTACAAACTGCATGGAACAGTGGTCTCATTGCCAAGGTCCAAAAGAACCCAACCCTCACTGTCACGTAATGCCAGGAGGAAATGTATCCAAACGTTCAGACATACACCGATCAGCCATAACATTAAAACCAACTTCTTGTTTCTACACTCACTGTCCATTTTATCAGCTCCACTTACCATATAGGAGCACTTTGTAGTTCTACAATTACTGACTGTAGTCCATCTGTTTCTCTCCATACTTTGTTAGCCCCCATTCATGCTGTTCTTCAATGGTCAGGACGCCCACAGGACCCCCACAGAGCAGGTATTATTTAGGTGACACTGACATGGTGGTGGTGTGTTAGTGTGTGTTGTGCTGGTATGAGTGGATCAGACACAGCAGCGCTGCTGGAGTTTTTAAACACCATGTCCACTCACTGTCCACTCTATTAGACACCCCTACCTAGTTGGTCCACCTTGTAGATGTAAAGTCGGAGACGATCGCTCATCTATTGCTGCTGTTTGAGTCGGTCATCTTCTAGACCTTCATCAGTGGTCACAGGACGCTGCCCACGGGGTGCTGTTGGCTGGATATTTTTGGTTGGTGGACTATTCTCAGTCCAGCAGTGAACGTGAGGTGTTTAAAAACTCCATCAGCGCTGCTGTGTCTTATCCGCTCATACCAGCACAACACACACTAACACACCACCACCATGTCAGTGTCACTGCAGTCCTGAGAATGATCCACCACCTAAATAATACCTGCTCTGTGGTGGTCCTGTGGGGGTCCTGACCATTGAAAAACAGCATGAAAGGGGGCTAACAAAGTATGCAGAGTAACAGATGGACAACAGTCAGTAATTGTAGAACTACAAAGTGTTTCCATATGGTAAGTGGAGCTGATAAAATGGACAGTGTGTGTAGAAACAAGGAGGTGGTTTTAATGTTATGGCTGATCGGTGTATAATAAATATCGCCCTTATGAATACTGATTTACAAGTACAAAAAACTGATGTGGATATTTTGAATCATTATCTTAGAGAAGTCGCTTATTTTAATTAGGATTTAAGGGATTAGAAATCCAGGTGGCAAAGTGAAACAGCATTCTGGAACTTTCTACACCAACAAATGAAACCGTAAGTTCATTATATAATAAATACCTGGCTTACGGACACAATCGTCAGGTAATATTTAATAATCTGGACGATGTTTGTATTGATACAGTACCACACTCTCTCAGGATTAATTCTGAGCTCCATGATTACACACCGTGACCGAGGTTGTGTATGTTTTAACAGGTGTGGTCGTGTTGTAGTGAAACCTTTTGTTACAGACAGAATCTGGATTGAAAAGGACTCCGTCGTCAGCTCGAGGCCACTGACTCAACATGGAGGCTCTTCACAACAATGCAGATACGGTCACAGATTCAGGACAAACCACTTAAACGTTCAGAGCAGGACTTGTTAATGTGGAAACGTTGTCGTATTCGATATTTGCAATGCATAAAGTATGTTGTGTAATCGAACTCTCAAATCTCTACGCAGATCTGAATAAGCCTAGCTGTAGACTTTAAACAGTGTTGGCAGATGCTAACAAGGTCACATGACGTTTATTCGCATCCAAACAGCAGGTGGCAGTACTGTGTCAATTAAATACAGCCACTATTCTGCCACCTACTGTTCTAATGTATGTCCATGACCACTCAGACTTCATGTTTAGTCGTGTGACTTTTTCCACACTAGCTAGTAGGTAGTACAAAATCTCTATGCATTCGCAATAATGTTCGATAGTTGTGGCTCGAATAACACTGTCAATTAAGCATTTATTTCAATTCATTTCCAGCAGCTGACGCTTGATTCGTATTGAGAGCGGCGCTACAGATCTCTGAGAGGTACAGAGTAATAGTACTGATTTATACACCCATCCTTGGTGGGCATGTGGCAGGTTTGTTTTCCGATGTTTTATGCTTTAATATACACAACTGGTGTAAATATTCTGCATTATGTAGGTAGAAACCTGCTTATCCTTATTTAACGACACTATCATGTTATCGGAAGTAGCTTTCACACATCGAGTACATTCTTTGGTTAGCATGTTCAGTTAACCTCTTGTAATGGACTCTGCGCTACCGACTGTTTAAAATCTACATTCTGAATGCTGAACTGGTTCTGCTCCACTGTTATGATTTCATTAAATAAAATATTAAGATTTGTTATGAAACTCTGTGATGTGTTTTATATTTGAATGGGACGCTATATGCTTGTCGGTAACCGCTAACTAATGTTTGCCTTTATGAATACTGATTTACAAAAAAGTGATGTGGATATTTTGCATCATGTGGGTAGAAGCTTATTTTAATATCTTTATATAACGACAGTAATGTTGTCAGGAAAATCTTAAATACAACAAATACATGTAGATCCCTTAATTAGCATGTTTAGTTAGTCTTTTGTATTGAACTGTTTGCTACCGACTTGTTATTTACATTTTCAGAATTTAGCAGATGCTTTTATCCAAAACGACTTACACAGTGAGCGGAACACGATGAGTAATTGAGGGTTGAGGGCCTTGCTCAGGGACCCAACAGTGGCAACTTGGTGGTGGCGGGGTTTGAACCGGCAACCTTCTGTTTACTAGTCCAGTACCTTAACCATTGAGCTATCATGGATTTGTTATGAAACTTGAATGGGATGCTATATGCTTGTCTGTTAACTGCTAACAGTCAACTAATGTCAATCGGTTGGGTAAAATAAATCTTGTATGATCTCCTTTACTAAGTACACAAAAATGATGTGGATATTTTGCATCATGTAGGCAGAAACCTGCTTATCTTAATATCTTAATATAACGACAGTAATGTTGTCAGGAGGAGATTTAATACACCAAATACATGTACATTCCTTAATTAACATGTTTAGTTAGAATACTGATTTACAAGTACAAGTTTCCTCTTAAATCTACACCCGTATGCAGACTGTCATTGCTAAATCTACAGTGAACCAGTTGACATGTGATGTTGTTTACATGCCAGGTGCTGATGATGAAAAATGGCCTGCCAAAGAAGCAGGATGTGCCCTAACAACATCACGGCTCGGATTCACGCTGGCAAGACGCGCAGCACACTTACACCTCCCCGGTGGGGCGAGACCATGCACACGGCACTGCGTGACCTAATTTCCATCCTATGGGACCCCGGAGAGGCAACGAGCTCGTGGGCAGGCTGGAGGAAGAACTGCTTTGCTTATGGGTGTGGTGATAAGAATACAGCATCACGGCTTAGATGAATAATGATCGTGTTTTATACAAATGTATGTTTTTTGTTTCTCGTGGAAACCTACGGACGTCTGGAGTTTAAATCCCAACGATTGGAACATAAGGTCAGAGCTTCGTGTGTAAGTAATCAATCAACAAAGAGAATAGCAGTCTTGAGATTGTATAGCAAACCATATACAGTACTTATGTAGTAAAGAGTTAGGGTTAGAGTTAGGGTTAGGGTTAAGGTTAGGGTTAGGGGTTAGGGTTAGGGGTACCAATTCTGGATCAGCTTTCTGATCAGACTTTCTTTATTATTGCAAGCTGATGGACAGTGTGGCCAGTGCTTCAGCAGCATCTAATTCATGCCAAGCCTGCTTTAAATAGTTATGTGATTACACTAGACTACCCAGACAGTTTCCTCCCAGCATACAGTGACTTAAGGTTTCAGTTTTGCTCCAACCTTGGCGGGAGACGACTGTTCCACGTCTTTTCATTCTGGCCTCCAAGTGACATGAAAACCTGTATTCTAGGTCACTCAAGATACAACAACAGAGGACCAGGTCATATATTTGTGGTCGCTAATATTTTTACTGTTTACTGTTTTTATTGTATGTGAACATCAGCAGGTGAACGCACCACATTGTGCCAGACTAATTCATTAAATATGATGACATATAATTGCCCCCTATTAGGCTGGAATGCATTTCGGAAAAAAAACTGCATGATGGGAATTTTTGAGGGCGGAAAACTAGGTATAAAAAATTGATACTCATTTAGACGGGGCCTTAGTCATCATGGCACAAATGTCACATTATTCCATGCTTAGTTGACACCGCATGGAGAAAACCATCCATTGCGCATGTGTCCATTTTATCAGCTCCACTTACCATATAGGAGCACTTTGTAGTTTTACAATTACTGACTGTAGTCCATCTGTTTATCTGCATACTTATTTAACCTGCTTTTACTCTGTTCTTTAATGGTCAGGACCGCCACAGGACGACTACAGAGCAGGTATTATTTAGGTGGTGGATCATTCTCAGCACTGCACTGACACTGACAAGGTGGCGGTGTGTTAGTGTGTGTTGTGCTGGTATGAGTGGATCAGACACAGCAGCGCTGCTGGAGTTTTAAACACCTCACAATCAAATATATCCAGCCAACAGCGCCCCGTGGGTAGCGTCCTGTGACCACTAATGAAGGTGACCAACTCAAACAGCAGCAATAGATGAGCGCTCGTCTCTGACTTTACATCTACAAGGTACAAGGACCAACTAGGTAGGAGTGTCTAATAGAGTGGACATTGAGTGGACACTGCTGTGTCTGATCCACTCATACCAGCACAGCACACACTAACTCACCACTACCATGTCAGTGGCACTGCAGTGCTGAGAATGATCCACCACCTAAACATTACCCGCTCTGTGGTGGTCCTGTGGAACTACTTTGTAGTAATTGTAGAACTACAAAGTGCTTCTATATGGTAGGTGGAGCTGATAAATTGGACAGTGTAGGAATAAGGAGATGAGTGTAGGTGACAGTTTAGGGTTTGCTTTCCATCACAATCATCATCATGGTCACCAAATACTGGACCACCTTCTAAAATAAAGTTGTTCAATCATTCCAGTACAATTCAGATCGATTTGCATAATCTAGCACAAGCTGGCAGGTCTAACACCTTCATAAAACACGTTATGGGTTTTTTTGTGCACTGGAAGCCTGGTGTGCTGAGTGATCAGGGAGCAGCTTCGTGCCCAGACATGATCGAGGCGTTGCAGGTGACATCGTGCTGCATTACTAACGAGCTCTGGACCAGGCCTGGCATCTCTGATCCTGCTCAGCTCCTGCTCAGCATTAGTGCGATCGAACAAAAGGAGCAAAAAAGGAGGCAGGGTGGCATTTCTGTAAAGCGTTCGAGCGCAAAACGAGCCAGTACACATGCGCGAAATGGCGGCATCTACAAAGGACACTTGGATATAGATATATGTATGATCTTAATATTTTTGAGAATCCTTACTGGGGGGTGAAAATGTGCTGGCACTGATGAAATGCCCTGATGGTAAGGAGGGGGGCGAATGTCATCCGATTATCGGATATGGCTGGAAATATGTATGATTTTGAAATGAGATGCGATTTATATGATATATGATCCCATGCCCTGCTGATGAAATGATGTGAAATTTGCATCACGTAAAGAAATAATCGACTCGATCCAACCGATTTGGGATCTTTCAGTCAGTGGTCGCCTAAATAAAGACCCTATCTTATCCTATCCGTGATCACTGCCACAAAAAGCCGAATATTCGGATTAATCCGTTTCTCTGAGTTATTCACCTTGATTGGCAGGCCTGCACAAATGCATCGCGCTCCGATTAATCGACGCGTATTCAGAAATCTGAAATCTGTCAACCCGGCAGAAACGCGCTGCGTGTTTTACGCATTTTTACGCATCTAACGCGCGTTCGGCGGATCCGATCAGGTGCGCACGACCCCCCATTTTGCCACCCAGCACAAGATGCGGCGTGTAGCCTCCTGTACTCCTTGTACTCACCCGCAGAGCCGACAGGTCGATCTCGTCCAGGCTGCGCGCCGGGGAGTCGCTCGCCATCATCGTTCCGTTCGCTCACGATCTGCTGCACGATTAGGCTACAATGCGATGCGGGGAAAATGCATGCATACGGCGGCCAGAGAAATTCCTCCCCAGCGGGACGCGGCTCTCGCACGGTTTCCCTCCGCTCCCATATACACAGCAGCCTTTTCGGACGGGTTTCAGTGCTACATCTGCGCTGCGAGGTGATAATGGAAAAGCCGGTTCGCGATCCGCGCCGAATTGCGCCTGCACACAGTGGACAGAAGCACCGGAGCTCCGCCGCCGCCACTCGCGCAAATCCCCACCGCGCAGAAACCGTGTCAATCAGACCGGGAGTGGCTGAGCTGAGGGGCGGGGCTCCAGCACCTCTCTCTCTCTCTCTCTCTCTCTCTCTCTCTCTCTCTCTCACACACGCACACACACAGTACAGTATGTACAGTATTATCCTCCTGTAGTCCCTTGTATTGTCTAACTTAAACATGAATCGAATTAAACAGAGACAAATCCATTTTATTACCAAAAATTCCATTATCACAGCATGGTCAGGGATGCAGTGGGTCCAAATCACTGGGCGAAAGGCAGGAAACGCCCCGTAGAGGTCACCAATCCATTACAGTTCACACACACACACACACACACACACCTAGGGGGGCTCTAATATCTTCAGTTAACCTTACTGAAGGTCTTAGGACTGTTGGAGGAAACCCACACAGACGTGAGGAGAACATGCAAACCCTACATTGAAAGGACTCGCACGCTTCACCTGAGATTCGAACCCAGGACCTTCTTACTGTGAAGCGACAGTGCGACCCTCTAAGCCACAGTGCCGCCCTTTTATTATTAGGAGTAAACAAATATTTATTACTATTAGGTAGCTCGGTGGGTAGCACTGTGGCCTCACAGCAAGAAGGTCCTGGGTTCGATCCCCTGGCGAGGCGGTCCGGGTCTTTACTGTGCTGAGTTTGCATGTTCTCCCCGTGTCTGCTTGGCTTTCCTCAGTCCAAAATCATGCAGTCAGGTTAATTGGAGACACTGAATTGCAACGTAGGTGAATGGGTGTGTGTCTGCCCTGCGATGGACTGGCGCCCCATCCAGGGTCTTACTGTGTGCCTTGCGCCCAATGAAAAGCTGGGATATGCTCCAGAACCCCCCCCCCCCCCCCTTCCCACGACCCTAATTGGATAAGCACTTAAGAAAGTGAGTGAGTGAGTGAATGAGAATTTCCTTGCAGGATTTCATGCTGCCAGTTCAAGTCCCACTACTACCAAGTTGCCACTGTTAGCCCCCTGTGCAAAGACCTTAACCCTTAATTGCTTAACTCCAACAATTCCAAGTCGCTTTAGATAAGAAGCCATGGGGGGGATCTACCTGGGGGAGGGGAGATTGGGGTTTCCTGTAGTAACTGATGTGATCACTGATCAATCCTAATATCAATGAGTCAATGGGTGGAGTATGTTCATAATTATAGGTATGTTTAAAGTATGTTTATAGTGAGTTGTACATCAGTATGGGAGGGGGGTATTTTGAGCATATCTGCCCTCAATATATTTCGTGATGACAGCCTTGACTGCTGCAAACGTAAAAGCTAGTTTAACACCACTTCAGGTATCTGAAACAATCCCCAGTATCACATGCGACTTGTTCAGACTGGTTCTTTTATCCTCTTTATTTTACGATCTGAACCTACAGTGCTTGTTACACCAGCCTTTTGCTTCAAGTTGAGACCTGGCGGAAGCTGACATGCTCCTTAGGGGCGCTTCAACAGGGACAGATCTGTCACAGATTTGACCTTCCTACCGTGCTGGTATGAGTGGATCAGACACAGCAGCGTTGATGGAGTTTTTAAATACCGTGTCCACTCACTGTCCACTCTATTAGACACTCGCACCTAGTCGGTCCACCTTGTAGATGTAAAGTCAGAGACGATCGCTCATCTATTGCTGCTGTTTGAGTCGGTCATCTTTGAAGACCTTCATCAGTGGTCACAGGACGCTGCCCACGGGGCGCTGTTGGCTGGATATTTTTGGTTGGTGGACTATTCTCGGTCCAGCAGTGACAGTGATGTGTTTAAAAACTTATCCGCTCATACCAGCACAACATACACTAACACACCACCACCATGTCACTGTCAGTGCAGTGCTGAGAATGATCCACCACCTAAATAATACCTGCTCTGTGGTGGTCCTGTGGGGGTCCTGACCATTGAAGAACAGCATGAAAGGGGGTTAACAAAGCATGTAGAGAAACAAATGGACTACAGTCAGTAATTGTAGAACTACAAAGTGCTTCTATATGGTAGGTGGAGCTGATAAAATGGACAGAGTGTAGAAACAAGGAGGTGGTTTTAATGTTATGGAACATATTGAACTTTTTACTCCTTGTCTGGATGGACCGTTCCCACTTTAAACCTCATATTTCCCATCATTCCAACGTAAAAAAGCTGCACCCATATTTAGCCTGTGGATCTTTTGCTGTATGTATCTATTTTAGATTGTTTCCTCCGTCCACAAGCACACTTATAAATATCTTCATGTCTTTCATAAATAGCCGCTGCTTTTCCCAAACCCTGTTATCACTGTGTGCCAGTGGTTCCTCCTGGGCTGGTCTGTTGGTCCTTTGAAGACATTCAAACTCAAAGCAGTAAGCTATTTTTAATAATCTATTTTAAAAGCGAGAGTAATGCTTTCTTTAAAACGAGAGTATTTACAGTGACACGGAGACAAATATGCAGCTGAGATCCAGGGTTCGAATCCCCAACGGTGCTATCGGCTGAACGGTTGCATTGCCGTGATGCATAGATATTGCTTTGTTTCATGTAACCCTTCCATACAGTTCATACATTTTTAATCTAGTTTATAAATAATTTATTCTTTTATTCACTTATTTGAAATACACCGATCAGCCATAACATTAAAACCACCTCCTTGTTTCTACACTCATTGTACAGTTTATCAGTTCCACTTACCATATAGGAGCACTTTGTAGCTCTACAATTACTGACTGTAGTCCATCTGTTTCTCTTTATACTTTTTTAACCTGCTTTCACCCTGTTCTTCAATGGTCAGGACCCCCACAGGACCACTACAGAGCAGGTATAATTTAGGTGGTGGATCATTCTCAGCACTGCAGTGACACTGACATGGTGGTGGTGTGTTAGTGTGTGTTGTGCTGGTATGAGTGGATCAGACACAGCAGCGCTGCTGGAGTTTTTAAACACCATGTCCACTCACTGTCCACTCTATTAGACCCTCCTACCTAGTTGGTCCACCTTGTAGATGTAAAGTCGGAGACGATCACTCATCTATTGCTGCTGTTTGTGTCGGTCATCTTCTAGAGCCCACGGGGAGCTGTTGACTGGATGTTTTTTGGTTGGTGGACTATTCTCAGTCCATCAGCATTGCTTTGTCTTATCCACTCATACCAGCACAACACACACTAACAAATAAAATGGACAGCGAGCGTAGATACAAGGAGGTGGTTTTAATGTTATGGCTGATCGTTGTACTGTATATCTCTGTTTATGCTTATAAATTCGGGTTTAGTCCCCTACTGTTTATATTTATACAGTCGTGTATCTCAGCTGTGTGTAAAAGGCAGCAAGAAACAGGAAGACAGCAGACAGCACTTCCTCACACCTTCCTTTATGTAAGCGCCCCGTCCTTCCATCTACCACTTTCTTTGCAATGGTAAGAAACAAACATCCTCTCTCTCTTACACATCTACACCTCGTACAACACGAGCACAGTGTGACTGAACACCGAGTCCCTCCGGATGTTTTACACAGACATTATAATGCTACTGATTTTAGTCAGTATTTTAGAGATATAAATGAAGTACTAGTGGTATTCTGACACATCATGCTGGACTGAGAAAAGAACAGAAATGCTGCTGATTTAAACCTTGTCTTGAACTGTTTAAGTTTAATCCAAGAATCCTCAGCAATCAAAAATACAGCTGCTTTTGAACGTGTCCTGTAGTTACTACCGCATTCCTATCATTCCTGTATGATAATGTGGAGACTGGCATGTTCCTGCCATAACTGCAGTGGGTAGAGCTTTGAGCTATCAGTTGAAAGGTTGAGAATTCGAATCCCAGCTCTGCCATGCAGCTACTGTTGGGCCCTTGAGCACGGCCCTTAACCCTGTCTGCTCCAGGGGCGCCGTACAATGGCTGACCCTGCGCTCTGACCTCAGCTTCCAAACAAGCTGTAATATGCAAGGATGGATTTCGTAGTACTGTACACGTGTATATGTATACACCGATTAGCCACAACATTAAAACCACCTCCTTGTTTCTACACTCACTGTCCATTTTATCAGCTCCACTTACCATATAGAAGCACTTCTTCAATGGTCAGGACCCCCACAGGACCCCCACAGAGCAGGTATTATTTAGATGGTGGATCATTCTCAGCACTACAGTGACACTGACATGGTGGTGGTGTGTTAGTGTGTGTTGTGGTGGTATGAGTGGATCAGACACAGCAGTGCTGCTGGAGTTTTTAATGTTATGGCTGATCGGTGTATATGAAAAATAAAGGCATTCCGTTTGATCCAGGTTTTCCGGCTTTATCCCACCTTCGAAAAACATGCCAGTAGCTGGATTAGCTATTCCTGTAGGTCTTAGTTCTTCTAAATGAGAAGAATCTAGTGTGTCTTGTCTGCCTTGTACCTGTGTTTCTAGAATGAGCTCCAGATCCATGGCCAGGATGACCACCTGACCAGGTTAATGCCAGACTGCATTTACATGTACAGCATTTATTAAAAGTGACTTACAATTGTGTCTGAATACAGTGCAAGGGCCTTGCTCAAGGGCCCAACAGTGGGAACTTAGTGGAGGTGGAATCAGCAACCTTCTGTGGATGAACCAGTGCAGACGGAATGCCTATATTTGTCATATATACTGTACATATACACAAGTCGAGAGGGTTGTTAGCTGAAAGGGTTGAGGACTTTGCTCAAGGGCCCAGCAGCAGCATGGCAGAGCTGGGATTCGAACAGACAACCTTCAAGCTGGGAAACCACAGCTCTACCCAGTACCCACTTACTGAATAAAGGAATTTTAACAGGCACATAAGAATGAAATTAACTCGTGAAGGCTTTACGTTACAGCTTGTAGCCCACAGTGGGACCAGATTTCCACTATTGTTATTTATTAAGTATATTTTGTCTTGTGTTTCGTTTTGATGCATGGTGCACAATAAGCTACCACTGTCTACTGTTCTGATCTCCAGTTACCACTGCCCACGTAGTAGCTACTGGTTACTCATTACAGATAACTAGTTACTAGTTACTCATAACAGTTGACTAACAAATACATGCATAATGCGAGATTTCCAGTTTAAAATCACTAAGATTTGATTGGAACACATCATAGCCTCACATTTCCCTTCCCTCTATATCCCAAATATTAAATCTGCCCCATTACATCGACTTAAAGTACCCCAAACTGCTTTAATTCAACCCCATGTGCAGATTCTTACATTAACACTGTTCTGCAGTGATTGTGCTGCTTGTTCACATTCTCCAGAGCTCAGCATGTACAGACATGTCAGACATGAATGAGCTGGATCACGTGTTACTGAATCGCAGCTCTCCGCCCTCTAGTGGCGGGATGTGGAAGTGCTAAAAAGAGGGGGGGTGCATATTGTTCTCCCAGCCTGACCACATACTGTATATGTGACCCAGACAGAATTTGACCAGACACTATATGGCCAAACGATATCATATTATAAAAACAAACAGGAACAGGAAAGAACCTTCCCTAAACTGTTCCTTTATGTAGTTAATTTATTTCACTTCACACATAAATTCAATCATTTGAAGGGGTGTCCTAATACTTTTGACCATATTATTTATTTTACATTTACAGCACTTAACAGGCGCCTTTATCCAAAGTGACTTACAGTAGTGTGACAGTATACAGTCTAAGTAGCACTGTCATCTTACAGGAAAAAGGTCCTGGGTTCGATCCCCAGACGGGACGGTCCGGGTCCTTTCTGTTTGGAGTTTGAATGTTCTCCCCGTGTCTGCGTGGGTTTCCTCTGGGAGCTCTGGTTTCCTCCCACAGTCCAAAAACATGTCAGGTTAATTGGAGACACTGACCTGCCCTATAGGTGAATGGGTGTGTGTATGTGTGTGTGTGTCTGCACTGTGATGGACTGGCGCCCCGTCCACTGGAGTTTTTTTAACTAAGATTTTCTTCATGTCTTTATAGAGCTTTGCTTTGTGCACATAGGGCAGAGTCAAGCTTGGACAGGAAAGAGCCTTCCCGAAACTGTTCCTTTATGTAGTTTATTAATTTATTTCACCTGTTTCACCTGTATTTGTGCCCATTCAGTCAAAGGAGCATTTGTATGGCCCGGCACTGATAGCTGATGTTCCGGTTCATTTCAAAGCTAATCAGTACGGCTGAGTACGGCAAGGACACAGTCATGCTAAAACAGGAAAGAGCCTTCCCTGAACTCTTGGTTGGGTTCACTAGGGCTACAGCACCACCTGGAACCACCAGAAGCGGAGTGAAGTAGCCTGTAGCCTTATTTCTCCATGTTTTTAACACGCACGTGTCTAGCTCACTATCACAGTTCCAATTCATCTCAAGGCCACAGCTCCGTGCATTGATTTTATCAAGAAATGCGCAATGATTAAGGCTGATTCACACAGTCAGAGTTTCAGCCTTGGAGCATCGATTCCTACACGCAGAACAAGCCAGAACAAAGGCAGGCTTACTCATAATGCCGATGGCATGTGACCTGCTTTTCACAGGTGAATGTGGCATTAGTGGTTCGAACTGTGCTGAAGGTCACCAGCCCAGCTCGGAGCAGGGTGCAAGAATGCAGTGTGTAAAAACGCTCTGCAGACCCCGTGAGGAAGCGAGCGACCTTTGTTCTGGCAAGATCAAAAAGAACAGACAAGCGTGTTTTTATGTACAGAGGAACAACTGAGAGCACCACAACCTACTTAAATAATGAATAATTATGATACACTGACATTCTCTTAATTAGTAGATTCAGTTATTGCAGCTGGGCGGCACGGTGGCTCGGTGGGTAGCACTGTCGCCTCACAGCAAGAAGGTCCTGGGTTCGATCCCCAGGCAGGGTGGTCCGGGTCCTTTCTGAGCATGCAGTCAAGTTAATTGGAGACACTGAATTGCCCTGTGTGTGTGAGTGTGTGTGAGTGTGCCCTGCGATGGACTGGCGCCCCGTCCATGGTGTTACTTTTTGCTTTGCGCCCATTGAAAAGCAGGGATAGGCTCCTGCACCCCCCACGACCCTGATTAATTAAATAAGCAATTAAGACAGTGAGTGAGTTGCAGCCTTAAGTATTTTAGTAAGGACAGTGGTGGCTCAGTGGCTATCAATCTGAAAGTTGAGGGCTTGATTCCCAGCACCAACAAGCAGCCACTGTCAGGGTTTTAAACAAGACCTTCAATCTGGTTGGTTTCAGGTGTCATATGTGCATATGGACGATATGTATTGGGACGCCCGTTCAAATTTTTTAGTTCTTGTGTTTCAGCAAGTGTAATTACTTAAATATATAAGATAAATTATAAGCTCGCAATGTTTTTTCTTCCAGCATGACTGTGTCCCTGTACTGCACCAACGTACCACCCCAAACTCAGGATTTTCTATTTTGACTGCTACAACCTTTGGAAATGTAGATTAAATCCATCAATCTGCACCGAATGTACATTTCTAATGGAAAGAACAAAGAACCTGCATGTACGTGCCTTGCTTATTTTGGCAGACATCATGTTAGCGGGGTTATGAAATGTTTTCGACATGAATTCATGTGAAAAACTGACTCATACTTCATGTAGGTTAATCAGGCTGGGACACAAGATCAGAGCTTCCTCAAATAAACCACAAAGAGAAGTAAACAAAAAAATGGAAACTTGGAGGCGTAGAGGAATCATCTTATTTTGCTAGCTACAGTAAGAAGTGGTTAGACAGCATAAACATTTATTCATATATAGTATACACTATAGGGCCAAAAGTATCCGAACATCTTACAATGAGCTTGTTGGACACCCCATTCCAAATCCAAGGGCATTGACTTGGTGGCCCCACCACCCTCTTTCTTAGGGCAATGACAGACTTTACTTTTTACTCTTATAACTACTATACTGTAGAGACTTGTGTGTGTGACTTGACAGTATCCATGTATTTGTCTTGTCTTATCACAGTGTTGGCTGCTTTAGTTATTTGTTATCCATTATTGTGAAAAGTACAAGAACAAGATTTATCTGTCTGTCTGTCTGTCTGTCTGTCTGTCTGTCTGTCTCTCTCTCTCTTTATGTATATCTCTCACTATATACTGTATATATATATATATTAGAGCTGTCGTTAATCGCGTTAATTAACGCGATTAACGTGTTAAAATTTTAATCGCGATTAAAAAAATTAATTAAGATTAAAATTTTTAATCTAACTATTTTTATTTGGCTGTTTGTGCCACATACATGTGTGTCTCTGTGGTAATTAACTGTATTTCAGATGAATTAGGATGTAAAGCGCATGAACTGTCCGATGATAAACTACTTTTAGCGGTTTTCACTTTTTTTACGTGTTGATGAAAAGATGAATGAAATCACGTGATCTTTGTAACGAGTATCTCCATTGGCTGCTAGAGCTGTCCATCAAAACCGCGTAGCTCCGCCTCCTCCCCTCCGGTAAAAAGTGAAACTCTGTGTGATGTTTCATCTCTACAGTTTATTCAAGTTATTCTATCACATGGTTATAAACATGATTTATATTTGTGATGTTTGTAGTTTTCTAAAAACACATTCGTATCTGATATTTATATGGACTAAGCGTTTACATGGACTGTTTTAATTAACACTTTTTTTTATAGCTACAGTCAATTACTTACAGATAATGTTTGCTAACTTGACTGTTTCCGGTATTTATAGATGTTTAAATGGTAATGTAGAACAGTATTTCCCAGTATTCTTGCTGCACAAACACAGTATTAAAGGGTTTTCTTAACAGATCTATGAAATAATCATATCTGTGTTTTGATGCTTTATTGGTACTCATCCTACATGTTGTGCACTTTACTGGTTTGTAAATATTTCAGATGCTGCTAAATTACATATCTGTATATTGTGTGTATATAATCTTATAGTTTGGATAATTTTGTGTTTTTGTGTTTAATGTTTAATGTATACGTTGCTTGTACACTGTATCGTACCATTACTAGAGAGATACCATCAGCTGGAAACAAATTCCTTGTGTGTATCCACATACCTGGCCAATAAATCTGATTCTGATTCTGATTCTGTTTCTGATTGATGCCTTATATTAGATCAAAACATGATGGTTGGTGCACCTGTTTTCAGTGTCAGGGTCATGAACAGGAAAAGATCCTCACTTTTGTCAGATAATGTGCTTTCTACAATGAATTTAGATGTAATAATTTTATCATATTTTATGAATGTTTTATTGGTAAACACGTTCTTGCAATAACAATGTGCATAACTGTTCAAATTTTGCTTAATTATTAGTTTGCGATTAATTGAGATGAATACATATATATTAGGGCTGTCACACGATTAAAATTTTTTAATCGAGATTAATTTTGTTCTTCAATCGCGATTAATCTCGATTAAAATGTTTAATCGTGTGACAACCCTAATATATATATATAAATCCATCTATCTGTCTGTATATCTATCTATCTATCTATCTATCTGTCTGTCCGTCTGGCTGTCTGGCTGTATATCTATCTGTCTGTCTGTCTGTCTGTCTGTCTGTCTGTCTGTCTATCTATCTATCTATCTATCTATCTATCTATCTATCTATCTATCTATCTATCTATCTATCTATCTAGACTGATGATTGGCTAAGTCCAGTTTCCCTAGAATTTTAACCTGTTGACCAATGGGTTTGAGGTTTGTCCTCTTGGCTCAGTACCAGTTCTTGTACTTGTGCTATGCTCTCATAATTACACACACTTTTCAGTCAACCGCTTCGCTTTTGTTTTTCGTAGCTACCAGTTTCACAGATCTTACACAGCAATTTATAAAATCTGCTTTTATCCAGTTTTTCTCTAGAAATTCAGCAAGTTAAATAATCTCACACAGTTTATAACCTTTAATTAGATCCAACTTCTTAATTAAAATTCTGTCCTCAGTGGTAAATAACATTTTATGTTGTGTTAAAATATTGTCGTCTATTGTTGAGCGAAAAGGCAAATTGTTCTCATGGTAACCGATATTGTAAATGAGTAAAATGACCTTGTTGTGTCTAACAGTGAAAGAATTCTGAAAAGTTATAAGCACTCACTCACACACACATACACACACACACACACACACACACTATTATCCTTACCACAAACCCTGCAGTAAGCAGCTCAGCTAACCCATAACCCAGTGCTTTAGGACAAACTTAGAGGAAGTTCTAAAATAACTTCAAACACTTTTCACAAGTTTTGTGTCTGTTTCTCACCCACATGTGAGCGCTTTGTGATGCCAAACAGCCGTGGGTCGAGAGCCGACACACAAACACGAGCAAATACACTTTAAAAGAAAGACAAACAAATCAGGTAGTTCTGAAAAATGTCACGGTATCAAGGTCAAGCTGAAAACCTGGATGTTTCGCTTAAAGCATTTAGTCCAACGGTTATCTGTTTCAAAGCTGATATAAAGAAGGTGTCAGAAATACCATCGTACAGTAAACAACAGGAAAAAAGACCAAGGGTCTGGTACCTACCCATGTGTAGTAGCCACCAGCAGCTTCCTTTTACCTGCTCATTTACCAAAAAACCCAAAAAATTTCAGTGATGTGTCCTTAAAAGTTTAGTTTTGCATGTAGAAAATATGGTCAAAAGTATTTGGACACCAGACCATTACAAAAACAAATGGTATTAATACAGAGTGACCCCTGTGTGATCTTTTCAGCTATTAACAACTGCCCAAAATAGCATTTGTATGGCTGAGCGCTGATGCTGGTCAAGAAAGCTTTAATTGGTGGTCCAGGTCACAATTTCCTTTATACAGTATAACTGATTTACTACACCTGTTAGCAACTGTCATGGCTCAAACACATAAAATCAAAATTAGAACGGGTGTCCCAATACTTTTGTCCATATAGTGCAGTCTAGATAAGATTCGTGCTTGAATGAAAATTCTGCAGCAGCCAAAAGCTTAAAACAAACCCAAAGATAATTCTTCACTTTCACCCTCCAACACTCCAGGGCATCTTCATGAACCCGGCAGACAGGGAAAAGGGCATCAGGTCATAAACGAGCCTTTTCCTGCGTAATATACAATTAGCTGTGAAATTCAAAATTTAAGGTTTGTGTTTAGCGAATTAACATTTTTCATTAGTGTAGCGTTCAAGTGCCTCAGGTTTACTGGTTAATCTGCAATATATATAGGCGTCCTAGCAATCCTACGGCAATTCAGTTAGCAATCGCTTAGTCAAAACGTCCAAGATGTTGAAGTAAAGCAGCTTAAAACACGACTCAGTAATCGGTCGTGTCTGAGAGACTGAGAGACCCTTATAGCTTATCCGGATTTAGAACCATCTGAGTTCGACGCTCAAAGAAGCTTTAAGAGGAAGAAGATTTTCACGTGATGATGACGTGAAAGCAGCGGTGCATCAGTGGCTGACGGCATTAATAAGCTGGTACGACACTGGGAAAAACGCATCATATTTATATATAAAAGCAATCACATGAGGGCTAGCCTAATACTTCCAGCCGGGTAGCTGGTAATCTGCAATCATTGGCAAATTCAACTTCCTATCTTAAATGAGCCTCCACTTGATTAGAAAGACAGAAAATGTGGTTTAATAATCACAGTGAGCAAAAAATTTATATGGTCATGTTTTAAGTACATTTAAAGTGCTCCAACTTTTTTGTTCCATTGAAACATTCAAACTGCTGTCATGAAAAAAAAGCATTCATTCATTTTCATTTAAATTCATTAATTGCACATTTTAGACTGACAGGTTCGTTCATATTTAGAGGCGGGGGTGCCTGTTTATCACAAAACATATCGGGACAGCACTTACATACATCATTCATCGATCCGACGGCATCATCACATCTTGTATCTTGTATGTGAAGCCTGCTGAGGCACTTCATTAAGAAATCCTTTGACTACACAATAATACTAAAAACATCTAAACAATAAATGAATCAAGTCTCTGTGTTCTTTACAGTGGGGTGTCCATTACAACTGTCCATTACAATATGGCCAAACTGAACAAAAACCAAATACAAGCGGCCATAAATAATAAAAGCAATGTTACTTCCTACATCCATACACGGTTTGCATATACTGGTACTAACATTTGGCACTGTGATACATAAAGAATCTACATTCATGTATTGATGCATTTTGAGGCCACAGGGTGGTCAAGCGTGCAGTAAAAACTCAACGTGCGCAATATTGTTTACCGCAGGATCATGTGGAATGTCTGAAGATTATTAAAAAGAACATAACATAAGGAGATTTGTATATGTACGTATATGTATGTGCGCTGTCTTATATAATGCACAGCTGGCGCGACAGCGATTTTGTTCCTATTGCATAGTGTGAGAGGACGTTACTAAAACAGAATGTACATGAGTTTTAAAAGGCGGCAACACAAACCAGATCGCCCGGTGCCACCAGTGCCACAATTACCAGGCTTATAGTTAAGACTCGTGTGCTATGGTTTCTGGTTTTCATGTCTATACTAAGAACTAGACAGATCATAGTGTCATTCGTTTACATTAAGGAGGTTCATTTAGCATTTAGTAGATGGTTTTCCCACTTTTTCCTCCCAATTTAGTGAAGCCAATCAGTTGCTGGGGACCCTGACGGCGTCCAAGGAGGGTGTATACATTTGCCCGACACTCACTGCCACAAATGTGCGCAGTCCACCGATCCCTTCTTATTCTCCCATATTGAGTGGATTTGCACTTGAGGTCAGCTTTGCATACAGAGAGCCACGCCCGGATCTTCTGTACAGGTTCCTTACACAGAGTTGATAACCCCGCCCTTTTCTTTCCTACGCAGCTGACCGGAGGCCAATTCTGTCTGCTGCAGGCAACTTAGTGGGTGCCCAGCTGACCGGTAGCAGAGCCGAGATACAATTTACAATTGTAAATAAATACATAGGGTTAAGGGCCTTGCTTAGGGGCCTAACTGTGGCAGCTTTGAGGTGGTGGGGCATAAACCAGGGACTTTCTGAATACCATTATTGCACTGAGAGTAACGCACTAATCTCCATTATCCCTCGTCTCTGTGCAGCGCCATAGATCAGCCAGCAGAGGTCATAATTGCATCCCCTCCCGCATCCACCATGCAAATGAGCCAATCGTTGTTCGCGCAGGCACATGTAGGTGCCCAGCCTGCCGGTAGCAGAGCTGAGATTCGAACCGACGGGTCTGAGATGTCAGCTCTGGTGTGCTAGCCCTTGATGCTTCATTCTTGTGCTGTAAAATGAATAGTAGTCCACGGACAAAATGTACACTTGTGGTATATCAGTTGGCAGATATTGGGCTTGCATGGATCTGTTACACTGGGAGGAATCATCTTCTATATTAAAGAATTTAGAATGAATTTAAATGAATAACATTTTAAAACTTGATTATTAGTGTAAATCTACGGGAGGGGGGGGGGGGGGGTACTTCATTCTGATATGTGCACCTAAATCAGCCCCATCTAATATCTCGTGATGCCTTGATGACGTTCATATGAACACTGTGATTTGAGTCCACTGGTCCTGTAGGGATTTCCCTCCCGCTCAGTCTCTCAGGTCCACACCTCCATGGGCACCATGGCCTCCTTGGAGCCAATAGGTGGCAGAAGGTTCTGCTCACTGAGGAAGCACAGAGGGAACTGAACCAGGAAGCCCCTGATCTTCTTGAGTTCCTCGTGAGCGCGTGCGGGATCCTCTTTATCCAAACCGGGCTTGGCCAGGTAGCTCTCCAGCTCCAGGGTCGACCGCACGTCACTCGAGGGCAAACAGCGGAAAACCTGCAGGAACGAATACAGATGATCTAACTGTGAGGAACTGATTACAGCTAACGAAGCTTCAACTTTAATATCAACTCATGTATAATTGCCCTGAAAAGCATCAGTAAGCTTTTTATGCAATAATCAGACAAATATTTCATTTCCTTTTGTTTTAATCAACCGCTTTATCCTGGTCCTGGTGTACACCCCAGACAGGTGCCTCAGCCATCATGTCTGTGTGGATGTTATTCACACTCCAGTGAACATTTTGGTTCCGGGTTTGTAAAAACTGATTAACTAATGTGTAAATGAGGCTTTGAAAATATCCAAATGAGGAGACACTAAATCATCTAAATTAGAAACTGTCAAACTACTTTGACGATATGACTGAGTGTATATGATGTAGGTCAAGGCTAAGGCTAAAATACTGCATTATAGCACCATCTATCGGCGGATTAGGTCAGTTCCTCCATTGCACGGTACCCTACAGCAGGGTTTTTCAAACAAAATATGTCTCTGAGGGAAAATAATAATTAAAAAACGAATTTTAACAGGCACAAACAAGAAATAAACTTGTACACAAACACCCCTTGTTGAGGCTTTACTATGAATGTCGTAAACCACAGTAGGACCAGATTGCCACCAATTTTATTAATTAAGTATATTTCGCTGTGGGTTTTGTTTTGATGCATCGTTTGTGTGGCCTTGCAAAACTTCCACTGCTTCTACTTACAATGAAAGACCTCTGGCCACTTTGGGCACATTGTTGCCCTTAATTCGCTCACATTCCATATAAATCAAGCCCTTCTTGCTGGTTTTAAACACAAACAACTGGCAACTTCTGTCTGGTTGAGTTTGAAAGTTTGAAAAACCTTGCCCTACAGTACGGTGTGAATCCAAATCCAGAACTATCCGTACTATACCTAATGTGCTATGTTTGTTCCCAAGGGTACTGGTGGAAATACAAGGAGCTCGTGGTGAGGGTATATTGACATTCTTCACCAGACTAATATAATACAGTAACTATAAACAATAGCAAAACCTGACTTGCTGCAACCCTGGCCAAGATAAAGCGTTTTTTACATGCAAAGAAAAACCCCACACAACAACGTTATAGCGCTTTTAGTGCCCAGACACCTTAATATAGAAAATATGATATGATATGATCGTTATGAATCTGACCTTTTGGTAGATGCTGGCGTTGCGAGCAGCCGTGCTTATCCACACCTCCTTATAAAAAGAATCACTGATGGGGTCTGTGATGTCTATGCTGGGATCAGTGAAAGCTCCAAGGATCATCCTGTTTAGAAAAGACAAAAAAAACAGATTAAATGTTGTGCAGTGTATTTATTTACTGTAAACTTAACCCTATTAACCTAGCCACTTAAGTCGACACAGAAGATTAATCTGTGCATATTAGCATACAATCAAAAGAATGTCAGAAAAACTTGATGGAATCTCGAATCTCAGCTCTGCTATAGGCTGGCCGGGCTACACCCTGTCTGAAGGGATTTCTCATTTCTGAACAACACACACTACTATGTCATGACCAGGTTAGTGTCAATAAAGTGCTGAGAATGGTCCACCACCCAAACATCATCTGGTCAGTCAGGTCCTGTGATCCTGTTGGATACCAAAAATATGAAGCGAAAAGCTGACACACCTGAAGCATTCCTGACGAAGCCGAAGTCCAAAACGTCCTGCCTGGTATTCCTGTCCGTCCATAACAGACGGCTCAGTCTCGGTGTCCTCGTAGATCACCGCAACCTCACTGTCCCGCTTCCCAAGCATACTGCGATCGTTGATGTTGGCCGAGCCTGGAGAAGTGAAAATACAAAACATAAGGAAAGAGATCCTGTTATGGTGGTTAAATGGTATAAACGTCATATTTTCACATGCCTCGAGCACACAGACATGTGACAGAACCGGCTCCGACCTACCGATGATAACTGTATTGTCGTCTGCGATGAGCATTTTGCTGTGGACGTAGATCAGCTCCGTGACCAGCTTGCCCTCCAGCTCAGCATGGGTTCTCAGCCCCCCGAACGAGATGTAGTTTATCCACTGATCTCCCACTGCACACAGACAGATAAGAGGAAACTGAGGACCCTTACAATGGTCCTGCCATCCCAATAATACTGATATAATATTGCATGCACACTTAGGGTTAGGATGAAATTTCTGCAGCTTTATATGTCACTGAATGTCATAATAGCACTGTAAAAGTGCAGATAGCTGTTTTAATCTAGGGCGGGGCACGTGCCAGGGATAAAATGAGTACCACACTGCTGTATGCAGGTCTGATCTCATGTGGTCAGTTTGTAGATGGTAATGACAATACAGGACGTCTACACAAATGCAAGTACGGGCTGTGTCTCAAACGGCATACTCCTTGTGATGCATGTATTAAAAACACACAATATACAGCCAAAAGTATTTGGTCACCTGAATATGACCTTGTTTGACATCCGATTTCAAACTAAATGGTATTCAAATGCACTGACCTCTATGTGATCTTTTCAGCTGTAACAAAAACCACGTTTCTAAGAAGGCTCCTCACAAGACTGTGGGAATTTGTGGCCATTCAGTCAAAAGAGCGTTTGTATGGATGGGGACTGATATTGGTCATAAAAGCCTCAACTGATGTTCTGGTTCTTTCCAAAGCAGTTCGGTTGGGCTGAGGTCAGTTTCTTTATACCGAGATTTTTCATGTCTATATAGAGCTTGTATATTATATTAGAAGCATGTAATTTCCCTTATATAAATTATTTATTATACCTGGTAGCAACTGCTGTGGTTAAAACACACGAATTCAATCATTAGAAGGGGTGTTGCAATGCTGTGTGTCCATATGGTGTAGTGTAGCGCCGGTGTTATTCGTTGGACAACCACTAGAGGTCTCTGTAACACTGTTCTTCTTAAGTTAGAAAGAACAATGTTATCAGGCTGTACTGGGAGGGAAGCTGGGTGTCGCAGGAAGTTCGGTTCCAGTGGGAAGCACTGGGTAACAGGCTGGAATACCCCGCACACCATTTATAAAGCTAATATACTGTTTGTTATGCAACACTGGTCCCTCTTTGTGCTGGGCAGCCTAATAACACCCCTTGAGGAGCTGTGGAGAGAATGGCAAGGACTTGGGTGCAGGGATTCATCATGGATGAAAAAATGCAATGATGGGTAAGACTGGTGGGTAGCACTGTCGCCTGACAGCAAGAAGGTCCTGGGTTCGATCCCCAGGTGGGGCGGTCTGGGTCCTTTCTGTGTGGAGTTTGCATGTTCTCTCTGTGTCTGTGTGGGTTTCCTCCAGGTGCTCCGGTTGTCCATGACTAAATCGTCCATGACTGTGTTTGACATTAAACTAGTGAACTGAGACCCTGCCAGGAACATATGATTGACCCAGAACCTTACGTTTCTTTTACGTGACCTAGAAGAGACCAACAGATCAAATAAAAACTACTGGGAGTGACTTACTCTCTTTCTTCAGCTGGGACACGATGGAGCAGTCTCCTCTTAGCATCGTTCTAAAAAATATAATAATAATAATCAAAGAACAGCAAAATGTTTGAAGAACAAGGAACTGTTTGCTGGGGTCGTATGTATGACTGGTGTTCCACATTCTAATGCATAGCAGCCACATGGTGCATAGCAGCTACACAATGATAAATAATAATATACATAAAATAAATAAAATAATAATGAGAGCAGTTGTAGCCTGGTGATTAAGATACTGTACTAGTAATCCACAGGTCCCTGGATCAAGCCCCACAACTCCCGATCGTGGTTCTGTGTTTTTCATTACCTGTAATTGAAGTGCATGATGGCCTGTAGGGCGGTGCCTCCCCCTGTGTTGATGTCTCCTTCGAATCCAGGCAGGAGTGGAGTAATCACGTACACACGGTACTTCTTGCCGTCTCTGTTCAAAGGCAAAGCGATAGGTAAAGTCTGAGCATTCTGTGTGTGTGATGGTAATGCTGTTTAAGTGCACTGATTTATGTGTAATAAAATAAAGAGTTCAGTACTCCGCCCAAGGTAAACACTGGCATGTACAATCTTAAAACCAAGCACATCAGTCATCACTAATGCCCTTCCTAATTCACGGACCGTGTAATGAACCTGTTCTCGTGTAATATGCAATTCGCTGTGAAATTTGTGAAACATTTCAGGCAGGTTTAACTCACCGGTAGGCTTTGATGATGCGCTGAGCGATGGCGTCGCCGATCTTGTTGTAGACGAGCTTGTTGTCGGCACAGCTTATGAAGAACTGGTTCTGAAAGACACGATCCACCAGTCAGCTTTACATACTGCAGGAGAACTTTAATCTATTATTTATTCCATATTATGTGTGGCAAAAGTATATGGACTGCTTTGTACAGAAATGAACTTCAACGTTGTTTGTTGATGTGTATTTGTGCATAGGGGCAGTTGAGGTACTAAACTAGTAATCAAAAGAGCTGGTGGAACGGCCCAAATACTACTAATAATAATAATGTTCTATAGCCCTGACGGGACGAGAGTAGAGAAGACTTGTGTTTACCTCGATGTAGATGTAGTGTTGGCTGTTTCCTATCACGTGGACGTAGGCGTTGTGAATCGACTCTTCGTGGCGCTTGATACCGGCTGACCAGTCGGCTGCAGAACGCAACACCTGAGAGAGGCGGAGGAGATTTTATTACAGTCGTACCTTGTAACTCAACGTTAGACTCAAAATCTTTGAAACTCAACACCCTTCGTCGAGAAATTTGTACCCTTAAATTCGATGTTTCCCTTAAACTTAATCTGTTCAGTTTTTTTTTTTTTATGTTTATTTAATTTTAAATTAACAATGAACAGCCACTTTGTTTAGCGCTTGGCTTGAGCTTCACATGTATCTGTGTTTATCTGGATTTCCCTCACTGTTTCACTTTTAAACTTGTGTTACAGCTCGAGCTTCTGAGAAATTATAACAATCAGAATCAGCTTTTTATTTGAGTGTTTTTATATTACGGGTGTGTTCGAAAACCTAGTGCGCTCTCTACATAGACACATCTTACTTCATCCTACACGCGCTCCCGAGAAGTAAGCTGTTTGAAATCCTAGACGCCTTAATATGCTCACTGATACCTTAAAATTTCAGCTGTATTTTGACTCATGAACGAGTGAGCATGCGATGCTGCCTTAGCGGTGGAGGCAATCCCAGCATTCAGCGCGGCACAACTTTTCTCACAGAACAATAAAAAACATGGCTGACAGTGTGGGGAAACGAATGGAGTTATTCTCAAATGTAAATACATTATTATTGATTTTTAATTTGTATAAACTAGCACAAGGGTTATTTGCAAATTCGGGCTTGTCAGCAAATGTAACCATTTTCGGTACACGGAGTGAGATGTTATTTGACATGCTAGCGCATTGTGCCACCCCATCCCTTTGGTTTGAATGGCATGAGGCTAACTAGTTAGTGAAAACTGATGGAATCGCTAAGTAGTGCGTTCGAATAACCTGCCTTATAAGTCGATGATCCTCTCTACTTAGGCAGCTGCCTATGTAGGCAGTAAGACAGCAAGGCAGCTCACTAGGTTTTTGAACACACCCTATATTTGTGTTATTTTTAGTGTATAAGTGTCAAAAACAACCCCATTATTTGACATGAGCCTAAAATATATGCAGACCATGGAACGCATTAACAGGTTTTCCATACTTTCTTATGGGAAAAAATACCTTGAAACTCAACACTCAATGCCAGTCCCAGAACCTATTGACGTTGAGTTTCAAGGTACCACAGTTACAGCTGTAACTTCACTGCTCTGCTGGTCTTACCTGAACTTTAGTGGGGACACAGCCTGGCACTGGGTGTTTGATCTCGTTGGCCGTGGCGTGGGATTTAGGGAGGAGGTACGGGTATGAAAGCGACCTGTACTTGGGCTTCATTATCTGGGGTTTCAAAACAAAAGCAATGTCATGTTTAAGTCTTATATATTTTCTTGCCTTTATGTACAGTACGTGATGAATGAAATGCTTGGTCACCTTGGTGAAATTCCAGCGTTGGATAAAGTGCCGAGCGACATCTCTGGCGGCCTTTCCGTGAACCACGGATGCGATGTCGTGCCAAGGCATTCTGGGGGTTATATGCCTATCGATGAAATCTGGAACCCACAGATAACGTCTAGTAAGTAAAAGCAACAATTAATCAAACATGTTTGGGGTAAACGGGACACAAGCTGGGTAACTTACCATCGAATGGTTTTTCCAGCTGGATCCAGTCCTTGTGGACGAAGTTGCAGTAGTCCTTGCCGTGCCAGAAACGCGTGTTTCCCATCAGACCGATGACGTCAGCCTGCAGATCCGGGCCTGATTCTGTGTCTGGTGAAGAGAGGAGAGTCAAACCGTCAGTCTTAAATTTTTAAAAGGGGGGCATCATGTGTAGTAGGGTATTGGGGGAAGATATAGTGAGGCAACCCATGCACTACTAGTCTTATAACTAGAGCCCTGTTAAAGTCACAGGATGTTAGCTGCTTTACTTCGACATCTTGGACATTTTGACTAACCGATTGCTAACTGAATTGCCGTAGGATTGCTAGAACGCCTCATAGTGCAGATTAACCAGTAAACATGCGGCACTTTTACTAAATCACATGCATATTACATGGGGGAAAAGAAATTCCCGGTCATTTCACGGCCCGTGATGCTGTGAATTAGGTGTGGCCCTAGTTATAACACAACAGTTGTTCATAAAGGAAACTAAAATCACATGTAAATTGTTCATTTTCATTTCGCCGCAGGTCTGCTGGGCGCAAAGCAGGAATATCCTGGAAAGGGCGCCGATCCATCGCAGGGCTTTGATAATCCCTCCCTCAGACAGAGCTAATCATGTCTGTCTAGATGCACAACCGTCCAACAGCAAACCAATGTAGATCCACTGCTTCGTAATCTTCCACAAAGCTAGAAGCAACAAGTGATTTATTTACAGAGGTGTAGATAACACACCTGAACGCAAAAACGAGGAGATTTGATTAGTAGTTTTAGCCACGGAGGTAATTTCGACCTAAACAGTCCAGTGGACTAACTGCCATGTCAGTCAGCTATCGAAAGCAGCCGATAGCCGAGCAGTTAGGCCAGAGCTCAGGAAACACACGAGAGGAAACACTCAGGATCTCGAATGGCAACCCGTGAGCTTCACTCACCTCCCCGGAACAGACGGGAGGGTAAAGGAACCCTCAGCTCCATCCATTTAAGCGGAATCAAATTCTGTTTGCTACAAATACTGTGAGAATAATCTGTGGAAAAGGCCAGCCATACAAGATTCCATTCACTTATATTATATATAATATAAAATATTACACATCAGTTTCGGTATTTCAGTGTTTTTTGGCACTGGAAAACATGCGGCTAGTGTTCTAGCTGCCATCTAGCATGCCAATATGGGTTGCCATGTCACACCACGGACACACTGCAGCTGCATTGCGGACATGCCAGGACACAAAATCTTGATTAGGCTTAATTTCCATGTGTAATCTGGCAACCTGTCTGGCTAATGAAAATGCGCCAATCCTTGACCAGACAAAAGCTACTGCATCAATGGCAAGAAGGTGACTCTTCATCCAATCTACCCTCCCTCAGACATGGCCAGTCACATCTGTTTTCAAGCAACACAAATGATGCATTTTACTCTCTCAGATCTGGTCCCACTGTGGTTTACAAGATGTAACATAAAGCCTCCACAAGGTTAAAATGCTTTTATTTAATTATTATTACTTTCTCTGCGACCCATTTTTTGATGTAGGAGACACTAGGTCACTGAGAGACACCACAGGCTGTTTAATGACAGTTTGCCTTACTTTCCTCCGAGCTGTCGTCGCTGGTCACACTCTCAGCGTGGGTAAGGCCGTGTCTCTGGAGCCGTTTGCGGATGCTGAAGCGTGTCCTCTTGGTCTTGCCGTGTCCCTTCAGCTTGGGCTGCACTATCATGTCTCTGCTGGAGCTGTCGCCGTTGCTCTGGGTGGGATCGTCTGTGGGAGAGGACATCGTACTAGGCGCCTCGGTCACATTCTGTAACACGGAGCACAAGAAAATGGAACTGGATTGTTCAACTGGTACAAGAACTGTCCGGTACTGACAAGACCAGAAGCTACACAATTGACACATAAGATTGAAACTCAAAACACGGTCTCTTGTTAGGATGAACAAACGTTTATATTTATTTATAAACTGTGATCACCTCTGCAGAAGTGTTGAGCGTCCTCGTAACGCTCCCGACGTCCGTCAGCCGATGCTCCCGGTCATCCCAGCGCCCGTATGCCAAGTCGATCCCGCCCACGAAGGCCACCGATTGGTCGATAATGACAGTCTTTTCATGATGGGCCCACAGATAGACCGAGGATGAGACGTGGTCGGGATGCCGCATGACCTGGAAAAAGGAATACAGTGTGAGCTTAGTGGGTGGAGCTTCGGGGTATCAATCGGAGGATAGTGGTGTTGAATCCCAGCTCTGCCCCCTTTTGACATTCATGACATCACAGGTAGTTACCGCTTACACAAGATTCATCAGTTCAAGTTTAATGGACAATTTTGTATTGTCTTTGGACTGTTGGAGGAAACCCACACAGACACTGGGAGAACATGCAAACTCCACACAGAAAGGACCCGGACCGTTCCACCTGGGAATCGAACCCAGGACCTTCTTGCTGTGAGGCAACAGTGCTGCCCTCCGAGCCACCATGCCCTAAATTACTATTGTTATTTTAATAATATACCATTATACCACTCTTCTGCTGTGTATAAACCATTATAGTACCTTGATATTGGGGTGGAGTTGGTGCAGCGTCCTCTTGCTGTATCCGCTGTTGATTCCGAGGGCCAATTCAACTTCCTTATACAACAGCACACAGATCCGCACTCCTTTTTGCTGCAAACCACAAAAAAACGCGTCAGAACAGGGAGTGTCTAATGTATTTTAAAAGCTGGCAACTATTACGCTATCAGCCAGCCAGGCTTCTAGACAGACATGATTGATTATGCCTGGTTGGAAGGGGTGGAGGGTTGAAGCCCTACGATGGATTAGTACCCTGTCCGAGTTATGCCTGCATGCACCCCAGTGCCGAAGGTGGTGCCGGACCTGCCAAGACCCACTCACTGTCCACTCTATTAGACACTCCTACCTAGTTGGTCCACCTTGTAGATGTAAAGTCAGAGACGATCGCTCATCTATTGCTGCTGTTTGAGTCGGTCATCTTCTAGACCTTCATCAGTGGTCACAGGACGCTGTCTACGGGGCGCTGTTGGCTGGATATTTTTGGTTGGTGGACTATTCTCAGTCCAGCAGTGACAGTGAGGGGTTTAAAAACTCCATCAGCACCAGCACAACACACGGTGTTGGTATGCAGTGCTGAGAATCATCCACCACCTAAATAATACGTGGTCCTGTGGGGGTCCTGAACATTGAAGAACAGCATGAAAGGGGGCTAACAAAGCATGTAGAGAAATAGATTGACTACAGTCAGTAATTGTAGAACTACAAAGTGCTTCTATATTCTAAAATGGACAGTGAGTGTAGAAACCATGTATATCAGTGTATAAGGTAACATCTCCGCCTGCAATGCTCAGCTTGGCCAGGCAGGTAGAGGAGGCACCTATTTGTATTTGTAGACCCCAGCTAGACCCAATCTGCTCACTATGTGGTAACTATGTAGTAAATAATTCATACAAAACATGCAGTCGTAACTCACAGCCTTGCGCTTCAGGACGCAGTCGAGTCGCCAGCGGTTGCCCTCCACGACTGGTCTTTTGAGGAAAATCTCAGGGCTCAGCCTGTCGCAACAGACAAGCGTATCATTAGCGATGCCAGACCTTAGCTTCCTTAGCTTCCTGTTTTTATCACCATGACAACCGAATCGCATACATAAGCCAATAGGAGAACCGTAGACAAAACATTCTCGGCCACATAATTAACAACCGAGTGGTGCATTTACATACGCACTGACTGACAGAACTGTAACATGATGCTGATCTTCTGCCTGCACGAGGTAACAGATCTGTTTGACCACTGTTCCATCCCGGGTGTGTCCTCTACGTGAGCGTGTTCTCAGTAGGCCTGAGTCTTTCCTCCTGGCCTGGATACTGGATACCAAATACTTCTCTTTCCTTTACTCTAAGGAGTTGGGCCACTTGACCTTCTTTCATTGCTCTGATGTCCAGTTCTGATGGCTGTGTGCCCATTGTAGATGCTTTAGGTGGTGGGCATAAGTTATCTTGGACACTGTGACTGGTCTGCGAGTTCACAGCCCCATATACAAAAGAATTCATTAGATACAAATATTTCCATGATCTGCAGTTTGAACCACGGCAGCTCTTATGTTGGTCCATACCGATGTCATAGCCTATACATTGTAAGGTATTTATTAAAAGGGTTTTTCCACCACAACGTCTTCTGGCCTGTCCCTCCTCGGACCACTATCGGTGGGTACTCAGCACAGCTGCCTGTACACCCCCGTTGCTGTTTCGGATACTTCAACCCAGTCGTCTGGCCATAATAATTTAACCCTCATCAGGATCGAACTCGATAAGGTCGTTATGCTGATCATATCTGCTGCTCTATCAGTCCAACATTGAATATATCCCTGCTCACGGGTGGTCCTAATGTTTTGGCTCATCAATGTACAGTATATACCCTATCATTTTACATTACATTTTCAGCATTTAGCAGATGCTTTAACCCAAAGCGACTTACAAATGTTACAGTATATAGTTACATTTGTGACAGTATACAGTCTAAGCAAATTGAGGGTTAAGGGCCTTGCTCAAGGGCCCAACAGTGGCAACCTGGCAGTGGTGAGGCTTGAACCGGCAATCTTCTAATTACTGGACCAGTACCTTAGGCTAGGCTACCACTAGGCTACAACTGCCCTACACTGCTCTACACATCAAAAATTGAATTGTGTCCTGTTGATACATACCACCAATCAGTGATGAAGATCTCCTCCTCAGCACGCTCCAGTGCATTAGCCACATCTTCCATGTATGCTTTACCGTTCACATACCTTAAACAGAGAATACGATACATATTATTGACCGATTTCACCCAAAATACCAAAACCTCCATTGTAAAATGAACCCTTGTTACTGGGCAATGTAGGGAGTTTGCTAAATGCTTCATATAGTAAAATGAATGGAATATAAATACAGTGTATCACAAAAGTGAGTACACCCCTCACATTTCTGCAAATATTTTATTATATCTTTTCATGGGACAACACTATAGAAATCAAACTTGGATATAACTTAGAGTAGTCAGTGTACAGCTTGTATAGCAGTGTAGATTTACTGTCTTCTGAAAATAACTCAACACACAGCCATTAATGTCTAAATGGCTGGCAACATAAGTGAGTACACCCCACAGTGAACATGTCCAAATTGTGCCCAAAGTGTCAATATTTTGTGTGACCACCATTATTATCCAGCACTGCCTTAACCCTCCTGGGCATGGAATTCACCAGAGCTGCACAGGTTGCTACTGGAATCCTCTTCCACTCCTCCATGATGACATCACGGAGCTGGTGGATGTTAGACACCTTGAACTCCTCCACCTTCCACTTGAGGATGCGCCACAGGTGCTCAATTGGGTTTAGTCCATCACCTTTACCTTCAGCTTCCTCAGCAAGGCAGTTGTCATCTTGGAGGTTGTGTTTGGGGTCGTTATCCTGTTGGAAAACTGCCATGAGGCCCAGTTTTCGAAGGGAGGGGATCATGCTCTGTTTCAGAATGTCACAGTACATGTTGGAATTCATGTTTCCCTCAATGAACTGCAGCTCCCCAGTGCCAGCAACACTCATGCAGCCCAAGACCATGATGCTACCACCACCATGCTTGACTGTAGGCAAGATACAGTTGTCTTGGTACTTCTCACCAGGGCGCCGCCACACATGCTGGACACCATCTGAGCCAAACAAGTTTATCTTGGTCTCGTCAGACCACAGGGCATTCCAGTAATCCATGTTCTTGGACTGCTTGTCTTCAGCAAACTGTTTGCGGGCTTTCTTGTGCGTCAGCTTCCTTCTGGGCTGACGACCATGCAGACCGAGTTGATGCAGTGTGCGGCGTATGGTCTGAGCACTGACAGGCTGACCTCCCACGTCTTCAACCTCTGCAGCAATGCTGGCAGCACTCATGTGTCTATTTTTTAAAGCCAACCTCTGGATATGACGCCGAACACGTGGACTCAACTTCTTTGGTCGACCCTGGCGAAGCCTGTTCCGAGTGGAACCTGTCCTGGAAAACCGCTGTATGACCTTGGCCACCATGCTGTAGCTCAGTTTCAGGGTGTTAGCAATCTTCTTATAGCCCAGGCCATCTTTGTGGAGAGCAACAATTCTATTTCTCACATCCTCAGAGAGTTCTTTTCCATGAGGTGCCATGTTGAATATCCAGTGGCCAGTATGAGAGAATTGTACCCAAAACACCAAATTTAACAGCCCTGCTCCCCATTTACACCTGGGACCTTGACACATGACACCAGGGAGGGACAACGACACATTTGGGCACAATTTGGACATGTTCACTGTGGGGTGTACTCACTTATGTTGCCAGCTATTTAGACATTAATGGCTGTGTGTTGAGTTATTTTCAGAAGACAGTAAATCTACACTGCTATACAAGTTGTACACTGACTACTCTAAGTTATATCCAAGTTTCATGTCTATAGTGTTGTCCCATGAAAAGATATAATGAAATATTTGCAGAAATGTGAGGGGTGTACTCACTTTTGTGATACACTGTATGTGATAAACTGCTGTTTACATAGACAGAGTGGAACAGCTGGAAGACCAAACAATGGCATAATCATTCGTCTGAAAACCCAATAGGGCATTATTAGGTATGAGGAAACGTCCGCTCTTGCTGAATTAGACCCGGGCAGCTGTGTAGAGATAAGATTTCCCTTCTGCTTGTTTAAACAACTGCAAATTAGGTTGTGTTGGGTTCGAAAGTGTTGGTGGTTGATTGAAAACAGCAGAAGGAACTTCTATTGCACCGAATGAACCTATACCCTTTTGGTGTAATATCTAAAGCAAGTTGTCATTAGTCGATAGGCTGAACTAAATCCAGTGACTTTTATGGTTGTGTTTTATATTGTTTATCTTAGCAACACAACCAGCCCAAGTAAATTGCTGTTTACGTTTACGTCATTTAGCGGACGCCTTTATCCAAAGCACCTATAATTATGACTGGGCAGTGATAGCTCAGTGGTTAAGGTACTGGACTTGTAATCTAGAGGTTGTCGGTTCAAGCCCCACCACTGCCAAGTTGCCACTGTTGGGCCCCCGAGCAAGGCCCTTAACCCTCAATTGCTCAAAATTGTGTTCAGAAATAACTGTAAGTCGCTTTGGATAAAAGCGTCTGCTAAAATGCTGAAAATTTAAATGTAAATGACTGAATACAATTTGAGTGCGGATAACTGGGGATAATTGGCCTTGTATAGGGACCCACAGTGGGATATTGGCATTGGTGGGGCTTGAACTGGCAGCTTTCTGATTACTTGTCCAGTACCAAGTCCAGTATTTACGCTGTTTTAGACTGTGAACATAAGTTGGCCTGGGCACTGTGAATGGCCTGCGGGTCTTCTGGCCTGTCCCTCCTCAGACCACTATCGATGGTACTCAACCCAGTCGTCTGGCCATAATGATTCGGCCCTTATTAGGGTCAACAAATAAAATAGTTCATCAGTAGAGCTACAGTATTAATGCTGTTTTAGAATCAGGTAAAGACTTTAAAAAGGCAGATGTGCTGCAGTCCTGGATCTGTAGCTGTTGTGATATGAAATGCAAAAACTCCCTCTGCAGCAGCACCAGCATCTTCAGTTTTAATTCATCTGCTAATTTTCATTTGCACTTGGGCATTTTTTAAGAGAAGTGGGAGAAGGCGGGACCTAAAGAGAACGTGATATCAGAGACATCAAAGAAAAAGTGTATTTTTAAGTCCAAAAAAGAGGTGACGTAAGGTCACCCTACTGTTACACATTGAGTTTAATACTCAATGTATATAGGACAGACTATATAAAATTGTAGAACATCTCCGACAACAACGTCCCAGTCTGACACAACGTATGTTGCTGTGACCAGGTCTTAAATCACAGATTCAATATTTGAACATTCCAGTACCAAGCAAGCTAACTAGCCGGACTAGGAAAGAACCCAGCAAAGCCTCCACTGGACTTGGCTGAGGAGGAATATCAGTGTTTCAGTGTTGGATCATTAGCTGTTTAGTCTCACTATCGCTTTCCTGTGTGGTGTAAGCTGAGGATGGGAGCTGCTGTATCACTTTCGCCTCTGTTCTCTCCAGTTACCCCGGCAAAAGCTTACACCAAGAATACTCTTACTAGAAATAAATACACTTCCTGAAGAGACAGGTCGGTGAAGGAATCCCAGCTATGCAATGCAACACAATTCCTACCATAATTGGGTTTCATCCGCCAGGACGTTTGGTGTCTTCATTTGTTTTTTCTCAATTTAAGCTACAAGACTGAAGTAGCAACAGACATCTAGCCACAGTCACAGCCTTTCTGTTTTAATGTAATAAGCCCTAATAAGAGTGTGTTCTGTGCTCACCATTTGGCAGGGATGTTGTCCTGTTCTTTGGCGAAGGAGCCGAATCGATGGCCCTTAAGAAAGGCGCTGCCGTACCTGCGCACAAAGTCATCGATGGCCTGACCCCACCAGCGAGCGTGTCGGTAACTGGTGAACTTCAGAACCAGGTTCCTGTGGAACAAAAATCATGTGGGTGGTTTCGGCTTCCCTGGGATCACTGGCCACAATGCACTAACACACCACCAGACAGAGCCAATCGTGTCTGAATGCAGATCTGATAACGCTGCAGGGAATTCAAAATCTGGGTCCAGGCGATAGTGGGTTAGTAGAATTTACATCTGCGCCACGCAAACATCCATTAAATAGTAATAATAAGCTTAATAATAAATACTGTATCATTTCTTTCCATCAGAAAGATCAGAAGTGTGTGTGTGTAGATCCAGATACCTGCACAGACTGTCGACGCGCACGCCGTGCTTCGTTTCAGTGTCCTTAGAGTCCATTTTCACACAGAACTCTTTGTCCACCAGCAGGACAAAGGAGATGGCCCCCGAGTCTGGCTTCATGTAGAGGAGAAAGGAGTCCTTGACCACTAACCACCTTCAAAAAAGAACCACAAACCATCAATGCTTAGATCTATTAATCCTATAATCTTAAATCTTCTAAATGTAGTTCATTTTCCATTCCTGCAGGTGCGATGCCACACCCGCCCCGTTACACATATTAAAGAAGTCCAAAATAATTCCCAGTACACTATGACTTCATTTATACGTTGCTTATACAGACATGTTTCATCACTCACCGTTTGGACCAGCGGTAGCACATTTTGCTGTGGCCGCAGCAGTTCAGTCCAGGAATGCGATGACCTCCTGACCTTTTGTAAACCATGCCCTCTCTTAGCAGGTAATGGAGCGAGAAACAATAATCAGTACCTCAAGTCATTTAAAATACATTAACTTAATTTAATATTAATAATAAAGTCTTACAAGCCTTTTGGTCCCAAATCATGAATAAACGACATCTGACTCACGTCGATGAACTCTATCTGAGACCAGAAAGAAGAACTACATCTTATTCATTCATTACATATACATGGAAGTATAGGTTATCTGGTATTTTAGGTATAGATGGATGGATGGACGGATGGATAGATAGATAAATGGATGGATGGACAGATGGATAGATAAATGGATGGATGGAAAGATGGATGGATAAATAAATAGATAAATGGATGGATAGACAGATGGATGGATAAATAAATAGATGAATGGATGGATGGACGGATGGATGGATAAATAAATAGATGGATGGATGGATGGATAAATAAATAGATGAATGGATGGACGGATGGATGGATAAATAAATAGATGAATGGATGGGTGGATGGATGGATAAATAAATAGATGAATGGATGGGTGGATGGATGGATGGATAAATAAATAGATGAATGGATGGATGGACGGATGGATGGATAAATAAATAGATGAATGGATGGGTGGATGGATGGATAAATAAATAGATGAATGGATGGGTGGATGGATGGATAGATAGATGAATGAATGGATGGATAGATAAATGGACGGACGGACAGATGGATTGATGGATGGATGGATAGATGAATGGATGGACGGATGGATGGATAAATAAATAGATGGCTGGATGGATGGATAAATAGATGGATGGACGGATGGATAAATGGACGGACGGACAGATGGATTGATGGATGGATGGATAGATGAATGGATGGACGGATGGATGGATAAATAAATAGATGGCTGGATGGATGGATAAATAGATGGATGGACGGATGGATAAATGGATGGATGGACAGATGGATGGATGGATAGATGGATAAATGGATGGATGGATAGATGGACAGACGGACAGACAGACAGACAGACAGACAGACAGACAGATAAATCGAATGTAGATTTGAAGACAGAACTCACTGTGGCATGGTAGTTTCTATATAGTGGCATTTTCAGCAGCTTATTCAAGTAATCTTCCAACTGCCGCTGTTAAAACAATCATATGTAATTAAAAATCACCACTCATACATCCCAATAATGTACTCTATATAGACAAAAGTATTGGGACACCGCTTCTAATTACTGAATTTATGTTTTCCAGCCCTAACTGCTTTTATTTTAACTGCTGATGATTTTAACGTCATGTTTTACACACTTTGGTTACGTTCATGACAGAACAGATAGTCACTGGTTACACAAGATTCATCAGTTCAAGTCCAACAAGCTCAAGGTCAGGTGTCCAAATACTTAAGAACCAAATAAAATATAATAAATAATAGTACTGACCTTCCGGCTGGACACTTGCTCCTCCCTGACTAGTTCGTCTCCTCCTCCCCGTGGTAATTCGGGCATCTGGCGTGCGTGCCGGACCGTCTGCCTCCGCTCTGTGTGGCTACGCATACGGTGTACGATTTAACAAGATAAAAGTACAAACAAGTCGCTTTTACTATGTCATAATAAACAGTTCGTCTCATTAGAGGCGCTTTGAATAGATGGTATCCGGCAAGTTACGTCACTCTGGGCGTGTGGTGCAGCCGCTCCCATTCATACATCAAACCCTGAGCATGTATGACAGAAACGAAGGTTTTGACCTGGTTTTACCTTCGAGAAGGCAGAGGGATCTTCAGAAAGGTCTTGTAGGTGCGTAACTCTCTGTGCAGCTCCATGAAGTGCTTTTCTTTCCTTTTGACTATCCAGGTGAACTGACCATGTCTCAACTCGATCCTGAACACTGCAGGAAGTTTCTGTATAATAAAAGCAGATGAATTCTGTTTAACATCAGCACATCGAAGAAGAAAATCCCCTGAGGTTTTTTAAGACATGATATGTAGCCAAAAGTATGTAGACAGCTCAGGATGATGCGTTTGGGTGATTGTTTCAGCCACACCCGTTGCTAAAAGGTGCAGACGATTACACCAATTGTATGATGTAGCAACAGTTTGGGATGACGGGATACGTTCTTGTTCCAGCATGATTGTGCCCGTGAGTACAAAGCGAGTCCTGCGAGTTAGATGCGGTGACGCCCTATCAAACACCTCTGAGCTGAATTCGGATTGTCGATTGCACCCCAGTGCCTGACCTGTCGAGTGCTTTCCTGACTGTATAGACACAAAATTGGGCAGTGGTAGCTCAGCGGTTAAGGTACTGGACTAGCAACCAGGAGGTTGCCGGTTCAAGCCCCAGCACCGCCAAGTTGCCACTGTTTACATTTTCAGCATTTGGGAGACGCCTTTATCCAAAGCGACTTACAGTACAGTTACAGTATACAGTCTGAGCAACTGAGGGTTAAGGGCCTTGCTCAAGGGTCCAACAGCAGCAAGCTGGCAGAGGTGAGGCTTGAACCAGCGACCTTCTGATTACTAGTCCAGTACCTTAACCACTAGGCTAGCGCTGGCCTCCTGTTGGCCCCCTGAGCAAGGCTCCGTGGGTAGCACTGTCGCCTCACGGCAAGAAGGTCCTGGGTTCGATTCCCAGATGAAGTGATCCGGGTCCCTTCTGTCAATTTCGTATCTCTAATTCATTTCACTGCACGTGGGAGGAAACCAGAGGTAGTATGTGGGGAGAACAAATGGCGCTCAAATGGTGCCGCAGTAAGACACGCTAGCACACCAGAACTCGTTGGTTCGAATCTCAGCTCTGCTACCGGCAGGCTGGGCGCCTACACGGACAATGATTGGCTCGTTCATAGGGAGGGTGCCAGAGGGGATTCCTCATAACTGCTGGCTGATTGATGGCGCCACACGGAGACAAGGGATGACGTGACTCTCAGTGCTTGATACGGATCTCCATATCAACCCAAATCGTGCAGGTAAAAAAAAGCAATCGGCTACTGCACACGTGTCGGAGGGGGCGTGTGTCAATCACGGCTCCGCTCGGTCAGGATTGGAGGTCAACATCAGTAGAGAGGAAGAGAAATGGGAATCGAACCCAGGACCTTCTTGCTGTGAGGACTACAGTCTTGTGGAACGTTTCCTGACATTTAGTGACCAAAGGCTCAGGAGTTACAGGTCAATCTATCTAACAAACATTAGCAAAGACGCAAAATCCAATCTGTAAAAACAAACCAGCGCTGCGGCTCTGTGTAAAAACCCCCGGCGTGACTATTTATATAGCTGTGAGTTGGGCGACAGCTCGCACTTTTGATGTCCAGACGCCTTCTCTTGCGTAACGGGCTGTAGGCGGGGGATGGTGTGATGTCTGTGGGATCCGTAGGAGTCGAGAAATCACAGCTTCCCGTTTACAGCTTCTACATTATAAAGCCCCCGGAAGCCAGTTTATTAGGTAAACCTCACATCTGTGTACTCACACACCTGTACATACACATGTGGCATACACCAAGAGAAAGGGACAGGCTGCTATGCTTGATCCCTACACCACAGGGGTCAGGGGGTTCGGTCATGCCGGTATTGTTTGGGTCTTGGACTTGCGTGACCAACGTAAAGGGAGTAGTCTTGGGTCTGTCTGAAAACCTAGTGAGCTGCCTACTGCATACCTAGGCAGCCTAAGCAGTGCAGATTCTAATAAGACATCAAACACATGATGCAGATTATGCAGAGTTTTTGCTTACTAAGCTAACACAGTTAGCCTCAGGCCATTCAAACCGAAGGACTGAGGTGGCACTAGGGTGGCCAGACGTCCGGTTTTAGGTCGTACAGTCCGGCTTTTCAGCTGCCAGTCCTCCATTCACGCAACGCTAGGACGGACACTTAAAAATCCTCCTTTTGGAGTGAACTGGTTTCATTTTTGATCAATATTATTTGCCATTGGCTCAGGTACATGTCAGAACAAATGCTTTGTATTTCATTGGTTTAACAGCCTCATTTGACTCCTTATAGAGCTACCACTGGCCAATCGGAGAAGGTCCGCCCTCTAAATGCTAGTCTGCGATTGGGTCGTTGAATTTCGCCCGCCCACTCTGTTCTGTAAACAGAACTCTACCTGAGACAGTCACTCAGCTCTCATGATCAGGAACGCGGTGAAAATGCCAAAAAGTAAACTTTTGGAGGCAGCGAGGAACGGACTTAAATATAAAAAGTAGACACAACATTTAGTGAGTAAAACAGTCATTTGTTATAGAATTCTTGCTTAAATTGGTAAAAAAAACTCTGTTATATGGGTTCTGGATTCATTCTGTGTGTTGCAGTATCATGTCCCCCGTTCCTAATATGACGTCCGTCTTTTTGGTGTAATGTCCGGCTTTTTGGGGTGTACTGTCCTCCTTTTTGTTACTATGAATCTGGCCACCCTAGGTGGCACAACCCGTTAGCACGTCTCCCTCCGTGTCACCGACGAGCCCGAATTTGCAATTAAATCACACTTGTATATCAAATCAATGAGAATTTATTTACATTAGAAAAAAACTCTGTTGGTTGCTTCGCATTCACATTCGTCCGCCATGTTTGTCATGAGAAAAGTCGTGCCGCACTGAATGCTGGGATTCCTTCAGCGGTAAGGAAGCATCAGGCGAATGAGGGATCATTCAGTCAGATTATCACTCAGAATTAAGGCACCTCGGTAGGCAGCATTTTAAGGTATCTAAGAATTTAGACACGCCCTCTTCCAGGGAGAGTGTAAGATGACAAAAACATGGACACTGACCTTGGACACAGTTCTCTGGTTGGTGACGTTGAAACGGTCCTGAGCGGCGGCGAAACGCTCCACCTCTAAAATTCTGGCAGTGATGGGAAGCCTGGTGAGGAAAACTCGAGCGTCCGGCTCTTTGAAGCCTGTCGTCTTGTACACAGCAGAGTAGGGGATGCGGGCTTCTGCACGAACAGATAAACCGACCAATAAAACCACAATCAGCACCAATTATATATAATTTTCAAGATTTTTTATTTTTTATACTTCATTCTTACACAGTAAAAATAAAACTAAACTTATAAAGCACCTTCAGAGCAGTGAAAAAGTAAACGCCCACATTACGTTACTGCATATATCTCATTTCATTCACATTAGGGCACGGAGGCTTGGTGGGTAGCGCTATCGCCTCACTGGGGCAGGGGTAGCTCAGTGGTTAAGGGTACCGATTCAAGCCCCACTGCTGCCAAGTTGCCACTGTTGGACCCCTGAGCAAGGCCATTAACCCTCAATTGCTCAAAGTTGTATTTGGATGAAAGCGTCCGTTAAATGCCACAAATGTAAATGTAAATGCAAGGTCCTGTGTTCGATTCCCAGACGAAGCGGTCCGGGTCCTTTCTGTGTGGAGTTTGCATGTTCTCCCTGTGTCTGCGTGGGTTTCCTCCCGCAGTCCAAAGACGTTCGTTAGGCGAATTAAAGATACTGAATGGGCCGTGACTGTGTTTCATATTAAAGACTTGAACTGATGAATCGTGGGTAACCTGTAACTACCTGTCTCGTCATGAATGGAACCAAAGTGTGATGTTTTATTCTGGTCAGGGTTGCGGTGGGTCAGGGAATACAAGCAACCCAGGCAACACAAACAATGCATCTAACTCTGTACAATCTGGTCCCACTGTGGTTTACAAGATGTAACATAAAGCCTCTACAAGGGGGTGTATTTTTCTCCTCGACCTCCCTGGGTTGCGACCCAGGAGGCCCCAACCAACTGCAGGGTGTTGGGCTTTTTTTTTTTTTTTAGAGTTTACATATAATAGGGCAAAAGAAACAACCACAAACATCCAGTGAGCGGCAGTTCTGCACACAGAAACGCTTTTCTCAATAAGAGAGATCAGATGGTTAGAGGTCAGAATCGCCAGCTACCCACACTGATGCTCGCTGCTTGGACTGCTGCTCAAATCATCTAGTCTGGCGCCACCCGTTCTGTCATTTGATTTGACGATTAACTGAATCTACTGGCATGTGTGTGCCAGTCTGATCTACTTTCTCTTACCTGTGCTGTTGGTGTCTTGCCCTTCGATGACGTCGTCGCCGTCTCCGATGTCGAGCTCACGCGTGTCCAGGTTCTCCATGATGTCGGTCATGTCGGCGGCCACCAGGTGCAGGGTGCTGGTCGTGCTGTTGGCAGACTGCTGCATGGCTAACACTCAGCCTGCCGGCCAGGGCTCTCCTGTGGGGGATTAACAGGATTGTTATTAATATTTTCCCACTGGTCATCGACTTTTAGCTTTCCGAGGAAACATTTCGCTGTGTCATATTTACTTTAGGAAATATGTGTTCGTCAAACTGTCGGAGAACAAACGGTAACTATACAGCCAGCTCTGTCCTCACAAAGTCTCTATTCAACAGCCATTAAAGTACAGAACACAGAACAGAAAGGGCTGCTGTGTACGTGCCAAAACAACAAAAAAGAAACACAAAATAGCTTTCTCCTTTTCTCCTAATCTAGACACTTCCAAATCTTGATTTTAACCCCCCTGCTGCTTGTACTACCTTCCACCAGGCCAAGGAGCGCTGTCGAATATCACAAGCCCTCTCAGACACACCCAGACGCCAGTCGCTTCTTATCACCTGGCAGTGTTGGGTTATCACACAGTGCGACAGGGCATCCTTCCTTCCCACGTGCAGGTGCCTGGATGAGTCCCGGAGATCTCAAAACTAAGGCCCTACCTAATTCACGACCGGGTAATAAATATATACAATTGGCAGCGAAATTCAAAATTCAAGGTTTGTGTTTAGCGGTTTACCATTTTTCATTCGCATAATATGCAATACGAGGCAATCATACAGCAATTAAATTAGTGTAAAAGACTTTCTGTAGTGTAGTGTGCTGTATCTATAGCAGAGATGGGGACTCGAGTCTGCAACTCACACATAGCGACTTTAGACTCTACTCGGACTCGTTTCAAATGACTCGGATTCGACTCATGACTCGCAAAAAAATGACTCGTAAACAACAAGAGTCCTTAGTGTCAGCATGTGTTAACATTAATTACGTGTGACAATTATGTATGTAAATTATAAATTAATAGCATCTGGAAGAACAGAAGCTAAGGTAAGCAGTGGTTATGATTTTTTTTGCTGTGTTTTGGATTTTGGCCGCTGTGCCGTGAATTATCACACGTTTTTGTTTTGCAATGAAAACTTTAAGCTTTTAACTGGCAAAATACAGTCGCTAATCTGTTGTTGTTTTTATCTGAACTTACAGATTATTTAGTTATTTCTACGCTACATTTCCAATATATGTTTTGTGTATATTAAATTGACTCTTGACTCTAGCCTAAAGACTCGTGACTTGACTTGGACTCGTATTTTGTGACTTGTGAACATCTGTGATCTATAGTGTTTCCATAATCAATGGAAGAGTGAGCTTCTCTACACACGTGATCATCTCTGTGTGGTCTGTGCTGCGCCTCAGAACGAGCGAGTGAAGTATTCTGCTCCCGATAGTCTGTCTGTGTAGAGTTTATTTATTTCTTTATAAACTCAGCAACTCTGAAGGCGCTCGGGTACACTAGCAATCCTACGGCAATTCAGTTAGTAATCGGTTAGACAAAATGTCCAAGATGTCGAAGTCTAAAGCAGCTAAAATGTGACTTGGGAATTCTGTGGAAGCAGAGGGGGGCGTAAATTTACTAGGGAGACACAGCGACAGTGGGAGGAGTCCCTGAGCCTGCGTTTGTGTGGAACTCACTAGGCTGAACACTAGCACTGAACTAATAAAGGATGGTTCCTTTTTAAAGAGATCTTCGTTCAACAAGCTACAGTGTTATTTCGTTGAATCACATCTTTGTCGCTGATTTGAAGGGACCAGCAGGTGATTAAGACTCCACGATATAAAAGAGTCCCAGCAAAAATGGACCAGCCAATAGAAACACTCACTGCTATCTGGGAATGATGGGAAGTATCTGGACGATTTCCAAACCTTCAGGGATCGTTCTCCGGACCGTAGACAGTTTGCGGACAACTAAACTAAAAGCAAACAGAGCGTTTAACATTAACGCTGTACTAATATTTAAGCATGGCGGGAACAGTGTGAGGGTGTGAGGGGTGAGAGAGAGGTGCTCTACAGAATCAGGACCTGGACATTTTCTGCTATTAAGGGAACAATGTACTGCAGAGAAAAATGTGAGCTTAACTGTCTGCTGTTTGTCTTGATTATGCAACAGGATCATAATAATAATAAAAAAATCAGTCCATGCTGCCTTCACATCAACGCTGATCAAAGTACAGAACAATCCGCCGCTCAAGATCCAGCGAGGATATATATAATATATATAGTGGTTATTATTACATTTATCTGACTTCATGGCCTTGCAACAGATCCTTTTTAAGAGTGGCCACTAATTCCCATATACCCACTCCAATATATTTCCAAAGCATTTCCAAAGAAGCGATGGAAAAAAGAAGGGAGAGGGGACTGAATATTAATGCCTAACGTTTTGGAATGGACCGTCCTACAGGCTCATGGTCAGGTTTCCACACACGTTTTAATACATATTGTACTTAAAAGCACGTTAATCCAGTAATCTAATGATGTTTTACAGGTTTTATTCATTATTATGTAAATGGAATAGTAATCAGGGGAAGAAAACCCTCACTGACTATCTGAGCGAGCACTGATACAGCGGGAGAAGCTTTTTAAAACCTCCGTCAATCAAACTCCGCTGGATCTCTGGCTCTGTTGTGCAAATCGCTTTAATATTTTATCTCCTCTCCACTTGGCAGAAGATGAGAGGAATCTGGGTCTCTTACATCTGTTCTGTGGGCTGCTTTTGAGTTTCAGGATGTCCATGGCAGCAGCGAGAATTTCACTAATTAGAACAGAAAATGTGTTTTAAAGGGTCTGTGACCCAGGGTTCCTATCTGGCCCCCCACCCCCTCCATCAAAACAAAACACAAAATGAAATATACTTAATTAATAAAAATGGTGGCAATCTGGTCCCACAGTGGTTTACAAGATGCAACATAAATCCTCCACAAGGAAGTTAATTATTGCTGTTTTTCTTTGTGACCCTTTTTTGGCTCGCGACCCTTGGGTGGTAAACCCTGTAGTAGGGCACCATTGTATCATTTATATAATATATAATATTATATATAATTTCTTCATATTATTCAACTTCTTCGACCAGACAGTAGGAGTCGCTGATGCAGCTGCAAGGAGGTGAATTCCTATCTGGACCCCCGGCTGGCTTTTTATTATTAATTATGTATTTTTAATTTTAATTTTTTAATTTTATTTTTTTTATTAATATTTACATATTTTTTATTTATATATTTTTTTATTTTATACACAGGTTTTTTTTTAAGTCTTATTAAAGTATATGAAAGTATTATTGTAAATACTTTTAATTATTACTTATGTATTTCTTATTTTAATTTTTTTTTATTTATATATTTATTTTATATACATGTTCCTTTTTTAATTCTTATTAAAGTATTACTGTAAATATAATTCATAAGGCTTTTTTATTATTATTAATGTATTTTTTTATTTTAATTTAATTTCTTTTTTATTTATTTACTTACATATTTTTTTATTTTATACACAGGTTCATTTTTGTCTTATTAAAATATTATTGTAAATATAATTTATTATAAGGCTTTTTTATTATTATTGATGTTTTTTATTTTAATTTAAAAAATATATTTTTTATCTTATATACGGGTTCCTTTTTTAATGTCTTATTAAATTATTATTGCTTAATCTGATGATGTTATGAACACTGGTAAGTCATTTGTATGTTTTATTAACAAATTCAATAAATAAAGTTGGAAAAATATATAAATAAATAAATGTAAGTTTGGATAAAAGCGTCTGCCACAAATGTAAATATTCATCAATCATTAGGAGTGTTGTTGGGATTTTTAAATGCTGTGTTACTGATGCTCATAATTATTACACACCGGAGTGTTTTAGCAGGTCAGCAGCGTGTATCGCCCAGTGCTCGATGTTTTCACAGCTCTGTAAAGATAAATACTCGTATATGTTTTCTTGACCAACGTGCTACAACAACAGCAGTTTGTTTTGCTTTGGCAGCATTTTTAGATGCATCATTTGCCCGGAGATGCTGGTTTGTATGAAACGAGCCTAGACGAGGTTATATTTATCGTCCAGACTGTATTTACTGTCATCAGTGTAAACAACATACGGCGTAAACACACAACTGATCTTATATACCAGCTTAATTTAGACCAGGCTGTAAAATAATCAAACATGTTTTATCTCTGCTGAGCGCCTGCAGCTTATTAAATGTACTATCAGCATCACGCCGTATGGATCCCTCTCATATTTGCATAATGCCTGTCGGCCCTTAGTGCACTGAACTGGTAACTTCCTGTTTTTTTTTGGTGTTTTTTTTCTGCATACAACACCAGCGTGGCAAAACGTTCACACAAGAAGTTGGTCAATTTTTGTAAACAGGTTCCTCCTCGCACCACAGAAACAGACCTGGACCGGCAAAGATCTACAGTATTTAAATTTTTGGCATTTAGCAGACGCCTTTATTTAAAGCGACTTACATTACAGTTACAGTCTGAGCAATTGAGGGTTTAGGGCCTTGTTCAAGGGTCCAACAGCAGCAACCTGGCAGTGATGGGGCTTGAACCAGCAACCTTCTGATTACTAGCCCAGTACCTTAACTGCTAGGCTACAGCTAATACGCCCAGCTAATACGCTTCCTCGGCTGCTTGCACCACACCAAACAAGCCGAGCAGAGCCACAGACTAGCATCCGCCCTCTCTAAGATGTGAGAAGTCACCAGCCACTTCTTTAGACCAGCAAGCGTATGTAAGAGTAAGACAAGTCGACAAGTCGCTAGTGGAAGTGGAAAACAACAGTGAGACGTTCTCCCCTAATGTCTCTAGACTTCGATTTGTCTCAGTGGTGGAGTTTTGAAAAGGTCAGCGGCATACTGGGTCAAAGTTCAATCAGATTGAACTTGAGTTCAGCGGTAAGCGGTAAAAACCGAGCATCAAGCTTCTTCAGACGCCACTGGGGACCGCAGCAGCGATTGGCTACACTAAATTGGGCAAAAAGGGGGCAAATGCATCTTTCATGGCAGCCTTTTAAACCCTTGATTGTGTAAAACCTACTCGACTGTGGGAAACACTCGGGACAGGCGTTTAAATTTTGTGTCCTGTCATTTTCTAACTTGGCACGTCTGCCAGCAAAGCAAAGCGCCGTTCTAGTTAACAATAGAGCAACCAGTAGGGATCTTGTTTTACAAGCGACGGCCACGCTACACTTCGCTTCAATGCAGCGCAACACGGCTGCCAAGGAGTCATCTTCACATGATAGGTTCACCAGAAGATCTTCAGCTTCTCTTGTATCAGCTTCAGTTGATTCTTGTAGGACAGAGGTGAAAGCAGACTTTCCAGAAAAAGCAGCCGGACCGGAACGCATCAGTTTTTCAGGTTTTGAGGTTTGTTGTCATGGTTACATTCCATTCATCTTGCTCATGACTCCCACTGTTATGCTGGAAGGCGTGCTGAGCGCTTCTTCTCAGCTTCTCTTGAATAGATTCCTTGTATTCAAAGTACTAGACGTTACAGACCAGTTGAGCTTCTTCATTCCACAGAGTATTTACAGCCTTTGTTGGTTATAGTTTCACAATCACTTGTATTAAATATTCACTTTTTTATACAAGTCACATCTGTGATTGTTAGCAACAGCTAGTATTTGCTTTAGCGCATCCAGTTGTTCAATTTGCATCGTGCTTCCTCTCTGTCTACGCCGAACCCCGCCCTGACCGAGGAGATCGAAGCTAACCCACATCCCCTCCGAAACATGGGCAGCAGCCGGATGCATTTTTGCCACCCGCACATTGACGAGTGTGGCGCCACCAAGCGTTGCATGCGGAGAGACACACCCTAAGGGCACTCTTCCTCATCTCTGTGCAGGCGCCTCTAATCATCCGGCGGAGGTCGTAATCGCATTCTGACAGAGAGAGACCCACATCCGGTTCTTTGTCCCGCCCCCCAACTGAGCAACCGGCCAATCGTTGCTCGTACAGCCACTGTAACCGGTAAGGCTTTTTTTTGGGGGTTTTTTTTATTAGGATTTTAACGTCATGTTTTTACACTTTGGTTACATTCATGCAGTGTTAATTTTGACAGCAAATTTTGATTTAGTTTTAGTCATAGTCTTTTGACTAAAATGTCATTTAGTTTTAGTCGTAATTTAGTCATCTGAATTGTTTTAGTTTTAGTCTAGTTTTAGTCGACTAATTATCATAAGACTTTAGTCGACTAAATCTACAGTCGATTCAGTCGACTAAAATACATATTTGTTTGTTTGTTTGTTTATTAGGATTTTAACGTCATGTTTTTACACATTGGTTACATTCATGACAGGAACGGTAGCTACTCATTACACAAGTTTATTTGATTCACAAGGTTATATCGGACACAGTCATGGACAAATTTAGTGTCTCCAATTCACCTCACTTGCACGTCTTTGGACTGTGGGAGGAAACCGGAGCACCCGGAGGAATACATAAAATATACATAAAATATAATAACATACAACAATGTTCAATTTATAAATGTTTTTATTTACAAAACCACTTAGAAAAAGCATTCCTCCGTGAAATCAGGTAGTCCGTTAACAGTGTTGCTAGGCAACATGAGGGAGAACATAACATTCGCAATAAACATTCCTCCACAAACACTGTTACACTATTTCTTGGACGAAACACCAGCTTAATGATCAGGATTACTGTTTATATGAATCTGGACATTTCCCTGTATAGTACATGACTTAAAATTAAAATAGTGTTCAACCAAGTTTGTACTTTTTCTTTTCAGTGGCGTATTAATATGGAATGATGTGAGGTGGTCATAGGTGTGCGTAATATCGGGGGTTTAACGACGGCTCCGAACGCGGCTCAGCCAATCAGATTTTAGGACCGGAACTATCCGTTTTATAAAGCCAGGTTTACACTATTTTATTGGTCTTATAAAATCATGGCCCACACACCAAATGACATTATTTAACACCATCTTGTCCTGTTTTGTGACACACTGTGCCATATCAAGTTTATCTTCTTCTTTTTCTAATTATTATTATAATATTACTCCATCATACACAGTCGAGTCACATTATTACGACCACCGGCTAATATCCAGAGTAACCGGGCTGAGATTAATGCAAACCATGGTATTTTTGTGTAAGGTATTTCGACTCTTAAAGGCTGGGCCCGCCAATGGGACAATGGGAGTCCTCATAGCTGCTCCGGGTTGCGTCCGGTAACTAAAGAACGTAAAAAGCTGCCGAAACCAGAAAGCCGCCACTGTTGACCAGATGAGCTCCCAGTAACAAGAGCTGAAGAATGTAAGAGAGGGAGCTGCGAGAGAGACAGGGAGTCGGCCACGTACCCACTTACATACACAAGCTGACAGGACAAGATCGATAGGAGAGAAAGAAATGCCATCTCTCCCACTCAGAGAGTACGAGAAGCTCTCTTGGATACCCGGGTACAGGTGGCCATTATTACCGTGGGTCAAACTTACATACACTGATCAGCCGTAACATTAAAACCACCTCCTTGTTTCTACACTCAGTCCATTTTATCCGCTCCACTTACCATATACAAGCACTTTGTAGTTCTACAATTACTGACTGTAGTCCATCTGTTTCTCTGCATGCTATGTTACCCCTCTTTCATGCTGTTCTTAAATGGTCAGGACCCCCACAGGACCACCACAGAGCAGGTATTATTTAGGTGGTGGATCATTCTCAGCACTGCAGTAATACTGACATGGTGGCGGTGTGTTAGTGTGTGTTGTGCTGGTATGAGTGGATCAGACACGGCAGCGCTGCTGGACCGAGAATAGTCCACCAACCAAAAACATCCAGCCAACAGCGCCCCTTGGGCAGCGTCCTGTGACCACTAATGAAGGTCTAGAAGATGACCGACTCAAACAGCAGCAATAGATGAGCGATCGTCTCTGACTTTACATCTACAAGGTGGACCGACTAGGTAGGAGTGTCTAATAGAGTGGACAGTGAGTGGACACGGTGTTTAAAAACTCCAGCAGCGCTGCTGTGTCTGATCCACTCATACCAGCACAACACACACTAACACACCACCACCATGTTTGTGGTGTTCCTGACCATTGAATAACAGGGTGAAAACAGGCTATAAAAAAAAAGCATGCAGAGAAACAGATGGACTACAGTCAGGACAGTGAGTGTAGAAACTGGTCACCCTTTCAGAGCACCGTTTTTCCTCCTCTTTACAATTACATTTACATGCAGTTGAGGGTTAAGGGCCTTGCTCAAGAGCCCAACAGTGATAACCTTACATTGGTGGGGTCTAAACCAGCGATCTTCTGATTACAACTGCCCAAGTTAGTGCATAGAACTGTAAACTAAAAGCTGAAATCAGAAAACCTGCCACTTTGACCTGCCATTAAACACAGAATATATCTCGACAGAATACACAGCACAAGCAGCAAAGTCCACATTTCTACAGACCTTAATGATAGCATGAACCACACCTGACACGTCGGATCCTGAGCTCTAAATTAGAAGCTTCGTCACTGGATTAGTCAGACTGAATCACTAGAAATGCAGCTTCGGTTTGAGAAGCAAAGCCTTTCTGAGAACGTTTTTAACAGGAAAAACAGAGCAGTTTGCGAAAGAGGAAAAGCTGAAGTGTGTTTCACTTTTTTTGTCCCTCCAGACCACAAATTTCACACTCGGCCCCTGAAAGATTCATACAGAGAGTCTAAATTCCATTCATGTACGTGTAGATGCTCACGCTGGACATGCGCTTGGGGAGGTTGGGGTGACAGAAAAGGAAGTTCAGGTCAGGTCAAGATGGAGATGGAGAAGAATGACCCGCTGTTATGGCTCTTAACAGGGAAAAGCTAAAAGCTGTACCAGTACCGGTCTACTGCTTCTACTGTATTTTGGGTCTTATTGTCACCCCTAGGTGGGAGCAGCAAAAAAAAGTCTCGTTGCAGCAAAAAAAATTGTCATTTTACATCGTTTGTGAGCAATATTATTAAACCCTCCCTTCCCCGCCAGTCTGTGAAATTATATCTTGTATGAAACCGGTCCGTGGTGCAAAAAAAATTGGGAAATGCTGAGCTAAAGGATGTTTCCTTTACTATGGAACTAGAAACAAAATTGTCTGTTATTCCTGTCAAACCAGCTCTTATTTCTTAATGTGCACTGGAACAACGCCCCTTGGACAGGGTGTCGTCATCTGGGATCATAAATCTTTACATTCCAGATAAAAATAGAGCAAAATCAAGAGCGAGAGACAGTGTAAAGGTGGGTAGAGCAGGGTAAACATAATAAAAGTGTCATGAAGCGGAGCTGAGTTGTGAACATTAGTTATTTAATGAATTACAAACACGACTGGCTATGTCTGAGGGGGTGGACTTGTACCCTGTCCAGAGAATTCCATTGTTTTCCAGTGGAACCGGGCTCGCTGTGACTCTGACCAGACTTATGTGGACACATAATACCAAACGTCATATGTTTATACCCATTCGGCAACAGTTTAGGGAAGGCTCTTCATCTTAAAGTATGGTAATGAGGCCAGGCAGTGATTGACCTGACAAACACTTACTTGACTATATGGGCAACAAACTTAAAAATGTTGGGAAGCACTTTGTAGTTCTACAATTACTGACTGTAGTCCGTCTATTTCTCTGCATGCTTTGTCAGCTCCTTTTATGCTGTTCTTCAATGGTCAGGACCCCCACAGGACCACTACAGAGCAGGTATTATTTAGGTGGAGGATGATTCTCAGCACTGCAGTGACACTGACATGGTGGTGGTGTGTTAGTGTGTTGTGCTGGTGCTGATAAGAGATTTTAAACACCTCACTGTCACTGCTGGACTAAGAATAGTCCACCAACCAAACACATCCAGCCAACAGAGCCCCGTGGGCAGCATCCTGTACCCACTGATGAAGGTCTAGAAGATGAACGAGTCAAACAGCAGCAATAGATGATCGATCGTCTCTGACTTACATCTACAAGGTGGACCGACTAGGTAGGAGTGTCTAATAGAGTGATCCACTCATACCAGCACAACACACACTAACACACCACCACCATGTCAGTGTCACTGCAGTGCTGAGAATGATCCACCACCCAAATAATACCTGCTCTCTCTGTGGGGGTCCTGATCATTGAAGAACAGCATGAAACAGATGGACTACAGTTAGTGATTGTAGAACTACAAAGTGCTTCTATGTGGTAAGTGGAGCTGATAACATGGCCTGGTTTTAATGTTATGGCTGATTGATGTACTTCAGGGGCGGAATATTTGGTGCCGAATGTTTTAACCATAACAGCAGTGACTCACAACCTCCCACATTCTTGAATCCCAGACTGTCAAGAAAATAAAACACATCCCTGCTGCTCACCAGTAATCTGATGTAAAAACATTAAGAAACACAGTAAAAAAAGATGGAATCAGGTACAAGGATTCATGGATTTATCTCAGATCGTTTCCCTGTTATGCACTACAGAACATCTCAAATCCAACCCTCCCCAAAAACACAAACTGCACCATAAAAAACAAATGCACACAAATACCTCTTTCAAAGCATAATACTATGGACACGAAGTGAGTCTACAAAGAAACAAAAGTTCAACTGACCTGCCCTGACACTGGCAAAGCTGCCCTCATGATGCCCCGATCTCCTTTCCTCCTTCTGACTCAACAGAACTCACAAAATAGATCCTGATGTATCTCAGACACACTCACATTCACACACACACACACACACCAGAGCTGCCCGGCGGCTTGATCTAGGTGGGAGGCGGCGAGGGCTGAGACACGACGGTCACATGGTACGCTGAGAGGAGGAGCCAAGACGGCAACAGACACGGACCGACGTGCCGATCTCACGCTCCGGCCAATCAGGAGCTGAGGAGCAGGCGTGCCCTCCCGCCCCCTGTCTGAAAGTTTCTCACATGGAGTCGTGGGTCTGTTCACCCTGTACTACTTTGTTCTTTATAAACATTTAGCTGTAGCACGACAAGACCGAAAGTATCTGGACACCTGATTATGAGCTTGATGGAAATGCGGTTAATATAAAGCCTCCGCCCACTTTTATCACATCCTGATCACCTATGAGGAATTTTGAAGCTATGACACAAAGTTAACCCACGTTAATCATCCACTCATGGACAAAGGGTGCAGAAATCGATACAATTTCACAGAATCAATGCATTTACATTTTTGGCATTTAGCAGACGCTTCCAGTATACAGGGTTAAGGGCCTTGCTCAGGGGCCCAGCATATCCTTCATTAAATCCTGAGCAGAGTTGTGATGAATCTGGCAACACCCAGAAACTCCAGACAGGGCACAAGGAAGGAATACAGCATGGACAGGGCGCCGGTCCTGGGGGGCACCCAGGTGCTGCCTATCTGTCTGTCTGTCTGTCTGTCTGTCTGTCTATCTATATATTTTTCTGTATATCTATCTGTCTGTCTGTCGTCTGTCTATCTATCTATATATGTCTGTCTGTCTATCTATATATTTGTCTGTCTATCAATCAATCTGTCAATCAATCTGTCTATCAATCTGTCTGTCTGCATGTCTGTATGTCAGCCACCAGTCTGTCTGTCTGCATGTCTGTCTGTCAGCCACCTAACTTTATCTATCTGTCTGTCTATCCGTCTGTCTGTCTATCAATCTGTTTGTCTGCATGTCTGTCTGTCTGTCTATATATCTATATATATATATATATATATATATATATATATATATATATATATATATATATATATCTGTCTGTCTGTCAATCAATCTGTCTATTAATCTGTCTGTCTGCATATATGTATGTCAGCCACCTAACTGTCTGTCTATCTATCTATCTATCTATCTATCTATCTATCTATCTGTCTGTCTGTCTGGCTGTCTGCATATCTGTTTGTCAGCCACCAATCTGTCTGTCTGCATGTCAGAGCACAAGGAAGGAATACAGCATGGACAGGTGCTATCTATCTGTCTGTCTGTCTGTCTATCTATCTATATATTTGTCTGTCTATCTATCAATCAATTTGTCTATCAATCTGTCTGTCTGTCTATCAATCTGTCTGTCTGCATATCTGTCTGTCAGCCACCTAACTGTCTTCTCCAATCTATCTATCTATCTGTCTATCTGTCTTTCTGCATATCTGTATGTCAGCCACCAATCTGTCTGTCTGCATGTCAGGGCATAAAAAAAGGAATACAACCTGGACAGGGTGCCAGTCCTGGTGGCCGCCCAGTTTGAGCAGGGGGATAATTCTGAGCTCCCGGGTTCGAATCTCGGCTCTGCTACCAGTCGGCTGGGCGCCCTTTAATGCCTGCAGCAGAATAAAATTGGCCTCCAGTCTGCTGGGTGGGAAAGACCGGAATAAGGGGTGGGGTCATCAATGCTGTGTAAGGACCTTGGTTGTTCAGGGTGCTCTCTGTATGCAAAGCCGACCTCATGAGCAAATCCACCAAAGTATGGGAGAGTAAGAAGGGATTGGTGGGGTTGGTGACACGTCGGAGGGAGTGTGCGTCAGGCGAATATACACCCAGCTTGGACGCCATCAGGGACCTTCCACGTTATTTTGGGAAAACCAAGTACCCAGAGGAAACTCACACGGCTACAGAGAACATTCTTCAAACCCAGGCTCTCGGGTCCTCGCTCTACCTCCTTTTGTCCCCTTGTGAGCTTTATGTGCCAGTTACCCCACCTTTAATCCTGCATTCCTTTCAGCAAGTCATCCCATGAGATAACCCACGATAACAGATCTCATTTCCCCTCTGACGGGACATAAACATGGCACTTATCTGCTCGTGGCCTTTGTGCTGGTGATACATTAACGTAAAGAATCCTGGAGATCTCAGCGCCTCGCTGTTTTATAATCCTGTCAGCAAACAAACGATTTCACTGGCTTATTAAACGACTGATTCATAAAACACACGTAAACCAACAAAGGTGGAGACCAGCGAGCTTTAAACGCTCCTGAGTGTTGATCCAAAGTACACTGTACACTGACGGCATGATAAAACGCTGAACCGAATCTATAAATCAGGATGAAGAAATGTACACAGACTTTGTTCAAGAATTAACAGCGGTGAACTGTGTGTAATGAAGAGCGTTCCAAAGGTTCAGGCGGTAATTAAGTATGTAAATTTATCAGTTAATTACAATCAAGTCTAGAATAACAAGATCAATTCTGTCCTCTTGTGGCCGACGCTTTGCACTGCTTGTAGAATCCTCACAGCTGTTAGGCTCTTAAACTCTTTGCAGGGGGGCGAGTAACTGAAGACTGAAAGTATTGTGGCACATGTGTATATTTATGTATGTAGGTGTGAACATGTGTGCAGATGTTGCACATCCATTCACACATTCATCTTTGCACTGCAAACCACTTTATCTATCTGTCTGTCTGTCTGTCTGTCTGTCTGTCTGTCTGTCTATCTATCTATCTATCTATCTATCTATCTATCTGTCTGTCTGTCTGTCTATCTATCTGTCTGCCTGTCTGTCTGTTTGTCTGTCTATCTATCTGTCTGTCTGTCTGCATGTCTATCTATCTATCTATCTATCTATCTATCTGTCTATCTATCTATCTATCTATCTATCTATCTATCTATCTATCTATCTGTCTGTCTGTCTGTCAGTCTGTCAGTCTGTCTATCTGCCTATCAATCAATCTATTTCTGTCTATCCATCTATTTATCTATCTGTCTGTCTGTGTGCATGTCTGTCTGTCTATCTAACTGTCTGCATGTCTATCTATCTATCTATCTATCTATCTATCTATCTATCTATCTGTCTGTCTGTCTGTCTGTCTGTCTGTCTATTTATTTGTATATCTGTCTGTCTGTCTATCAATCTGTCTGTCTGCATGTGTCTGTCTATCTAACTGTCTGCATGTCTGTCTATCTATCTATCTATCTATCTATCTATCTATCTATCTATCTATCTATCTATCTGTCTGTCTGTCTATTTATTTGTATATCTGTCTGTCTGTCTATCAATCTGTCTGTCTGCATGTGTCTGTCTATCTAACTGTCTGCATGTCTGTCTATCTATCTATCTATCTATCTATCTATCTATCTATCTATCTATCTATCTATCTATCTATCTATCTGTCTGTCTGTCTATTTATTTGCATATCTGTCTATCTGCCTATCAATCTAAGTCTGTCTATCCATCTATTTGTCTATCTATCTGTCTGCATGTCTGTCTATCTATCTATCTATCTATCTATCTATCTATCTATCTATCTATCTATCTATCTATCTATCTATCTATCTATCTATCTATCTGTCTGTCTGTCAGTCTGTCTATCTGCCTATCAATCAATCTATTTCTGTCTATCCATCTATTTATCTATCTGTCTGTCTGTGTGCATGTCTGTCTGTCTATCTAACTGTCTGCATGTCTATCTGTCTGTCTATCTATCTATCTATCTATCTATCTATCTATCTATCTATCTATCTATCTATCTATCTATCTGTCTGTCTGTCTATTTATTTGTATATCTGTCTGTCTGTCTATCAATCTGTCTGTCTGCATGTGTCTGTCTATCTAACTGTCTGCATGTCTGTCTATCTATCTATCTATCTATCTATCTATCTATCTATCTATCTATCTATCTATCTATCTATCTATCTATCTATCTATCTATCTATCTATCTATCTATCTATCTGCCTATCAATCTAAGTCTGTCTATCCATCTATTTGTCTATCTATCTGTCTGTCTGCATGTCTGTCTATATATCTGTCTGTTTGCATGTCTGTTTGTCTATCTATCTATCTATCTATCTATCTATCTGTCTGTCTGTCTGTCTGTCTGTCTGTCTGTCTGTCTATATATTTGTCTGTCTGTCAGTCTGTCTATCTATATGTCTATATATTTGTCTGTCTGTCTATCTATCTATCTATCTATCTATCTATCTATCTATCTATCTATCTATCTGCCTATCAATCAATCTATGTCTGTCTGTCTGTCTGTCTGTCTGTCTATCTATCTAATACCAACCACTGGACTGTAGCGTATCGGTCATTCTAACTACACTAGATGGACAAAAGTACGTGGACTCCTGCACATGAGCTGCTTGGACATCCCGTCTCAAAACCCTGGACATTAAGGACACATATATGACATTATAATTACATGGTAATTATATCTATTGTGATTACAGGGGGTCTGAATACTTTCTGAAAGCACCGTTTATATGCAACGCTTTATTCTGGTCAGGGTCAAGATAGGTCCGGTTCCATCGGGATGCACCTAGATAGGGTTCCAATCCATCGCAGGGCTTTAGCCGTCTCTTAATCATCCCCCATCCTTCCCTGTTCATCAGACATAGCCAATCAAGGCTGTAGGTGCCAAACCTGTTGATAGCACTGCTGAAATTTATTTACAACGTATTTTACGCTGTGCCACCCACGCTGTGCCACCCAAGTGCCCGATATTGTTTATTTGTGCTGACTTAGGAAGTAAACCAACTGGCACAAACACAAAATCAAATCATTTTTTTGATAATTAGGGCTGCCAGATTTCAGCTGCAGCAAAGCCAGACTGGTCAGTAGCGTGTCCAAACAAACCCTGAACAGGTCATCTCAAACGTCTGGGCAAAACCCTACGGTCTGGCACAATCTTCCTCTTATTCGGGACATTATTTATAGTAATGTTATTTACAGCTGCTTTCAGCTTGACCACATTATTACCATTGTAATAATAACTGTAGCCGGACGATTTAGGACTTCCCCACATCAATCTTCTTCCAGTTCTGGTGTATCGGAGATCTACGTGTCCTTCGTCAGGCTGGCACGTTCACTCTGCGTTCCGGTGAGTTACAAACAACGTGTGTAAACACTTCATGCCTCTACATTCACACACACACACACACACACCAACGCCCTACAACACTGTTGCTGCAATCAGGATGTGCAATACTGACTCTGAGTGTCTGTCTCTATGAGACACTAGCACTAGACACTATGTGTTTAGACACTGAGCAAATCTGGATCACTTGCATTAACAAGATCCTCCAAAATCCTCTTGGCCACCGAAGGAGGATGGTGGTCCGTGTTGAGTGTGGTACCTCTCCAGGTTTCGTCCTTGTAATATTTAGGGAGCTTTCCTTGCTCTTTGTAACAAATATGGGCTAGGACGAGACAAGAGGGGCAGACGCACACGCAGAGAAAAGATTTAATGATAACAAAAGACAATACAAAGGTATACAAGACGGGTTAGAACAAGACAAGACGAACACACGACCTATGCTAAGTGCTAACCGCTAACCACACTATACTATACGTGACCCTAATCTAAACAGGAACTTACTAATACAAACTGCTAATTTAAACACACATGGACAAGACAAGGACTTCTAGACATCGACAAGAGTATTGACGAGAACAAACGAAGCTAATAGGCAGGGGCAAACTAAACAAACAAACCAAAACAAGGCAAAGTTTAAAAGCAAACCGAACCGAACCGACAGGACAGAGTCAAAGTCATATTAAAATTGTAAATTAAAAAGGCAGCTCAGGTGGCGCGGCGGTAAAAACACACGCTGGAACCAGAGCCGGGATCTCGAATACATCGTATCGAATCTGGGCTCTGCCTTCCGACTGGGCTGGGTGGCTGCATGAACAACGATTGGCTGTTGTTCATAGGGGTAAAAAAAAAAGTCGGATCATAGGTCCTCATAACCGGTGCAACTGTGGCCCCTGCTGGCTGACTGATGGCCCTCCGTACACGGTGCCCGTCAGTGTATGAACTCGACTCGTGCAGGTGAAAAATGCAGTCTGTACTGACTGTACGTGCCGGAGGGGGCGTATGTCAGTTGAGAGGCGTCCTCAGTCGGCGGCGAAGGGTCGAATCAGTATAGAGGACGCAATCGGGGTAATTGGACACGACTAGATTGGGGGGGAGAAAATTGGGGGAATAAAGTGGGAAAAATAGAAAAAAAAAAAAAACATGACTTGGGTAAGTGAGTTTGGAAAACACCTAACCAATTCTGTGGACACAGAGGTGAGGGGGTTAAAACACGGATGAGTATTTTTATATTTGAGACCGTCGCTGGATGTTTTAGGTTTACATTCAACTGTTAAAGTAGCTGTTCTGTGTGTTGTAGTTTCTATTTATTCTATTGTTTAGTTTATGAGTGTAATTATGTGAAATGTGGCTCTTTCTGTGAAATCTATCAGTTAAGCACATTTTCCTGTTTCGAAGCCACCGCTGCCCTACAGGATGCCCGCGACAATAAATCTCAGTGACCACTTCTGCCCTGCAGCAACACCGTGACCGTTCGAAAACAATTCATTCATGCTCAATGCCCAAACGGAAAATCCCATGACTGCACTTTGCTTTATTAAAGCGGTGAAGAAGCCGGAGTCTGTCGGTGAGTAATCAGTAAATCACGGCCGCTGCATGTTCTGCGTTCTTCATTTTCATCGTCTAACAGGAAGCGTCGTTAGACTGTCTTACGCTTCGGCTTTTTGGAATTTATATGCGTATTCCACTTTCCTATTGATCAGTGTCGTAAGCACAGAGAAAAACAGGTCAGTGAAACTGTGAAAGAATTAGTTCTTTAACCTTTAAATTCATTAAGTGTTAGATAGATAGATAGATAGATAGATAGATAGATAGATAGATAGATAGATAGATAGATAGATAGATAGATAGATAGATAGATAGATAGATAGATACAATAGATAGATAGATAGATAGATAGATAGATAGATAGATAGATAGATAGATAGATAGATAGATAGATAGATAGATAGATAGATAGATAGATAGATAGATAGAGTAGATAGATAGATAGATAGATACAGTAGATAGATAGATAGATAGATAGATAGATAGATAGATAGATAGATAGATAGATAGATAGATAGATAGATAGATAGATAGATAGATAGATAGATAGATAGATAGATACAGTAGATAGATAGATAGATAGATAGATAGATAGATAGATAGATAGATAGATAGATAGATAGATAGATAGATAGAGTAGATAGATAGATAGATAGATAGATAGATAGATAGATAGATAGATAGATAGATAGATAGATAGATACAGTAGATAGATAGATAGATAGATAGATAGATAGATAGATAGATAGATAGATAGATACAGTAGATAGATAGATAGATAGATAGATAGATAGATAGATAGATAGATAGATACAGTAGATAGATAGATAGATAGATAGATAGATAGATAGATAGATAGATAGATAGATAGATAGATAGATAGATAGATAGATAGATAGATAGATAGATAGATAGCAACACCGTGACCGTTCGAAAACAATTCATTCATGCTCAATGCCCAAACGGAAAATCCCATGACTGCACTTTGCTTTATTAAAGCGGTGAAGAAGCCGGAGTCTGTCGGTGAGTAATCAGTAAATCACGGCCGCTGCATGTTCTGCGTTCTTCATTTTCATCGTCTAACAGGAAGCGTCGTTAGACTGTCTTACGCTTCGGCTTTTTGGAATTTATATGCGTATTCCACTTTCCTATTGATCAGTGTCGTAAGCACAGAGAAAAACAGGTCAGTGAAACTGTGAAAGAATTAGTTCTTTAACCTTTAAATTCATTAAGTGTTAGATAGATAGATAGATAGATAGATAGATAGATAGATAGATAGATAGATAGATAGATAGATAGATAGATAGATAGATAGATAGATAGATAGATACAGTAGATAGATAGATAGATAGATAGATAGATAGATAGATAGATAGATAGATAGATAGATAGATAGATAGATAGATACAGTAGATAGATAGATAGATAGATAGATAGATAGATAGATAGATAGATAGATAGATAGATAGATAGATAGATAGATAGATAGATAGATAGAGTAGATAGATAGATAGATAGATAGATAGATAGATAGATAGATAGATAGATAGATAGATAGATAGATAGATAGATAGATAGAGTAGATAGATAGATAGATAGATAGATAGATAGATAGATAGATAGATAGATAGATAGATAGATACAGTAGATAGATAGATAGATAGATAGATAGATAGATAGATAGATAGATAGATAGATAGATAGATAGATAGATAGATACAGTAGATAGATAGATAGATAGATAGATAGATAGATAGATAGATAGATAGATAGATAGATAGATAGATAGATAGATACTTTATTGATCCCGAAGGAAATTAGAGAAGTGTTAAGTCATATCAGTTGGATTTGGAACAGGTTGGGAGTTAGATCCTCGATCCAAAGCAGCATTCACGAGGGTATTTCCCAGCGTCTCACACACTTGTACAAAGCAAACCATCAACGAGGTCGATACTGTGCCTGTTTTATTGGTTTATAAGATCATTCCTTGTCCCAGTAAATGCGATCATTTTAATACATCTATCCCGATTGCTCTGGTGGCACAGTGGTCATTTTCGCTGGCCCATTACCACTCGGATCAAGGGTTAGAATCCACAGCGGTGCTGCTGGCCACTCTGGCGTCTACATAAGACATGATTGGCAATGTATACAGAGAAGGAGATGTCACGAGCAGCAAAAGAATACAGTGTAAATCCACTGCTGGTTTATGTAAAGAGTCAAAGTCTTTTTGTATTAATGACATACCCTGGGTCGGGGTCAGTCAGGTTCAACTGGGACAGGGTCCAGACAGAGGTAGCCTAGTGGGTAGAGCTTTGGGCTTTCAATTGGAAGGTTGAGAGTTCAAATGCCAGCTCTGTCATGCAGACACTGTTGGGCCCTTGAGCACTGTACGATGGCTGACCCCTGCGCTCTGACCCCAGCTTCTGAACAAGCAGGGATGTTCAAAGAAATAATTTCGTTGTACTGTACACGTGTATGTGTATATATGACAAATAAAGGCGTTCTATGCTATTTCATTTTGACCGATGCATCAAAACGAAACACAAAACGAAATACATTTAATTAATAAAAATTGTGGCAATCTGGTCCCACTGTGGTTTACAAGATGAAACATAAAGCCTCTACAAGAGGGTGTTCGTGTACAAGTTCATTTTGTGTTTGTGTTATTATTTTTCTCTGCGGCCCATTTTTTCTGGCTTTTGACCCACCCAAGGGTCACGACCCAGCACTGGGAAACACTAGGCACAAGGCAGAAAGACCCAGAACAGGGCGCCAATCCATTGCAGGGGAAAGGTATGGGTGGGTATGTTTAGCCATTCGCCCTCAGACACAGCCGATCATCTGCGTCTGTGTAGACCAGCGTTTCCCAACCACTAAGTGTGCCGTGAGAAATCATCATTACTTTCTCTTCCACTAGAGGGCAGTACAACTTCTTGGTGGTGTGCCTTGTGATTTTTCTAATGTGAAATATGTACCGTGGCTCAAAAAGGTTGGGAAACACTGGTGTAGACGCCCATCCGAGATCTCGGCACTGGTGTGCTAGTGCAATAGACTGCCGCGCCACCCGAGCACCTTAGGTCAAGAACCAAAAAACAGCCTGATCCTTCCCGACAAGTCACCGGAGCAAATATTTGAAACGTGTCATTGAAGCTGAACCTATAAAAGGGACAAGAAATACCACACTAAGCAAGTGGGTAAACATATAAATGTCCCATCCATAATGTTAAGATGCTGTTCACCACCCCAGGCTGAGACAATACATCACCACACCCTTGATTTCACAGCACACACACAGTGTACGCTCGAAGTGAACACACACTCTTAAAGACTGACGGCTTAAAAAGTGATTTGTAAGGACCTCCAAACACAGGAGGCAAACACAATTACATCCAAACCCACAAAGTCAACCCAACACTCCCAGTCGATATTTGCTCAAATAGTTGAAAGCGTCAGTGACGATTGTATGCTGAACGCCAACATAAACCAACGATCCATGAAGGAAAAGTCCACATTTTTGACCTTATATCTGTCTGCTGGACCTGTAGCTTGTGTGTGTGTGTGTGTGAGTGTGTGTGTGTGTGTGTGTGTGTGTGTGTGTGTGTGTGTGTGTGTGGTGTTTCCTCAGGCAGTCATTACACCATTTGCGTCTAAATGAAAAACCTGCCAACTCAATAAGTTCTCTTTTATAATGAAAGCCCGAGGACACGTATCGATTCTGTCTTGTGTTTACATGCATCTAAAATCAGGATGAGCCAGCTAGACGTTCTTCCATTCACCTCGACGTGATGCGTCCAATTATTTTAAGCATTTTAAAGTCGAGGTGGCCTTTTGTTCTGGCATCTTAGCTTGGGATGTAACGATGCACCACAAGACAGTTAAAGATCGATTCACATGTGTAACGATTCAAATCGATTGACATGTATCGATTAACATGTAACGCCTGGTTGACGTCACTACAGGGTTGCCAGGTTCGGAATTTTCCAGCCAAATGTGTTTTATGTGAGGATACTTTCTTTATTTGTATTATTCATTCACTTATTTAATGTGGGATTTATTTTATATCAGTTTTTTTGTTACACAAAAAGGGAAATGTGCAGCGTTGTTTTGCATAGTTAGTACCTATTTCAGAAATAAAAGGACATATATTATTTAGATAAATAAAAGATAAGCACAAATACAGTATTTTATTTATTTATACATATACATATATATATAATTTTTTTTTTTCTTTATGCATTTTCTCCCTTTTTCTCCCTTTTCAGCGCGTCCAATTGCCCGATTGCATCATGCTTCCTCTCCACCAATGCCGATCCCTGCTCTGATTGAGGAGAACGAAGCTAACCCACGCCCCCTCCGACACATGAGCAGCAGCACGTACGCATCTTATCACCTGCACTTTGTCGAGTGCAGTGCAGCTCAGCGTTGTGTATGGAGAGACACACCCTGAGAGCACTCTTCTCTCATCTCTGTGCAGGCGCCATCAATCAGCCAGCAGAGGTCGTAACTGCACCAGTCATGGGAGAGAGAGACCCCATCCGGCTTAGTCCCGCCCATATCTGAACAACAGGCAAATCGTTTTCATGTGGCTGCTCAGCCTTAGCCGGTAGGCAGAGCCGAGATTCGATACGACGTATTCGAGATCCCAGCTCTGGTTCCAGCGTGTGTTTCCACCGCTGCGCCACCTGAGCGGCTCTTATCTATTATTTTTAAGAGAAATAATAAAAGAAAACGTCATAATTTGTCTTCAATTTAATTTTGTTTAAGAAATCTGGAAAAAATTGTATCGTGAACCCGGTATCGTGAATCGGATCGCATCGTGGGTAGAGTGTATCGTTACATCCCTAATCTTAGCTACTAAAACTCAAGCTACAAGCTCAACTCAAGTTAAATGTGTAACTCCAGCTACATAGATGGTTCGAACTTTCAGTGGCTTGAAGTGACAAATGAGAGGGTAGAAACACTTTTTCGACTACACAGATATTGTAGGCTACTATGAGAACCGCAAACTCGCAAGAAATCAGTCATACAGTAATGCATGCTGGGTCTCCTGCATGCTTACATCATGTGAGACATCAAGTGATCAGTGAGCCGTCATTCTGCAGCTCTTACTCACATCTCATGCAAGAGATTAACCAAGGAATGAAGCTGTCCTGCAGGAACCACAGGTTTAACTATTACCCAAACCTGCAAAGACGCCTCATTAAGAAACTCAAAACACGTAGAGAAAGAAACCAAAGAAAGTTTCTAACAATAGAACCAAACACATAAAGCTACAAATCTTGACCACAAAGATCATAACCAGAGATTAATTTGTGTCATGGCATGGCAAAACAGTCCGATGTTTGTGATCCTGAGCAAAATGAACTGGTTATAAAAGGCCAATAAGTAAATGATCTAATGTTTTCTAATCTAGTTAATGTGCAGAGCTGCAGGATGGTTCACTCAGTGATTCACTTTCTTTAGTTTTCTTCAGTAGCGATGTTGGCCAGGGCTGTGGGGTGGGACTGAGCCTATTTTAGGAACACTGGGTGCTAGGAGGAAATGGTCAGGGTGTCAGTTGCAGTATGGCAGTATATACAATTACTATGTATGTGTACTCTTTGGCACGTTCTTTGTGTATGTCCAGGTGCGCAGAAGTCGCCAACTTTCTGCAGAGTCGATCGCTACAGACCTCCAAACTTCATGTGGCCTTCAGATTAGCTCAGGAACAGTGTAGAGAGCTTCATGGAACGGGTTTCCATGGCCGAGCAGCTGCATCCAAGCCTTACATCACCAAGCGTCGGATGCAGTGGTGTAAAGCACGCCGCTACTGGACTCTAGAGCGGTGGAGACGTGTTCTCTGGAGTGACGAATCACGCTTCTCCGTCTGGCGAGCCGATGGACGAGTCTGAATGTGGCGGTTGCCAGGAGAACGGTACTCGTCTGACTACACTGTGCCGAGTGTAAAGAGGGGGGATTATGGTGTGGGGTTGCTTTTCAGGAGTCGGGCTCGGCCCATTAGTTCCAGTGAAAGGAACTCTTAATGCTTCAGCATACCAAGAGATTTTGGACAATTTCATGCTCCCAACTTTGTGGGAACAGTTTGGGGATGGCCCCTTCCTGTTCCAACATGACTGCGCACCAGTGCACAAAGCACAAGGTCCATAAAGACGTGGATGAGCGAGTTTGGTGTGGAAGAACTTGACTGGCCTCAACCCGATAGAAGAAGATATAGATAGAAGATATACTTTATTTGTCATATATACATATACAGTACAATGAAATTCTTTCTTCGCATATCCCAGCTTGTTTTGGAAGCCGGGGTCAGAGCGCAGGGTCAGCCATCGTACGGCGCCCCTGGAGCAGACAGGGTTAAGGGCCTCGCTCAAGGACCCAACAGTGGCTGCATAGCAGAGCCTGGATTTGAACCGCCAATCTTCCGGTTGATTGCACAAAGCTCTACCCACTAGGCTACCACTGTCCCACCTTTGGGATGAATTAGAGCGGAGACTGCGAGGCCTTCTCGTCCAACGTCAGTGTCCGACCTCACAAATGCGCTTCTGGAAGAACGGTCAAAAATTCCCATAAACACACTCCCAAACCTTGTGGAAAGCCTTCCCAGAAGAGTTGAAGCTGGTTTTATACAGTAATTTTCATTGTGGGATCAACCAAAGGAAATTCCAGGAGGCATTACAATCCATTACCAAACCACCAAGCACAATTATGATCCTAAAACAGACATTTCAACCCCAAGAAAATAAAACTAGGTCTAGAACCAGTCTAAGGTCAAGCTTTAGAAGCATTTATACTGTAGATGAATGCACATTCAAACCCAAGAACCTTCCAGAAAGCAATGAAACATGTATACAGTGCTGGTATGCATGAAGACAGAGATTTAAATTGAAGTTTGACATGTTTATGGTTATAAACTGACCGTAATGGTGCACTGCGGGTCAGTCAAGTGTAAATAAATAAATAAATCCTGCTATTAAAGCCACCACGCCTTTCTTCAGCTCCTCCACAGCTTCACTATGCAGAGGAACGCAGATGGAAGCAGAAGAACCGAACCCTCCTCCAGGACGTTTAAAGCTTAAAACACGTCGAGAATTTCACTTCACACACAAACCACACACAACACAAACACAACTACATACTAACACTTAATCCGGACTGTTAAAGAGAACCTACCTCAGCAGAAAACACTTAAATTCCACCTCAGTCCGGTCACGTCCACTTGTTTCCACTGAGTTTTAACTCCATCCTGAAGGCAGGTCAGTCCGCCTCTCTTCCTCCCTCCTGCACTGCGCGCGCCCGGCCGAGGACGCGCCCCATTCCAGCGTGAACGCGCCGAGCTGGTCATCACGTCAAAGCGCGCGTTCACTCCAATCGATTATGTTTAACCTTGTCAAAAATATAAAATATATAACGTTCTTTCTTTTAAAGTCCTAAATCAATAAAACTTTTTAAACGCAAAATCTTTTTAAATGATTTTTTTTTTTTTTTTGCTTAAATTAGTATTATTAACACTACAGCAGCTGTTTACTTCAGCAGAAGCTCCATTGTTTTGTATTTTCTTCCTCCAACTACAGGTCATTTAAATGGTCATCTATTTACTATATACTATAGGTCATTAAAATTCTCATCTAAGAGACTACTATAGGTCATTTAAATGGTCATCTAAAGCCATCTAAGAACCTACTATAAGTCAAATAAATGGTCATCCAAAAGACATCTAAGAAACTACTACAAGTCATTTAAATGGTCATCTAAGCAGCTACTATAGGTCATTTAAATGGGCACCTAAAATTAATTTAAGAAACTACTATAGGTCATTCAAATGGTCATCTGAGAAACTACTACAGGTCATTTAAATGGTCATCTAAAAGCCATCTAAGAGACAACTATAGGTCATTTAAATGGTCATCTAAGAGTCATCTAAGAAACTATTACAGGCCACTTAAATTCTCATCTAAGAGTCATCTAAGACACTACTACAGGTCAATAAAATGGTCATCTGAAAGCCATCTAAGAAACTACTCTAGGTCATTTAAATAGTCATCTAAGAGCTGACTTAACAAATCATGCACTTTGAACCTTTTTGCAATAAAAAACATCTATGATTTACAGTATGAATATTATTAACATTTCTATTATTAGTAGTATAAGTAGTATAAACATTTCCATGTTATTATTATTATTGACTTTTAATTATTATTATTATTATTATTATTATTGTTGTTTTTTAATTATTATTATTGTAGGTATTGTTACTATTATTATTATCATTATTATTATTATAAGAATTATTGTTGTTGTTATTGATACTATTAATTTTTATTATTATTATTATGCAATGCTTAAAATAGATGTAAAATTGACATCAACAGCTCTGCAGCAAAGAACTAATGGTGTTTAAACATTTGTGGTGTTTGAATACTCTGTATACAAACACATTACATTTTCAAAAAAACTCTTTTTACAGCTCTTTAAGTAAATGTGACAGAGTAACACTCAGATCTGTGGAGTAAAGCTAAATTCAGCTCAGTCTTTTTTTATTGTTACTCCTTAGTGTTTCTCCTCTATTCCCAGCTAGTCGAGTCAGTCCACATTTGCCCACATTTTGGCTTTCTTTAAACTCACAACACATCCAACCAAAACAACAAACACCTGGTAATTATGAAACTAGTGTTTATATGGATTAGGACTAAGCAGGCCTTCCAGGAAAGCCTTAGGAGCAAACAAAAGAGGACGTGTGATGTATGAAAAACTTTATAATTACTTGGACACAGTATAACTTCATATTCAGTTCATCTGTGTGAAGCAAATGTAACTTATTGTAGAAATAAAATTAAGCTTTTTACTGTTTTTGGACCACTGGGGGCTGACCACAAGACTGGGGTCTAATTGAAGAACCAGTGATAGTAAATTACAGTAGGAATGTGTCAATTTCTAAAAGTACTTCATCTGTGCTGTGTTAGCAACTCCAACCATTTAAAACCACAGCTTAAAGTTAAACGATACATTAAACTGTGTTTACCCGACACATTTTCCCCCTTCAGCATCTCAGTTACTTGTGAACTTTGACAAGAAGCTGACAAGGAGAAGTTAAGAAGATACCTGAAAAGTAACACAACCAAGAAGACAAAGCGATGGCACTCCCAGTGTTTAAGTCCATGCTGCAAACAGGCCCATGTTTACAAAGTTAGGTCAGGTTTCCTACTGTAGATCAGTGGATCCTTGTCCAGATCAGTTTCCATATTCCTGTGCCATCTGCAATCCAGCACTGCTGTTATCTAAGAAAGACTGGAGAAGCCAAACTCAAGCCATTCATTATCTAGATACGCATCAGATCACTGCAGATGTGTGGCAAGGTGGGATTCTTTATTCCACATCTGCAATTAGATTAAATGTTTCTACCCAGAGGTACAGATCCACTGTGTACAGTCACAGGAACAGTAGTCATCAGGTCTGGACTTATTCATGTGGGACAGACTGTGAGGTAAGAGTGGGGTGGTAGCGTGATAGATTTAAAGATCACAAATGCATTTTTGACTTTTTAACCAAACGAAGTGCCAGTGCTTTGATCTACAGGGTTGCCAGATTTCAGCAATGGAAAATCGGACGTAACAGGAGGTGTTTTGGATGCCTTTTATTAATCTGATTTTTTCAACCTTTCAACTGTTCCATGCAATTTGTATCCACAGACAATAGATTGTATAGATGATATTGGGACCTGAAGTTGTTGAAAGTTGAAATGGTTTTTATTTTCAGTGCTTTTTTCAGTAGGTGAGCTGTAGCACGTTATTACTTGTGATGCCACCAGATGGCAGAATATTCGTATCTACCGATAGTCACTGACAGGCTCATGTTTAGTAAAAGTGTCAAAAATTATTCTTAATTCTGCAACGAAAATATGATTAAAAAATTAAGAATATAACAAGTAAATAAAAATAGTAAAAAATCAACTTGAATTAAAGCAGCATTTGCATTTTGTTTCTTCTATAATGATTAGATTGGAAATCCCAGTCATAACATATCTTTCCCCTTAAAAAATAGTCATGTAAAATTAAATGTATTTATTATTATGTATTTATTATTATTATTATTATTATTATAACACATTAATTATATTACAAAAAATATTTTTTCCTTTAAAAGATAGTCTATAAAATTAAATTACTGTATTTATTTGTGTATTTATTCATTATTATTATTATTATTATTATTATTATTATTATTATAACAAATTAAGTATATTAGGAAAGATAATTTACCCCTTAAATGATAAGTCATGTAAAATTTAATTACTTTATTTATTTATTTATTGTTGTTGTTATAATAATAATAATAATAATAATAATAATAATATAACAACAAATTCATTATATTAGGACAAATAATCTTTCCCCTTAAAACATAGTCTTGTAAAATCAAATTATTTTATTTTATTATTATTATTATTATTATTATTATGTGGTTATTATTTATTAGTAGTAGTAGTAGTGTTCTTATTATTCTTATTTTCATTATTATGATTATCTGGTTATAATAATAATAATAATAGTAATAAAAATAATAATAATAATAATAATAATAATATTATTATTATTATTATTATTATATGTATTTTTTTCTGCTTCATACACTATGGCCAAACGTTTGTGGACACCTTAAGGTGGATAGGCATATGGAGTTGCTCCAATCCTCTCTCTTTTCCGATTTTTAAGTGTGTCTGTGGGAATTTGTGCCCATTCAATCAAACAAGCATTTGTAAGGTCATGTACTCACAGTGGACTAGAAGGCCTGCTTATAATCAACATTCTAATTCACCCTCTGCAGGAGGCTTGGGTTGCAGTATTCACGCCCCCCTGAGGTTCATAATGGCATGTCAGGTAGGCATGATACTGTAAAAGACAGGAGTTCCAGGACAAAACCCTATATACTTACCTACTCTCACCAGTTTATAATTTGAACTGGCCAGTTTACCTGCTGGTACATGTGTGTGTGTGTGTGTGTGTGTGTGTGTGTGTGTGTGTGTGTGTGTGTGTGTGTGTGTGAGAGAGAGAGAGAGAGAGAGAGAGAGAGAGAGAGAGAGAGAGAGAGAGAGAGAGAGAGAGAGAGGGGAATCTAAAATAGATGGAAGAAATAGACATGGTCGTGGAAAAAAACACAACCAGACAGCAACCAGAGAAGAGACTTGAACCCAGGTCTTGATGACCAGATCTTGGAACTGGCTGCATGTAGGTGTGCTCTCTCTCTCTTATATGAGAATTCTGACCACTGGGTGTGTTATCAGAAATGTGAATGAGGATCCTGAGCTCAGATTAGATTTTCCTGAGAATGAAATCAGTCCAGGATTCATCTCGATTTCAAGTCGTCTGCTTTTTAAAGAAGAAAATGATTATCAGGGCAGCAGGTTAAAACTATTTCTGATATGAACAGACTGAGGTGTGGTACTTGGGTATAAAACCTGTACCAGTGGATGGCAGATCGAGTGTGTGCGCATGTATTGCAACGCGGTGGAACCGAATGCGCACCGGTGCCCGCAGTTTGGTCCCTTCATTTGATTTGATTCGCTTGTCCAGACAGACGTGCACGATTGCGGCCAGATGAAGGAATTGATCTGGTATATTTAAGTCGTATTAGGTGTTAGTTAGATCTCTGGATCTCTCAGGTATGAAGTGTGCGGGATGTGACCGCACCAGTAAGACTGCGCTTTTGCACCAGTGCTGTTTTGTTGTTTTATGCTAAGAAGGGCAACACGAAGACGGCCTCATGAGATGACCTGGATCTGTTCCTAAAACCATCATGAAAAACTGGACAAACGGGTCCACGTGTGTGTGCGATGCGCGCACGGTGGAGAACGCGTCAGATTTGGACCTGGACTATCCGGATCACTTGTATCCCGTGCCGGTCCTGACCGGGATCACGGTGACCTGTTCGGTCCTGTTCCTAGTCGGGATTACGGGCAACTTGCTGACCATCCTGGTGGTCACGAAGTACAAAGACATGCGGACCACTACTAACTTGTACCTGTCCAGCATGGCACTGTCGGACCTGCTGATCTTCCTGTGCATGCCGCTGGATCTGTACCGCGTGTGGCGCTACCGACCCTGGAACCTCGGCGATCAGCTGTGTAAGCTCTTCCAGTTCGTCAGCGAGAGCTGCACATACTCGGCCGTCCTGAGCATCACCGCGCTCAGCGTGGAGCGTTACGTGGCCGTCTGCTTCCCCCTGCGCGCAAAGGTGCTGGTGACCCGCGGGCGCGTAAAAGCGCTCATCCTGCTGCTCTGGATCATCGCGCTGTGCTGCGCGGGTCCCATTTTCGCCCTGGTCGGGGTCGAGCACGAAAACGGCACCGATCCTGGAGAAACGAACGAGTGCAAAGCGACCGAGCGTGCCATCAGATCCGGGCTGTTGACGGTGATGGTCTGGGTGTCCAGTGTGTTCTTCTTTCTCCCGGTACTGTGTCTGACCGTCCTCTACAGCCTCATCAGCAGGAGACTCTGGAGGAGGAAGAAGAACCCAGTGGGACCCTTGTCCAGCCGGGACAAGAGTAATACACAGACTGTCAAAATGTTGGGTGAGAGCCTTTCAATTCATTCATTCATTCATAACAGAAATATCTTGGACATGGTGCCACTGACCCATACATTGTCCAGCCGGGACAAGAGTAATACACAGACTGTCAAAATGTTGGGTGAGAGCCTTTGAATTCATTCATTCATTCATAACAGAAATATCTTGGACATGGTGCCACTGACCCATACATTGTCCAGCCGGGACAAGAGTAATACACAGACTGTCAAAATGTTGGGTGAGAGCCTTTGAATTCATTCATTCATTCATAACAGAAATATCTTGGACATGAAGCAACTGACCCATACATTGTCCAGCCGGGACAAGAGTAATACACAGACTGTCAAAATGTTGGGTGAGAGCCTTTCAATTCATTCATTCATTCATAACAGAAATATCTTGGACATGGTGCCACTGACCCATATATTGTCCAGCCGGGACAAGAGTAATACACAGACTGTCAAAATGTTGGGTGAGAGCCTTTGAATTCATTCATTCATTCATAACAGAAATATCTTGGACATGAAGCAACTGACCCATACATTGTCCAGCCGGGACAAGAGTAATACACAGACTGTCAAAATGTTGGGTGAGAGCCTTTCAATTCATTCATTCATTCATAACAGAAATATCTTGGACATGGTGCCACTGACCCATACATTGTCCAGCCGGGACAAGAGTAACACACAGACTTTAAATTCATTCATTTATTTATTCATAACAGAAATATCTTGGACATGGCACAACTGACCCATACATTGTCCAGCCGAGAACCGTCAAAATGTTAGGTGAGCACCTTCAAATTCATTCATTCATAATATGTTGGACATGGCACAACTGACCCATACATTGTCCAGCCGGGACAAGAGTAATACACAAACTTTAAATTCATTCATTTATTTATTCATAACAGAAATATCTTGGACATGGCACAACTGACCCATACATTGTCCAGCTGGGACAAGAGTAACACACAGACTTTAAATTCATTCATTTATTTATTCATAACAGAAATATCTTGGACATGGCACAACTGACCCATACATTGTCCAGCTGAGACAAGAGTAATACACAGACCCTCAAAATGTTGGGTGAGCACCTTCAAATTCATTCATTCATAATATGTTGGACATGGCACAACTGACCCATACATTGTCCAGCTGAGACAAGAGTAATACACAGACCCTCAAAATGTTAGGTGAGCACCTTCAAATTCATTCATTCATAATATGTTGGACATGGCACAACTGACCCATACATTGTCCAGCCGGGACAAGAGTAACACACAGACTTTAAATTCATTCATTTATTTATTCATAACAGAAATATCTTGGACATGGCACAACTGACCCATACATTGTCCAGCCGGGACAAGAGTAATACACAGACCCTCAAAGTGTTGGGTGAGAGCCTTAAAATTCATTCATTCATTCATTCATAACAGAAATATCTTGGACATGGCGCAACTGACCCATACAATTACTCACACTTAAGGGCAATTTTGACTGACCAATCCACCTGCTGACCAATTAAACCTTGGTCCCTTTTTCTAGATAAAAAGGTCAATCCAGTGCCGCCCTGAAAACACTAGACAGGTCACCAGTTCCACACCTGTGCACACCTAGGGGCAGTTTAGACTAATCAATTCCCCTTCTGTCCACTATTCTACTCCCAGCATTGACAGTAATGTGTTTAAAAATCCCACCAACACTGCTGCACCTGATACACTCACACCAGAACAACACCAGTGACCAGTTAAATGGCATCTGCACAGTGGGGGTTTTAAGGTCCCTTTCAAATAATAAATTGGGTACAGGGGGCAGAGTCTACATAGCCACAGATGGGCTACAGTCAGTAATAGTATACCCACGAAGTCTATATTCGTCCTCGTTTCGTCTACTTGAACCTGATCAGGGTCATGGATGAGGCTATTATAGGGCATCACACTTGCACCCATTCATTTAATCGTTTACATCTGGGGGGTAACATAGAGTAGGCATGGTTTTGAAAGGACAGAGGAAACCGGAGTACCCACAAGAAAACCGACTCGTCACAGACGTAAACTGGAATTATTCATTCATTCATTCATTCATTCATCTATTATCCAGTGCTTCATCCTGGTCAGGGTCGTGATGGGTCTGATTTATTGGACTGAAGGCAGGAAACACCCGGGACAGGGCGCCAGCCCATCACTTATCACACACCCACACACACACATAATAAAGTGGACCCACAGTGACCCTGACCAGGATAAACGACTTCTGTAGAGGCTGTACAGAACAGTGCATTCCTTTGAACAGTACCCACGGGCACCCAAGTGCCACAGTGGGATAATCCGCTAGCACACCCGAGTCGAGATTCTGAGCTCTCGGGTACGAATCTCGGTTCTGCAACCGGTCGGCTGGGCGCCCCCTAGCAGGCACAATTGGCCTCCAGTATGCTGGGTGGGAAAGACCGGATTAAGGGGTGGGGTTATCAATGCTGTGTAAGGATCTTGGTTGCAGATGCAGAGATCGGACGTGGCTCTCCATACACTGGGATTTATGGTAGAATAAGAAGGGACACATCGGACGCATACATCCTTCTTGGATGCCGTCGGGGTCCCCAGCAGTGGATTGGCTACTCTAAACTGGGAGAAAAGGGGGAAAATGCATAAAGATGAATCATTTTCTCCTAACCTTTCTTCTCTCTCCTCCACAGCCGTGGTGGTGTTCGCCTTCGTGCTCTGCTGGCTGCCGTTCCACGTGGGCCGCTATCTCTTCTCCAGGTCGTCCGAATCCAACTCACCCCTCTTCTCCCAAATCAGTGAATACTGCAACCTGATCTCCTTCGTACTGTTTTACTTCAACGCCGCCATCAATCCCATCCTCTACAACATCATGTCGAAGAAGTACCGGATCACGGCCTGCAGACTGTTCCGAGCGAGGCGGGCCCCGGAGAGGTCCAAGTCGGCCGCGCTGAACACGGAGAGCTCGCCGGTGTGGAACGAGTCGGTCGGCGCCACATGACGGAAGAGGGGAGGTATCGGCACGGGCTCTGAGAACGCCGAACGGCGCACAAGGATTTTTGGCACGTTTGGCCTTCCATAACAGGCTCGGAAACTGAAAAAGGTCACGAGCTGGCGGAAATAAACAACAACTGTGAATCCCTGATAGGTTTCTACTCAAACTGCACCCATTCAGCTTCTCTGAACATTTAGCTTTATGTTCATTTCGGGTTTAAATCAGAAGCATGGCCAAAAGTAAGTGGACACCCCTTTCGTAAGTAGTAAATATGCAACCTTTACAGAAAAAAACACTAGTGGTCACACAATCCTAAGCTCACCGTGCACAAAGCCGTGCAAAAACAGTAAGAAATGAATCACACTTAAATATCTGGGAATCTGTAAAGCGTGGTGGAGGAGGAATAATAAATAGAGAAATCTACAGAAGAGGCAGTAGTTTGGGGAATGCCCTTTCTGTCCTATTTCACAATGACAAATGACAAATGAAGCGAATCCCGACAGTCATGTTCCAAAATGTAGTGGAAATTCATCCAAGTTGAGGCTGTTACAGAGGAACACATGCTCGGCATTGTGCATGGTGATCTTAGGATTGTGTGGCTGCAAATGTAACTAATAGCAAAAAATGGGTGTCCACTACACAGAGCAGGCATAACATTATGACCACTGACAGGTGAAGTGAATAACACTGATATAACAATCTCGTCATCACGGCACCCGTTAGTGGGTGGGATATACGTATAGTTGATGAGTTTAACGAGGGCCAAAAATTGTGATGGCTAGACGACCGGGTCAGAGCGTCTCCAAAACTGCAGCTCTTGTCGGGTGTTCCCGGTCTGCAGTGGTCAGTATCTATCAAAAGTGGTAAACCGGCGACAGGGTCACGGGCGGCCAAGGCTCAGTGATGCACGTGTGGTCCGATCCAACAGACGAGCTGCTGTAGCTCAAACTGCTGAAGAAGTTAATGCTGGTTCTGATAGAAAGGTGTCAGGATACACAGAAAAGGGGGACCAACAGCATATTATTAAGGTGGTCATAATGTTACGCCTGATATTATGACATTACAAAAGAAAAGACATTCATTTAAAAACAATGTCCCTATTAGCTAGTGAGTTTAACAGCTTTGCTATATTATATATAATATGCACATTCTACACAAAAATGCCTTAAACCTTTGAAGTACTGGAGGACAAAGTTAAAGCACTGTAGATGTAAGATCTGTATATCGTATCCTCTGCTGGCTGATCAAACCCCTAAGCTAGCTCGTGTATCTTCAGCATCGAATTTCGGTCTGTGGCTGCGTATTTTTATCGGTGGCTTCTTGTGAGTGTTCGAGTCGTTCCGCGCTAACCTGCAGTAAAATACGATTTTAACGTCATGTTTTACACACTTTGATTACATTCATGACAGGACACAGTCATGGACAGTTTTGTATCTCCAATTCACCTCACAGACACACACAGACACATGGACCAGGCTGTCTAGTCATCATAATTTGGCCCTTGTCAAAAATGCTTCTGCCTCTTTACAGGTGCCACTTTATCTGTCACCTATCACCCGTCATTGACCCCCCACTACCCCCAACAACCTGTTTCAGAGGTCTATCTATCTATCTATCTATCTATCTATCTATCTATCTATCTATCTATCTATCTATCTATCCATCCATCCATCCATCCATCCATCCATCCATCCATCCATCCATCCATCCATCCATCCATCCACCAACCAACTCAGCCATCCAACCACTCACCCATCCATCCATCCATCCAACCACCAACCAACTCAGCCATCCAACCACTCACCCATCCATCTCCATCCATTCAACCACCAACCAACTCATCCATCCAGCCATCCATCCATCTAGAAAAGCACACACCTGTCCACTTGGCTTTAAAAAAAAACGTATTGAACCCACTCACTCACTCACTCACCCATCTATCCATCCATCTATCCATCCATCCATCTATCCACCCATCTATCCATCCATCCATCCATCCATCTATCTATCCACCCATCTATCTATCCATCCATCCATCCATCCATCCATCCATCCATCCATCCATCCATCCATCCATCCATCCATCCATCCATCCATCCATCCATCCATCTATCTATCTATCTATCTATCTATCTATCTATCTATCTATCTATCCATCCATCCATCCATCCATCCATCCATTTTTCTTTTCTTTTTTTATGTTTTTGGAGAAAGAAACATAGCAAATGCACTTTCAGGACATGAAGATTTAAAGTAAAATTTGTTTATTTATTTGGAGAGCAGGAGAAAAGTATTCTGTACTTCTGTATAAATGTCTTTAAAAAAGAAAAAAAAAACAGCACCATATTGTCATATCAGAATTTTTTTTTACATTTATTGTGTATAAATATATTACATATATGCTACAGATACATAATCATCTTAAATACAAAGGGTAGTTACTTCAACTCTATACATTAAACTGATATGGTATGTTTTTTTTTTTATAATGCCTATGATTATAATTTACAACAATAAATGTGACATGATTATGGGTGGAATGATTAATCGATTCATTTCTTAAAGTTGTTTCGATTCTGGGTGACTGATACAGATCGATCGGGCTGAACGTTATGACGTCATAAGATCCCAAATCCAATCATGATATTAAGAATGTCCTTCACCTGATCCTGAACCCCAAACCCCGACGGAAGCAAATAAAAAATCATAATAAAACGGGAAGATTTGGCTGTTTGAGGCAAAATGACTGAAATGAACAGCGTTCAAGTGTTTCCACTTCAAGTTTTAGGTCTGGTATCAAGTCGTCTCAGGCCGTCAGATAGCATGTTTCTTCAAAACAGGAATGGAATGTTGGAAGTCCTTAATGCACGGCAGGTTGAGACTGCGCTGATTAAACGATTCAGATACGCACCTATACTCACATATTGTTTTCTAATACTGTATTAGAAAAAGAAAAAGAAAAAATATATATATATATAAACAAAAGAAACCCTCGACTTTAACTTGTGATTTAACGAGAAATGAGAGATAAGCACTTGGATTGTAGTACAGTATCGACATGAATGAATAAAAACAACATGAAATATGAACAATACATATATATCTGAGGAAAGAAAAACAGGTTACTATTAAGATTATTGCTCTATAACTGAAAAAAAAAAAAAAAAAAAAAAAAAAAAGAATTCATCATAACCAAGACATGCTACATGAGGAAAATATCGAATATGACGGTTCGTTTGATTCTTAAAGAAATAAATAAATGAAAGATTGCACTGTGATTTGCATGATAAAGTACTGTATGCAATATATAGTATAAATAAACCTAACTAGCTAGCTTGCTTGCTAACTTTGGTTAAGGTACGATCGAGCTAGTAAACACTTCTCTTTTTTTGTACTGCATGACGAAGCCTCGCCTAGGAAAGTTCGAGCGCGCGTGGCACTCTGGAATAGCGAAGACGAAAGCGTTTTCTTTTGAACGTTGGTACGTGAAGGCACGCGCTGGCATTAATCTGGCTCCTTCAGTCCCTGAGGTACTCACACTCCAGACTTTACGATGCTGTCGGGTCGCCAGTGGAAACGTGATGCTGATTGAACCTCTTTGGAGGTTTGAATGCCGAATGCTGGTTTGAAGGCCCCGACGGAGGGCGTGTTCCCTTTAAGCCTTAAATATACCGGCCATGCAAAGTTTTTCACTCATTTGTGAGTACAAACAGGTGACAAATGAAAGGAAAAAGGAGTCCAGATGTTCACAGGGAGAGAGATGCACTGTATGACAGCTCACATCTGTCCATGCGATGTGGCATGTAGAGAAATGCTGAGCAAACCCCGAATCACAATCACAGGATCCTGGGTTTGACCCCCAGACGGGGCGGTCCGGGTCCTTTCTGTGCGGAGTTTGCATGTTCTCCCCGTGTCTGTGTGGGTTTCCTCCGGGGGCTCCGGTTTCCTCCCACAGTCCGAAAACTGAAATGCCCTATGTGTGTATGTGTGTGTCTGCCCTGCGATGGACTGGGGTCCCGTCCAGGGTGTTACTGTGTGCCTTGCGCCCATTGAAAAGCTGGGATAGGCTCCAGCACCCCACCGCGACCCTGACTGGATAAGCGGATAAGAAAATGAATGAATGAATGAATGAATTACGATTAAAGAGGTTGATCACTAAGGCACAGATGGCAGGAGCTTCAGTCTGGACAACTGCTCAAATAATTTGTGTGTGCTACACATGGGACAGTGTTCTGCTCTGCTATGGAGCCACTGTTGGGCCCTTGAGCAAGGCCCTTAACCCTCTCTGCTCCAGGGGCGCCGTGCAATGGCTCACCCTGTGCTCTGAATATCATAATTATATTCTAACACTGAGAGAAACATACAGTCCTGTATGCTTGATTTGCTTAATTAGTTTGGATCATCTGATCAATATATTTAAACACTTCTATCATCTACTGATGTGTTTGGTCTCTTAAAACACCTCATTTCCCAATGCACAAGGACTTACGGAATGATCTAAATGGTACAAATGAATGTAAATCCTGTGTTGCGGCCTTCACCGTCATCAAATCGAGCAAACGCTCCAGCAAACCATCAACCACCAGTTTACAGAATTATCATTTTGAAATAAAAAATCCCATTCAATCGATCCCAAATCGTTTCATGATCTATTTTAAGGTGCACCAAAGCTGTTCTGGTGGTTCGTGCTGGTCTGACATGTTTATACGACAGTGAAGTTAAGTGAAGTATTTCCTTTAATTTGTCACCTGTCTGTATTGACTCATTGACTGTTTACGGGCACAATAAATATAACAGCCTCTTCTGCTTGTACCTTGTACCTGTACTTTATACGCTTTGTTTCTTTCTTTACATTAAATAGCAATAGCTCTAGTTAGAAAGTAAGAAACGCTACCTGCGGTAATACTAGTGTAGTATGCTACTTTAGTGTCGATAAACTCAAGCTAACCGCTCTGATAATCGATAACAGATAGGACAAAACACGTCTCATCATTTGTGACGGGTTAAAGCTGTGTCACAAACACTCGGTAAAAGTATAAAAAATATTTTTAACGCTTACATAAAACCTGTTCAGGGGTCTTGTAGAAAAAAACATAGAAAAAAAAGATAAAAAGAACCCGAAAACATTAGAAGACGTATAAAAAATACTTTCATTTACCAATTTATGCAAGCTGTAGTTTAAAAATCTGTGCAACCAGGACACCAACTTTAAACATATAAAAGAGACAGACGTGAAGAAAAATCTATAAAAAATCTAATATAAAACCTGGAAAGCTTTTTTAAAGCAGGCGATCTAAAACAATCCGATTCCACGTCCCTCCTGATGAAGTGACCTGGTCCGCGCGCGTCAGATGACCAGCTGGAGCAGGTAAGCCATGAAGATGGACAGGGACGCCACGCCGAGGACGATGAGGCTGGCGAACTGTTCGTCGGTGAGATTCTTCCTGGACGAGGAGTTCACCGATCCCGCCTCCACGGCGCTCACAGAGGTGTTGGAGCGGCGCGGGGAGAAGTGGGTGGAGGGGCTGAAGGCTCCGCAGAGCTCCTGCGAGGTGTCTGCGCAGCGCCTGCACACGAAGACGCGCAGGCGGTGGTCCGTGTTCCACTGCAGGCCGAAAAGATGGAAGGTCGTGTCTTCTCCCTTATACACCTGCACGCACCGGACGAAAGGAGGATGTTAATAAGGGCAAAGTGTTTTCCTCCTTCTTCTTTTTGTCAGGGATTTAAATAACGTCCTGCTCTTCACTCGAGATCAGTGAACAGGGTCAGCTAATAAACAATGTCCCTGCGGTAAAAGGCTTAAAGTAGGGAGGGTGACCATACGTCCTCTTTATTCCGGACATGTCCTCTTTTTTTGGACCTAAAAAATGTGTCTGAAAGAGTTACTTATCCCTAGGGGTTCACAAACTTTTTCTTACCACTCATATGGATTTATTTAGTCTTAAAGTCTTTTTTATTATTATTATATAACATTACAGTCTAGAACAGACCAGACACCACTATGTGGATGAGCTATCGGGGGTTGCAGGACGTACTGTGATAGGTAGCAGTGTGTATTTTGTGTGCGCTTACCAGTGGTCATTATTTAGCAAAAAAAAAAAAAACCTTGTGTGTGTGTGTGTGTGTGTGTGTGTGTGTGTGTGAGAGAGTAAAAAGGGACTAATTTGCTCGGTGTCGCAGCTTTTACAACCCACTCAGCTCCCATGAGGCAGATCTGACACATCCTGCCATAGCATCATTGTTGAAGAGAAGCAATTTAGCACCACTTTCTGTTCCATTTCCTTCATCAAAACAACCATCCACACTCCACAAACAGAGAACGTGTGATTCATTTACTATACACGCTATAAACACCTATATTTACGCTTTAGTTAAGTCCTTACCTAATTCACGGCAGCGAAAATCACGTCACGTGCCGTGAAATGAGCCTTTTACCGTGTGATATGTAATTAGCTGTGAAATTCAAACTTTTGTTTGATTGGTTTGTGTTTAGCGACTTAACGCTCTTCATTCACGTAAGTGCCTCGCGTTTACTGGTTAATTTGCACTATGAAACGGTCCTGGTGTTACCGAGGGTCTTTAGAGTTTGCTGAAGTGTCAGAAGTGTAAAGCTTTACAGGCTTGTTCTTTTGAGGTGCGGCACAGACGACTCAGAGATGATCACGTGTGTATGTTACATCAAAATCTAAGGCGTGAGATGCTGAATTGCTCTGTAGGGAGGTATGGACAGAGAGAGGGAGGGACTGATGGAGAGAGGGAGGTATGGATGGAGAAAGGGAGAGATAGAGGGAGAGAGGAAAAAGAGGGAGGTATAGACAGAAAGAGGGATGGATTGAGAGCGGGAATGAGGAAGGAATGGACAAAGAGCAGGAGGGATTGATGGAGAGAAGGAAGGAGAAAGGGAGAGAAGGAGAAAGAGATGAGGGACAGGGATTGATGGAGGTAGGAATGGACAGAGATGGAGGGATTGATGGAGAAAGGGAGGGATGGAGGTATGGAGAGAGGGGACGGATGGACGGAGAAAAGGAAAAAGAAAGGGAGGGATGGAAGGAGAGAGGGATTAATGGAGAAGGGGAGGTATGGAGGTATGGACAGAGAAAGGGAGAGATGGAAGGAGAGAGAGGGATTAATGGAGAAGGGGAGGGATGGAGGTATGGACAGAGAAAGGGAGAGATGGAAGGAGAGAGAGGGATTAATGGAGAAGGGGAGGGATGGAGGTATGGACAGAGAAAGGGAGAGATGGAAGGAGAGAGAGGGATTAATGGAGAAGGGGAGGTATGGAGGTATGGACAGAGAAAGGGAGAGATGGAAGGAGAGAGAGGGATTAATGGAGAAGGGGAGGGATGGAGGTATGGACAGAGAAAGGGAGAGATGGAAGGAGAGAGAGGGATTAATGGAGAAGGGGAGGGATGGAGGTATGGACAGAGAAAGGGAGAGATGGAAGGAGAGAGGGATTAATGGAGAAGGGGAGGGATGGAGGTATGGACAGAGAAAGGGAGAGATGGAAGGAGAGAGGGATTAATGGAGAAGGGGAGGGATGGAGGTATGGACAGAGAAAGGGAGAGATGGAAGGAGAGAGAGGGATTAATGGAGAAGGGGAGGGATGGAGGTATGGACAGAGAAAGGGAGAGATGGAAGGAGAGAGGGATTAATGGAGAAGGGGAGGGATAGAGGTATGGACAGAGAAATGGAGAGATGGAAGGAGAGAGAGGGATTAATGGAGAAGGGGAGGGATGGAGGTATGGACAGAGAAAGGGAGAGATGGAAGGAGAGAGGGATTAATGGAGAAGGGGAGGGATGGAGGTATGGACAGAGAAAGGGAGAGATGGAAGGAGAGAGGGATTAATGGAGAAGGGGAGGGATAGAGGTATGGACAGAGAAAGGGAGAGATGGAAGGAGAGAGAGGGATTAATGGAGAAGGGGAGGGATAGAGGTATGGACAGAGAAAGGGAGAGATGGAAGGAGAGAGAGGGATTAATGGAGAAGGGGAGGGATAGAGGTTTGGACAGAGAAAGGGAGAGATGGAAGGAGAGAGAGGGATTAATGGAGAAGGGGAGGGATAGAGGTATGGACAGAGAAAGGGAGAGATGGAAGGAGAGAGGGATTAATGGAGAAGGGGAGGGATGGAGGTATGGACAGAGAAAGGGAGAGATGGAAGGAGAGAGAGGGATGATGGAGAAGGGGAGGGATGGAGGTATGGACAGAGAAAGGGAGAGATGGAAGGAGAGAGAGGGATGATGGAGAAGGGGAGGGATGGAGGTATGGACAGAGAAAGGGAGAGATGGAAGGAGAGAGAGGGATGATGGAGAAGGGGAGGGATGGAGGTATGGACAGAGAAAGGGAGAGATGGAAGGAGAGAGAGGGATGATGGAGAAGGGGAGGGATGGAGGTATGGACAGAGAAAGGGAGAGATGGAAGGAGAGAGGGATTAATGGAGAAGGGGAGGGATGGAGGTATGGACAGAGAAAGGGAGAGATGGAAGGAGAGAGAGGGATGATGGAGTAAAAGAAAAGTTGAAGAGAGAACAAAATAATGTATTTTATATTAAATAATAAATTTAACATTATTCTTATGTTATATTTAACTGTTTTATAACTTTACTTTGAGCTCTTTAGAGGATAAAATAATCTTTTTAAACTTTCCAAGGTTTAACCTTTAGAGATCTTAAACTTAATCCTATTTAAATTCATTCTTCCTATTAATAGCTGTGTAGGATCACACATTCGAGACGCGTCTCCGTTGCGATTGTTCTCTTCTGTACCCTTTGAGGTGCTGTGTGAAAGATTTAGCAAGAAAAGGTGTTTTTGTTGTGGCACATCAAATCAAACAAAAAGAGATTATTGTTTTATGTATTTTATTTCTCAGTGCTGCACCTGGGCTGACATTTCATTTCTTTTCTATCTGATAAGGTGTTTTGTTCCTGACCGGCTGACAGTAACCGAGTACAAGTACAAGTGCACTGCAAATAACGTCTCGTGTGTGTGTGTGTGTGTGTGTGTGTGTGCTGAACAACATCCATGCTTCTGAACACTACAGATGTTAAGTAAGGAGTAAACCGTACCTGTCTGTACTCGGACTCTTTCCCGCCTAGAACCTGCAGCACGTAGGTGATGCGGTCGCCTTTCATGGGCGGGACGTTCTCCCAGGTCACCTCGCACGCGTTGCCCTCTAGCTGAGACACCCGAGGAGCTGCACATATAGGAGGGAGAGATGCGGGTCATGACACTGATTCAGTGTGATGGGATCTTAATGAAGAATAAAATCGAACCACCTCTGGACTGGAACACCTATACCCCTTTTCCACCAAAAAAACCATGGTTCTTGAACCGGTTCTGTTCAGGTTTCTCTGAACTTTAATGTTCTGTAGAGAACCGACGCGCGTTTCCACCAGTTTTTGAGAACCAAGCCTGCGTCATCAGCGGTGGGCGTTAATTAACGAGAGTTAAGAGTAGTAATATCATGGCGGAGCGTGTAGATCATGTGCGAGCATTTGTGCTGCTGTTACAGATGTTTGTTTTTATGTAAAAAGCATCGATCTAACAATCGGTGATAAGAAGACGTGACGTGTTTGTCGCGGTTGTTGTTTTCTGTAGTTCATTAACGTGAGAAGCGTTTTGCGCTACGGTTTCACCGCGACTCTCGGCACAGATAGCCGATTTACTCAGCGCTCGGCTCGAGCGGTGAAACATCACTAAAGTTCCACGACACGAACATCCATCTGTGTGAAATAACCATCAGATCTACTCTAAAATACAACATGCATCTGTGTCTAGCTGGATTCACTTCACGTGTGGTGGTTATGCAGCTCGGGGAGTTGAAAAAGCTTCATGCTTTATTTTTCATGTTAAGCGTTTTTCGTTCTGTCCGGGTCACTTTTCCCACGTCATATCACGCAGTTCACCTTTTTAAAGGCGTTTTGAAAATATCAGCGGCAAACTGGCTCAAAATGTAATCAGGTGAAGTTTAAAAGGTAAAAATGCAGCATTAAGCAAACGCCATTGTTGCTGTCGCTGTGCTGTACAACATGACGCGCTCACAGATGGACGTCACGGTTCGGGCTGAAAAACCAAGTTTCCCGTGGTGCCAGATTGGCCCGCTAGTTCGCTTTCTGGAACCTCTTTTTTCCGGTGGAAACATGCGGAACCGGTTCCAAGTGGAGTTCGGGAACCGGAACGGGCTCCGTGCCGCGTCGGTGGAAAAGGGGTACTGGTGATCTCTCTACATGCATTTTACGTCATTCGACACTCCTGAGCAGAGGGCGTGTCTAAATTTTTGATACATTAAAATGCTCCTACTGAGGTGCCTAAATTCTGAGTGATAATCTGACTGAATAACAAGGAGAAATCTGATGCTTCCTTAGCACTGAAGGCAATCCCAGCATTCAGTGCAGCACAAGTTTTGTCTTAAAAAATAAAAAAACGACAAATATGACGGGCGTACACGGAGCAACCAACAGAGTTCTTATTAAATGTAAATAAATTCTAATTTATTTTTAATTTGTATGAATGTATAATTACACGAGTGTCGTTTATTTGCAAATTCGGGCTCACCGGGGACAGTTTAAACGTTTTTGGTACACAGAGGAAGACGTTAGCTGGTTTGCTAGCGGGTTGTGCCGCCTCAGCCCGTTGGCAACTGTGTTAGCTTAGTAAGCTAAATCTGCGGTGATTTCATTGCCGTAATCACTGTCTAAGTAAAGTAGTGCATCTAAATAATCTGACTTATGAGTCTGGTGTCTTGTTAGAATCTTCTCTACTTAGGGTGCCTAGGTAGGCAGTAGGCAGCAAGGCAGCTCACTAGGTTTTTGAACAGACCCAAATTCTGGAACAGCTTAGAATTCCTGCATGTTAGATTGAAATTGAACTGACCTGGCCAGTAAGATCCCTGTAAGATAAGTGATACTTTCTGTAAGTAGTAAGTCTCTGTACCTTTGAGTGTGGGAGGAAGAGATTTGGTAGTGGTGAAGGAGTAAATCTCAGAGAAGGGACCTTCGCCGGCTTCGCTCACAGCCTGAATCCTGAAACTGTAGCGACTCGACTCGCTCAGGCGCTGCAGCTTGAACGTGTGGCTCGGTCCCCGGTAGATCGGCACAAACCTGTCAAAGAGAATCCGGTTACTCCGTCTGAATACGGCAAATAGCCTACATACAAAAACTAATCAGGTAATAACAGCTCCAAGGTAATAACCTTGTACTTTGTATGAATGCAAATGAAACGTAACTTTAAAATGCATTTTTTATTGAGCAAAGTGTCCTGCACATTTGTTCGTGACCCCACTCTCTAACACGACACTTTACAAATAAATATCCATTAGTCCCTGCATTGTTTAGTGACTCCAGATCACATCTGTGTTTTTAATCTTTATTTTCCATCAGAAATGTAGAATAATGTGGTTAAAATCCATGTCAGTCGTGTCCCCAGGTTTTCACTCAGTCCTGTTACCCCAACATGTTCATCCTTCAAAATTTGGTCACATTTTCAACAGAAATGTACATAATAATCTGTATCTACTGAGGATCACAGGAAGAGCATTAGTAGGTTCTCCCTTTTTTCCTCTGCATGTTTGATATTGTAACTCCGACTGAGAAGATCATCTCAACCTTCATTCCTGATACCTACATTTTTTCTGAGTTGTTATTTGTTTAGGGCGGCAGGGCGGCACGGTGGCTCGGTGGGTGGCACTGTCGCCTCATGGCAAGAAGGTCCTGGGTTCGATCTCCAGGCGTCCTTTCTGTGCGAAGTTTGCATGTTCTCCTCGTGACTGCGTGGGTTCCCTCCGGGAGCTCCGGTTTCCTCCCACAGTCAGGTTAATTGGAGACACTGAATTGCCCTATAGGTGAATGTGTGTTTGTGCGCCCCGTCCAGGGTGTTACTGTGTGCCTTGCGCCCATTGAAAAGCTGGGATAGGCTCCAGCGACCCCCCCGCGACCCTGATTGGATAAGCAGTCAAGACAGTGAGTGAGTGTTATTTGTTTACTTTAAAATATGTTGTGTTCTCGTGCTTTTAGCATGTTCTCCATGCTGCTATATTTCATGTATTTATTTAATTCTATGTTAAAAACTCAGTCCTGTTACTCATATACAACCATCTTCCACTTAGAAAGCTTGTAAGAATGAAACGTTAAATGAAAGTAGTTAGAGTAGTTAAGTGTGTGTGTTACTAGATTCAGTGTTGAACAAAGATAAAACATGAAATTTAATTTCATCGAGTTACTACACGCAAATGGCACCCATTCGGCGGAATTGCCCAAAACATGGGGCTGTAAGAACTCTAATTACAAATCAGTCACTCCAAAAATGACATTAATCAGTAAAAGACCCTGGCGTACATCCCGCAAAAACCAGGACGCGATTAGACTAAAAGCAGACGTCCATAAATGTTTGGAACCGCGTATGAAGCCACTCGATCCAGCCAGTAAAAATGCTCTAATACAGCAGGGACAGATTAGTCTCTATTAAGACGAGCTTTATCAAATCTGAGTCCATCTCCTGCTCAGCGTGGAGCTCGTCCGGCTGACGGCGCCGCACGGGTCATTTCATTTAGCAGTCAAATGATCAATCAGCAAGCCAGCAGTGACTGGGGAGCGGGAGCCGGCGTTTAAGAGGGGGTGTCAAGACAACCCTCGCTCTCGCCCTAATTCCTGGGAGCACGGTGAAAGTGGCTTTTCTCATTAAGACTCGGCTGGCGGAGAGAACACTCTGCTTCTTAGGTCCTCAAATAAAAAGGACATGTGCATGTACGTACACACACACACACACACACACGCAAATGACTGAATTTCACCACAGATTTTATTTATTCTGCTTTGAATTTCGGCTCGAAGGGAACTGGAACTGTTGTGAGTCTATAACAAAAGACTATGGACTTTAATATGGAATATATCAAATATTTCTTCTATGAGAAATATCATTTTGGGGGTCAAATTTGCAGCTGTGTTGGTCCACACTTAAGTCTGAATGATGAGTCTAGATTGCAAATGACGTTGCTAAATTCTATTAATAATGGAGTCTTATGAGGGAAGTAGGTTGAATTCATTGCTGCCAACTACGTATGCGCATGTCGGAGACGCCATGTGATAGTCTGAGCACTCCTCAACCAGCATGGTGGAGACGACTAGATTGGGACCGAATAGGGAGTGAAAGAAGAAACTGACAAGTATGCCGAAATATTGGGTTCATTTTTGCATCGTCAACAGTAGGGACGTAACGATGCACCACAAGACAGTTAAAGATCGATTCACACGTGTAACGATTCAAACCCGTTTACGTGTATAATGAATCGATATTCACTTTAAACAGCAGAGGGTGCTGGCGCTATTCACCTCGCCTGGTTGCCAGGTTCGGAATTTTCCAGCCAAATTTATTTATGTGAGAATACTTTCTTTATTTGTGTTATTCATTTATTTATTTAATGTGGGATTTTTTTCATTTCAGTTTTTTTTTACACAAAAATGGAAATGTGCAGCGTTGTTTTGCATAGTTTGTACCTACCTCAAAAATAAAAGGACATTCATTATTTAGATAAATAAAAAATAAGCACAAATACAGTATTTTATTTTATTTTCTAAAGAGAAATAATAAAAGGAAACTTTGTCATAATTTGTCTTCAATTTAATTTTGTTTAAAAAAAATCGTATTGTGAATCGCATTGCATCATGGGTAGAGTGTATCGTTACATCCCTAGTCAATAAGCATGTGCATATTTTTGGACTTAAATAATCAGCCGACTTGTATCACTATTTATTTTTGCATTACAAACAAATACAAACTAAAATATATTAGAATAACACAATTAGAAAAACACAAATAAAATGGACAAACGATGAAGGCGTTGAAGGTGCCTGCTGCGATGCAAAAGAAAGAAAACGAAATGATCTGAACCCCCGACGGCACATTCACACCAACGTGTTCCAAATAAGGTTTTATGATCTCAAAAGCAGTTTTACACACCGCCAGTGTAGAACAAATTCTCTTCTGGTCTCTCTCACTGATCTCTACTTATTATTTGTTTAGGTTTGTAGAGTGGCAGGGAGAGCAGACAATAGAAACAGCTGCATGTTCTACCTCAGTCCGCTGTCCAATCAGAGCACTTGTGTTGAAAACAACAGCCAGAAATGTTTAGTACTCAGGTTTACTTCCTTTTCTTGAGAATAAATTCTGTATACAGACCATACGATTCACTGGATTGCCTTTGTGCTGTCTGTGTAAAATGTCTTGATTAAACAAAAAACGTGCAGCTTTCATATTCTCTCCGAAACATCGCGCCTGAACACAACTCAAATAATACAGTATCAGGGCCATTCCACTGAATGACCCTAATACTGTGTACCACTGGGTACCATTTGTGTGTAGTTGTTTGTTTGTTTATTAGGATTTTAACGTCATGTTTTACACTTTGGTTACATTTAGGTTACATCGAACACATGTTGTCATGGACAATTTTGAATCTCCAGTTCACCTCACTTGCACCTCTTTGGACTGAGGTTTTAACCTAGAATTAAATAAAGTGAATAGATGAAATCTAGCAGCATGGAGAACATGCTAAACGCACGACAACACTGGGTACAGTCTAGTGATTTATCAAAAACTGTATTTTGAAAATAAACAAACGAAAAATGTAGGTAACAGGAATGTACGCTGAGATGAATCTTCTCAGAGTTACAATATTATCAAACACACAGGGGGAAAAAAGAGAACCTACTAATGCTCTTCCTGTGACCTTTAGTAGATACAGATCATGTACATTTCTGTTCAAAGTGTGACTTAATTGATGAGAATATTTCCACATCTCTCAGAAGGATGAACATGCAACAGAATGGCTCATTATAGAGAACAATGGTGAGACTGAGATGGTCTGAGCATGTGCAGAAGAGGTGTGAGAGTTCTTTCATCATCTGCTGAGTGTGTGTGTGTGTGTGTGTGTGTGTGTGTACCTCTGGTTCCGGTCCTCCATCTGCAGGATGTAGGTGATCTCGTCGCTGAGTGGACTCTTGCTGCTGTCCCCCCAGCGCAGTTTAAGGCTCTGTGGTCCTATACTGGCACACTCCAGTCTTGGTGGGTTCGGTGGCAGTGGCCTGGTTCTCAGGAGAAGACTCGGGCCGAATGAACCGGCACCGACGGCGTTCTCCGCCCTCACCTGCACACTAAACACACACACACACACACAAACACTTAGGTGTGGACTGTATTTCTAACGGCCCTGTTTAAAGGTGACAACCTGTCTGTGGTGGGGCTTGAACCAGCGACCTTTCGATTACTAGTTACTAGGTAACTGAATTACTACAACTGCCCTATGCCCATTTACATTTTCAGCATTTAGCAGATGCCTTTCGTCCAAAGCGACTTACAATTGAGACAGTATACAATGCAAGCAATTGAGGGTTAAGGGCCTTGCTCAGGGGCCTAACAGTGGCAAGAACCAGCCACCTTCTGATTACTGTTCCTTTACCTTAACCGCTGACCTACCCCTGCTCTAGTATTTAATTGTGCGTTAGGCTTGGGATTTTCGCACTCGCCGCCGTTCTCAAAAGCCGCTGACCTTTTCAAAGCGCCTTCAATGAGACAAACTGTTTGATATGACGTGGTAAAAGCGACTCAGGCCGGACACAGACACTCACAAAACAACCAAAAACATATCTATTCCTTCCATACTGGCTAATCTGATGACCTCAAAGAGACCGGGACTCTTCCTGAATTACAACTGCGCTCATTTTTATGATTCATTAAAACATTCCACTAATTACTGCTGACTCTGTAATGTGTCTCAATACAGCCTGGAGGCTCCGTGTAAGACAAATGAAGTATAAAAAATTGCTTAGCTTCATAAACGCTGCATGACTAGGGGATACAAAAAGCGAGCCGTCCTTCACTGATGCGTGTAACCTCCATTAGAGCTCGATTTACAAGAGCTAAAGTGCTCTCTTTCTCAAAGTCAACCTGTTTAAAAGCTCACAGATAAGAAAGCTGTTACTATTAGAACGGCTGTAAGAAAAAGCTCAAATGCCTGACCTTAAAAAAAACCCTTATTTTTTTCCTGAGTAGATGCCATTATAGAAACGTTCCTAAAAAAGGGAGGAAGCCTCAGTGTTTAATTTTAAACCATTATAATGATCTATAAATAATTTAGTCTGGTTTATTCTTAATGCTAATGAACTAATTCACTGGCTATTTGTGCCTGCAAGATTAATACTATAATAAGCAAGCAAGCCACAAAAAGGCCAAAATGCATGTTCACAAGCTACAGTCCTCCTTAAACAATGAGCTCTGTGCAGATGAAACCAAATTATAGCTTGTTCAAAATCAGAGTCACGCCACATCTGTGCTTACGGGAGAACACAACCAAGCCCACAAAGAAACATGGAGGAGGCTCAGGGATGTTTCGAGGCTGTTTTGCTGCCTCTGACATTAAGGGCCTTGAATCTGTTCGGGTGCATAATGAATTCGGAAACGGAAACATATAACGGACTGTTTTAGAAAGCTGTGCCTCGGTTGCAGATCGTGGGTCTGGCGGCAGGATAAGGACCCAAAACTATGACTAAGGTCACAAGAATCAATAAGAATGAAACTTTGGACCATTCTGAAGTGGTCTGCCTGAGACTAGTGGAATTACAGAAAATAGTTTTTTGTTATTGTTTTATTTTTTATTTTTTGTATTTCATTTATGCATTTTCTCCCAATTTAGTGTAGCCAATTTGTCTTCCGCTGCAGTCGAGGTGGGTATATTGCTGCTCACGCCTCCTCCGACCCGAGCTCGGCTCTTAGTGCAGTGCTTCCCAACTTTTTTTGCACCACAGACCGGTTTTCATATAAGATATCATTTCACGGACCGGTGGGGGGATTAAAAATAGAATAAACGGAATAACTGTACTACTCTCGAATGAGCTTTTATCACTGCAACGAGACGCTTCTCCCACCTAGTGGCGATTGGAGACAATAACACCCGTGAAAAAGCCGTGTTTTCATTGCTTTTGTAGCGATCTCTAATTATTTATTCTTTCTGGGCGGTTGGGGACCACTGCCTTAGTGGAACCCTTTTTCACCTATGCATTCTGCACAGGCGCCTCTCTATCTGCTAATCAGGGTCCTTACACAGCGTTTGAAGACCCCACCCACATAGTCCGCTCATCCCGCCCTAGCAGCCCTAGTGTCTGCTGCAGGCACTGCCAATTATGCACTTACTCGCTTCAACATGATGTAGAAACTCAGCATTTAAAAGATTTTCTACTTTGCAACTGTGGTTTCATGATTAAACACAATCCCTATTTAAACAGTTGATGCTACATTTAATGTTTTATTCCATATTTCCATATTAATCAAATATTTTTCCCTTTTTTTACTGGAAGGCAAAGTAACACCTAATGGGACAACTGTCCTTAATGCATTATACAACACAGACACATCAGAGTCACATCAGTGCAAGGGCAACATTACAATTCCACAAGATCCTTACTTAATTATACTGCTTTTGAAAACTTCAATTTAAGAAATTTTTCAAGTCCTTTTCAGCTATGTTTGGAATCCATTACCCCCCAGAGTTTACCTAATAGCCGTTTGAATCTCTGAAGTATGGAAGATTCTTTCCATTTTACAAAATTTAATCTACATTTCTGAACCACTGAATTCTTCCTGAAGGACACGAGTGCAACCAATTTCCCAGTAATAGCTTTACTATTCACTGCTGCTAATATTCAGGACATGTCCTAAATAAAGAGTAAGGCGAGCTAACTGTACAATTTTGCATGACGCAAATAAAATATAGTTTCTTTTGATTTTAATTGCGCATGAATAAAAAAACGAAAGCTGTCAGCTGGGTGCCTCTCATTTCAGTTAATTACTCCTGACATTTACACTGGATGAGCTTTAACAATGTCTTACTTCATAAAAGTCGTGTTATTCACCGCCCACTCACTCGTCCTGTCCATTTGTCCTCGGACTTAGAAGTGATTTTACACTTCATTTAGCAAAACAGAGTTAACAGACAAATCATCCTGAGCAAATAATCACGTCTGATGTGACCGCTTAACTTTTCTACTCTTAACTCTGTAAACTCGTGACTATCACTTCCAGTGTCCTCTACATTCTTTGAAATCTTGTTTCAAATTTAATAATAAAGGTTGTTACAATAAAACAACTTTTATTAAATAAACCATTTGTCTTTCCTGTAATACTGAAATATGGGTCAAACATGAAACATTAAAAAACATTTAAAAATACCAAACTCGGTTGTTTTTAATGGTTCTTAATAGTGTTTTTATTACATCTGTGTATTTCAGTATCACAACATCTCCTGTACTCTCACCTGTACTCTGTGTCAGGCTGAAGGTTTCTGATCACAGTGCAGGTGCCGCTGCCCACCGAGATCGTGGACTCGCCCAGCGCCGCGGTGTAGCCGCTGATCTCCCGGCCGTTGCAGCTCGGCTCGTCCCAGGCCAGCGCCAGGCAGGTGGAGGGGCAGAACGGCTCAGCGTCTGTCGGCAAGACATCCTGTGCGTACAGGTTGGTGACGGCGTTGGGGGCAGTGGCAGGCGTGTGGCACCATGCCAGCTCGCTGTAGGGACCCGCCCCTGCCTGGTTAGTGGCCTGAATCGACAGAAAAGTGGGATTAGTGAAGAAAATAAGAAAATTGGTGGTTATTGTCAAGTCATAAAGATTCTTTGCTATTTGTCAGGGCTATTTGTCACAAATACGCTGGCCAGCTACAGCGTAAACACTGGGAGGTGCACTTGTCAGTGAACTTTCAGTGCCAGTACCAAATACAAAAGGGTTGCGTCAGGAAGAACTTGTAAAAATCTGCCAAGTCAAGTAAGCAGCATGTGGTCAGTATACATCACATTTTCAGCATTTAGCAGACGCTTTTATCCAAAGCGACTTACACAATGAGCAATTGAGGGTTAAGGGCCTTGCTCAGGGACCCAACAACTTGGTGGTGGCGGGGCTTGAACCGGCAACCTTCTGCTTACTAGTCCAGTACCTCAACCACTGAGCTATCACTGGCCACATTGGACCACGGCTTTATTCGTTTTATTGCTACAGACTGGATTAACACAAACAGGCTTTCCACACACTGATCTTTATTATTCATTTCTGTGAATGTTATTTTAATAATATCCGTTCTTCACTTTGATGAACCGAGACCCTGCTGGTGTTTACCTGTAATCTACAGCAGTAGCCGACCGCCGCCTCCAGGTCGGAGATTTCGCAGAAGTTGTCCGCGCCGTCGTAGACCACTTCCAGAGAGTCCTGATCGCGACCCCAGTCTAGCCGGTAGCCGGAGATATCGGCCCCCGAGCTCTCGTCCGTCTGATGAGACAAATCAGAGGTCGTGTCAGTCTCCCGGAAAGACTAAGCATGCACCTTTATCCGACATGTAGACAATTAACGTTTAGACACAACGCACGTCTACAGGCTTATAGTCTAAAATAAAACGATGTTCTAGCACGCATTTATCGCAATGTGGGTGACAAATGATTCCCTGTAAGAAGTTGAGTTGTTCTATTAAACATAACATAGACTATTAAAAGGGTGTGTTTAATGAAACAGACGGCTGGTAGCACAGTGGAGATTCAAACATATAAGCTCAACATCTCAGCACTGAGGGGCTAGCACTGGTGTTTTGAAAACTGTTGAGAGCTCAGTAGTAGGAGCTCAGGTCTATTATCCAGCATGTGAAAATGAATATAATGAGATACTCTACACTGTGGACAGGAGCTGCTAGGAGCTTTATTCTGTGCTTCAGTCCAATTTTCTTGTGCACCAACACAAAGCACCTGATTGCTGCTGTAAGCACCGGTACTCTACCAGTACTCTGTACAGGAAAGAACCAATCTCACAGCTTTCTTTCTTTCTTTGTTTTGTTTGGAACGTTTCGACAGTCAGTAAGATTTATACTTACCACCCAGCTGACCACAGCACAGGTGTGTGAGCTCAGAGTAATGACCGGCGCTCCACACTGGCCTGGAGGTCCTGCTGCAGTGGTCACCTCCAGAAACTCTGTGTATGGGCCATGCTAAAATGAAAGAGAGACAAGAGACAAAACCAGATCTGAATGAATACACAATATACAACGTACTAATATTAGAGACACAGTTTACCCTTCGGGCGACCTACCCCGGCATCGTTGGCGGCACACACTCTGAACCTGTAGGTGGCGCCAGGCAGCAGATCGCCCACGGGACACTCTGTACGTGATCCACGGTACACCTCTACAGCATCCGCATCCTCTTCCACTCCACTCATCTCCAGAATGTAGACAAAAGCGTCATTCTTGGCTTCACACACTGGACCTTCTGTAGAGGTTATAAATTAGGTGAATGAAACAGACTAGGTAAGACAAAGTTGGAAGAATGAAAAACAGCAGAGAAGAACAGTCTCTTAACACTCTTAATATGAGCCTTAAACATGCGTGCACACTTGAAGCTTGAGAGGAAGCAGCTCTTTTTTAAACAACCTTACTGTGGCTCGCAGACATAAAAAAGAGGCGATCGATAGCGAGGAGACACGCTGTGAAAAACACGTCTGTTATTAGAACAGGGAGAGAACGAAAAGAGCAGAGCTACTGGTCCAGCACAAGTTATTTAAGTGTGTCCTGACTTAAGCTTTTCTCCTTGATTCAAGACGATCCTAAGAGATTTTTAAATGCTTGAGGTCCTGACAGATAACACATAATTAGAGAACACAGCTTGAAACATCACACCGTTAAAATCAAGACAGAGTTTATATATATATATAAATGGGTATGTGGGTGTTTACAAACCCTACCAAACTAATGTATGTGGTAAATTACACTAGCCCACTACTAGAGTTCAAGGTTCCAGGGTTTGAATGCCCATTGTTGCTATCTGCTGAAATGGGGGAGGGTGTTGGGGAAGGACCCACTGCTACCCTTACCAGGATAAATCAGTGGTAAACCATGAAAAGTTTTTATATATTTTTTATTTTTTTATTCAGGAGGAGGGCATTGATAAAAAACTGGGTAATAATGGTAATAACTAAAATGGGTATGTGGGTATGTGTTTACAAACACCAACAAACGAATGTATGTGGTAAATTACACAAACCCACTACTAGAGTACAAGGTTCCAGGGTTTGAATCCCCATTATTGTGAATCCCCAAGTTTTTCCTGCCTCTGACGTAAAACATCACACTATTTTAATCAAGAGTATTAATTTCTTTACACTTACATTTCGGCATTTAGCAGACGCTTTGGTCCAAAGCCACTTACAGTAGTGTGACAGTAATTTGTCTAAGCAATTAAGGATTAAGGGCCTTGCTCAAGAGCCCATACTGACAACCTGGCAGTGGTGTGACTTGAACCAGCGACCTTTCAATTACAAGTCCAGGACCTTAACTGCCCTATTTTTTTGGGGAGGAGGGTATTGATGAAAAGCTGGGTATTAATGCTAATAATTAGTGGGCGTAAACACACACACACACACACACACATTTTATCGCTCAGTTCATAAGCCTGAGACTTGGGTGTATGTAGTCAGTAATACATTTAGATTTCCCCTTTGGGGTGTGTGAATGGTGGTAACGTCCTTGGTTCTGGATAAAAAGGATTACTGGTGTTTATAATAATTAAAATGTATCATTGTAATAATGTTGTTTTTGAAGCAAGCATATAGGGCCATAGATGAGACCTGGGTGTAAATCTGGCTGACCGGGCATCTACACAGATAAGACTATGTCTGAGGGTGATGCACCAGTTCTTCCTTCCTATGGATTAGTGGACTGTCCAGGGTATTCCTACCTTGCCTTGTGTTTTCGGGGAATCATAGTCCTGACCATTTTTTTCTTGGGTATGTGCATACAAACACCACCAAATGTGAATTATTATTATAACATTATAAAAAATATGTATGTTGTAAATTACACTTGTCAAACTACTAGAGTTCAAGATTCCAGGGTTCGAATCCCTATTGTTGCTATCTGCTGGGATGGGGGGAGGGTGTTGGGGAAGTACCCACTGCTACACTGCTACACTTACCAGGATATAGCAGTGGTTCCATAAAAATGGAATGAAATGAAAAAAGTGTGTCTGTGTTTATTGAATTTTTACCAACCATTTAGTAAAGGTCGACTTTTATTATTTAATGGCCTTATTTGTACAACATTAGTCGACTTTTAAAAAGTTATAATGTATTGTGGCCTCTCTCAGCCAAATAAAAAACCTAAAGTAGGTTTAGACCTTCTGTCCTTCTGTGCTCTCCTTGTTAATGCAGGAGAATTTGATTGTGAGTGTAATTATGGCAGCTTTTACTTTCCAGTCATGATAATTGACTCTCGGTGTTTGGATGGACACAGGTCTGCAGCAGATGCTTCTAAACTCGAGCGTGTTTGTGTCCTGATTTTTTTAGTGCCGGTCTGTAAAAGGTTATTCTGTACTCAGGGATGAGTGTCTGATTTTAAAGTATTGATTTTCTGTTTTGCCAGATAGATAAAAAAACACTCCATGGTCAAACCTTTGCAAAAAAAAAAAAAACAGCACAGCATCACACATCCAGAGCCATGAGCATTTTTATGGAGTTGGTCCATACCTGCAGGAATTTCATTCCAAGCAGCTGAAAAGCATTGGCCAGATCACAGATAATTTTATGCACCTGCTGCAATGAATAGCAAAATCAAAAACGGGGGCTGTACATAATTTTGGCAAGGATGTGAGTAGCAACACAATGAGGAAAGCTGAAACCTTATTTTGAACACACAGTTGAACTACTGATCCGTAAAGAATAACTGTAACCAGCTTTTATCACCTGCTTTTTTAGTGTGTTAGGTGGGCTTAATTAAATCAAGTGCTTGTAGATTTTATGCTATTAAAAAAGCAAAAGGGTGAAAAATTGGAAAAACATCTGAGCTGTGATTAGTGACTCAATTTTAGATGACCCGAACGTTCCAAATAATTTGGGACGGCACCATGTGTGCTTTACACTGCTTTCAATTTGAGTGCACTTAGCACCGGGCTGTTGCTTTGTTTTTCGTTTTAACCTTCTCTAAGTGGATGTGCAGAATCATCTAATGGCTTTTAGATGATACGCTGGTCACCATGGAACTGACAATTTATTACCTTCATTGTAAAAGAAATACAGTGAAAAGAAGCAGGACACGGGTGGAACAGAAAACGGAAAACAACAACAAAACTGACCTATATGATGTGTGTGTGATGTCAGTCAATCAGATTCATTAATAAATCCTATTGATTCGCATTCATATGTGTGTGTGCTGAGTGTGTGTGTGTGTATGTGTGTGTGTGTGTGGGGAGTGTGTGTGATGTCAGTCAATCAGATTCATTAATAAATCCTATTGATTCGCATTCATATGTGTGTGTGCTGAGTGTGTGTGTGTGTATGTGTGTGTGTGTGTGTGTGTGGGGAGTGTGTGTGATGTCAGTCAATCAGATTCATTAATAAATCCTATTGATTCGCATTCATATGTGTGTGTGCTGAGTGTGTGTGTGTGTATGTGTGTGTGTGTGTGTGTGTGGGGAGTGTGTGTGATGTCAGTCAATCAGATTCATTAATAAATCCTATTGATTCGCATTCATATGTGTGTGTGCTGAGTGTGTGTGTGTGTATGTGTGTGTGTGTGTGTGTGTGTGGGGAGTGTGTGTGATGTCAGTCAATCAGATTCATTAATAAATCCTATTGATTCGCATTCATATGTGTGTGTGTGCTGAGTGTGTGTGTGTGTATGTGTGTGTGTGCAGTGTGTGTATGATGTCTGTCAATCAGATTCATTAAAAAATCCTATTGATTCGCATTCATATGTGTGTGTGTGTGTATGTATGTGTGTGTGTGCTGAGTTGTATATGTATGTGTGTGTGTGTGTGTGTGCTGAGTGTGTATGATGTCTGTCAATCAGATTTATTAATAAATTCTATTGATTCATATTCACATGTGAGTGTGTGTGTGTGTGTGTATGTATGTATGTGTGTGTGTATATATATGTGTGTGTGTGCTGAGTTGTATATATACTATGTGTGTGTATGTGTGTATGTGCAGTGTGTGTATGATGTCTGTCAATCAGATTAATAAATAAATCCTATTGATTAATATCCACGTGTGTGTGTGTGTGTGTGTGCTAAGTGCGTGTGTGTGTGTGCTGAGTTTGAATGTCTGTCAATCAGGTTCATTAATAAATTCTATTGATTCATATTCACATGTGAGTGTGTGTGTGTGTATGTGTGTATATATGTGTGTGTGTGTGTGTGCTGAGTTGTATATGTATGTGTGTGTGTGTGTGTGTGTGTGTGCAGTGTGTGTATGATGTCTGTCAATCAGATTAATAAATAAATCCTATTGATTAAAATTCACGTGTGTGTGTGTGTGTGTGCTGAGTTTTGAATGTCTGTCAGTCAGATTCATTAATAAATCCTACTGATTCATATTCACATGTGTGTGTGTGTGTGTGTGTGTGTGTGTGTGTGTGTGTGTGTGTGTGTGTGGAACAGGAAGTGTACTCACGCCAGTGCAAGTTCACCTCCCGGTGTTTGACGCTCCCTTGGATGGTGAGAGAGTGGCAGGGTCCAGGCAGCAGGCTGAGGGTTCTCACCAGCAAGCTGTCTGTGCACTGCAGGAACGAAACAACACACACACACACACACACACACACACACACACACACACACACACAGAGTTTGTAAAAATTCGGTTCTTGATTAGCACCTTAGATGATCAACAGAAACAGGAACATCTAACTACTGCGATCATATCTGTCACTTCATTACACAGTTATAACCTGTGAGTATTTCATGTCCACTATTAAACCTCTGCAACTGATTCAAAATGAAAAAATCACCCCACTGCTGCGTTCTCTTCACTGGCTTCCTGTCTTCAGTTTAAAACAATGTAGGGCAGGGTGTGTGGTGCCCTCTGATCTGATATCTGAATGTTTAAGATGTTCTAAATATATCATCCATTATTTAATCTAGTAATATGATATAATACAATATGTTCAGTAAATAAAATCATCTCATGGCTTCCTCGTGCTTACCTGACTGTGGCCACCCGGACTGGCGGTGCTGATGCGGACCGAGTACTGAGTAGCTGCTTTCAGGTCCTCACACACGTGCTCCCGCTGTGGCCCGCAATACAGCGCCACCCACTGGCTTACTGCTGTGAAACAACGTTTAGAGGTCGGGATTAACCTCTTAATCTGTGTAAAGAACTCATTTCAGAGCCTAATGTATTAACTAATTTTACTAATCTTCATGTAAGTTGTCTTTGTTTAATATATGTTATTAGATAATTAATCCACAAGCATGTGATGGTGGTACTTTAGTCATCATACTCAGAATTTAACAAAAAAACTCAATAAGAAATTGTTTGTCTATAAGAAAATTAGACCATATCTTACACATAATGTTTCTTATATACAGTATATTTACATGCAGTGATTCTTTCAACGATTTCGTACTGTTTACCTGTTTGGTCCCTTACTACTAAGGAAATTATTGAACCAATTGTTAAACTCTATAATAGAGCTTATGAAATTCATACTAATCTGCCCTTTTGGACTCATCACTGTGCTGCTCTTACACATTCGAAAGCATTGACTTTTCAGAATTATGTAAACACTCATGCGATGAGATTTTATTTTCAGATTCAACATACCAATTCTTCTTCATCATTGATTGATTTATTTCCAAGGTCTAATCAAAGGCAAGAACATATCACTAGGTCGGTCTCAAATGTACTTATCCCCGTTCCAGCTTATAAAAATAATTATGGTTATAGATCTTTCCTTCATACATACACCAAAGTCTGGAATGAGATTCCATATAATATAAGAATGAGTACATCTAGTGTACAGTTTAAACAAGGATATAAACAATACCTTATGGAAAGTTATATTTGTAATCATTGATTCTAAGTTTGTAATGTAAATACCCCCCCCCCCCCCATCTGTTTGTGAGTTTGTACTGTATTTCATGTTGTTATGCTTTGTCATTTTGTATGTTTTGGTGTTAGTTTGTTTCTGTAGGGCGGCACGGTGGCTTAGTGGGTTGCGCTGTCGCCTCACAGCAAGAAGGTCCTGGGTTCGATCCCCAGGTGGGGCGGTCCGGGTCCTTTCTGTGCGGAGTCCGCGTGGGTTTCCTCCGGGTACTCCGGTTTCCTCCCACAGTCCAAAGACATGCCACCAGGTTAATTGGAAACACTGAATTGTCCTATAGATACCTGGCCGCTAGATGCACTAGTGCATCGTAGTGCCGGTCCCAAGCCCGGATAAATTAGGGAGGGTTGTGTCAGGAAGGGCATCCGGCGTAAAAATTGTGCCAAATCAATGAGCGATCATGAAGATGACTCGCTGTGGCGACCCCTGAAAAAGGGAAAAAGCCGAAAGAAGAAGAAGAAGAAGAAGAAGGTGTTAGTTTGTTTCTGTGTTTTTCTTTGTGTTTTGTGTGCTGCAGAACAGGAACCTGCTGTAAAACAGTTTTTAACTGAGTCAGGCCAGTTTTAAATGTGGCATATTTTGATGTTACTTAAAATTTTCCTGTATAACTAAATAAAGAAAGAAAGAAAGAAAAGTGTTCAGATGGATCTGAAGTGTCTCCTGGAAACACTGATTAAAATTGCGAATTAATGATTAAGTGGGATGTCCTGTAACTAACTGGCAACCCATTCACACTATCTCGCTAGGGCAAGTTATATCTACCTGCTGGCCTGTTTTTGGGAGGTAGGAGGAAATCGAAACGACACATTAAAAAGCTTGTATTTGGGGAAAATATTTGTAAAAACATAAACAAGCTATGGCTGGCTTGTCCGAAGTGTAAGGATGCCGGAGGGGATTCCTCTTAACTGCTGCAGTTATGACCACTGCTCCACCTGGGAATTGAACCCATGACCTTCTCGCTGTGAGACGACAGAGCCTCTGTATAACATATGATTTATTTATCGTACCAACAATGTGTTTCAAATGACGGATCCGGCCCTGCAACGCTAAAAACAGAATGTGCTGCAATACCTCCGGAATTCCCTTCAGACATTTCCAGTTGGTACGACAGGTCTCCACTTCCTCCGTCGTCTTGTGGTGGGTCTGTAAATAAAGACAGTTTTAAAGTTTGGTTGGAGAAACAGGTTGTAGGTTCTAAGCTGGATGTGTGTCGTGTGCTCACCCCAGGTCACACAGAAGCCGTGGGATGTGATGTTGGTGATCCTGGGAGCCGCTGGAGGTCCAGGTTTGTCTGCGCTCGTCCTGCAGGCAAGGATGGGACTGGGTGCGCTTCGCCATTCTGCGCTGCATGTAGTGAGCTGCAGCAGGGTAAGAACGATGGTCCAGATGTTAGACATTAGATGTTGGTGTGTCCAGGCAATGGATCTATTTTTCAAGCCTAGCCTGGTAACTTTAATTATTTTCCTGTTGCCAAAACAGTCACGCGACATTATTAAATCAGAGGGAAGCCTCCACTTACCATATAGAAGCACTTTATGGTTCTACAATTACTGACTGTAGTCCTTCTGTTACTCTGTTACTGCTTTCAACCTGTTCTTCAATGCTCAGGACCACCACAGAGCAGGTATTATTTAGGTGGTGGATCATTCTCAGCACTGCACTGACATGGTGGTGGTGTGTTAGTGTGTGTTGTGCTGGTATGAGTGGATCAGACACAGCAGCGCTGATGGAGTTTTTAAACACCTCACTGTCACTGCTGGACTAAGAATAGTCCACCAACCAAAAATACAGCCAACAGCGCCCCGTGACCTCTGATGAAGATCTCAAAGATGACCGACTCAAACAGCAGCAATAGATGAGCGATCGTCTCTGATGTCTTTGACATTTACTAGGTACAAGGACCAACTAGGTAGGAGTGTCTAATAGAGTGGACAAATAGAGCGCTGCTGTGTCTGATCCACTCATACCAGCACAACACACACTAACACACCACCACCATGTCAGTGTCACTGCAGTGCTGAGAATGATCCACCACCTAAATAATACCTGCTCTGTGGTGGTCCTGAGCATTGAGGAACAGGGTGAAAGCAGGTTAAAAAAGCACGCAGAGTAACAGATGGACTACAGTCAGTAATTGTAGAACTACAAAGTGCTTCTATATGGTAAGTGGAGCTGATAAAATGGACAGTGAGTGTAAAAACAAGGTGGTTTGAATGTTATGGCTGGTCAGTGTATAGTCTTGACAATATCTGCTTGCCCTGAACTGGTCTTTGCTTTTGCAACAAGTAGGGGACTCGTGTTGGACACTTTGGTTGGTCAGTACTATTCTGAATAGTGACTCATTCACATTTTACCAGTAAATAAATAAATAAATAAATAATGGTACATTGTGTTTGTGTATGCTGCTCGTTACAGTCATTACCATTACCATAAGCAAATTTCATCTTATAACCTCTGTAATATTACTTTCCAGTAAATATGCCTTCTTACCAGGAGGGTTTTATTTGTGTTTTGTCTGCTTTCTTTCATGTGCTGATGTGCTGAAATGACTTGCTTATGGTCTGTAAAAACTGATTTTGCAGAAGACACTAAGTCCTTAAGACTTTAGAGACAATAGAGTGCAGAAATATAGGGTGTGTGCTGTGTGTGACTGTTAAGCTGCTAAAATTTGGTATCAAGCAAGAACAGAGAAAAATTCTACTTAGAAAAAATGCACTAATTAGTGTCCTTGGTTTCTCAATTTCATATAGAAATTAATAAAGAAATTCTGTAGTTAGTCCGAGATCTCTAACAAGTGTGACAGGAAATTTTAGACTTTATTAGTTATTTGCATTAAACCCATAAGTTATTTGCTTTTTTAGTTTATTGCTTTCTTAGATCAATAGACCACTGAAGTCGTGCGTCATTCTGTAGTCCTCGTTATGCCCATATTTGGAGACCTGGGTCTAAGCGCGATTTCCAATGGGAAAAATTAACTCTAACGCATCCTGTGCTAAATAAACATGTTCAGAACCCTTTACCTTTTGTCCTGTCTACATTTTTCTCCTGTACATCACAAGTTCAAGTTCACAAATTCAAAGTTCAGAGTTTGGTCAGACCATAACAAGGCTTAGATTCCCACCACCTTTGTTAGAAAATGTGCTTCATTACTGATGAAAATGAGACAGTGGGAATATTTGACTTACCCTGAACCTGTACTGAGTGTTTCTGTTCAGCCCCTCCACCCTCCTGCTCAGCTTCAGTCCAGAATACACCGCCTGAAACTCCAGTCCCTACAAAGGCACACCCAGTTACAGGTCAATGTTTAAGTATTTATATAAATAATACATTAAGTATTTTGAGTATTTAGGTATTATTTAGGGATGTGCAATGTGGGGAGCTGAGAGCAAACAAAGACACACCAATTATAAAAAAAAGTGCAAATCATTTTACTTTGTGCTACACTGTGAGCATTTATCACCGTTCTATAACACAGCAATTATTCAGACAGCTGCGAATGAAAGGAAATTAACTACCGATCCGCCCACCAGCACCAAACAATGAAAGACCAAAAAAGTCAGAGAATCCCCCATTTGACAGGAAAAGGTCAGCCTAGCTCTGGTGTGGCCTCCTGATTTAATGCCATAGGATACCAGTCAGTTACAGCACAGCCTTTCCCAAATCTGCTCAATCTGATCAATCACAACACATCCCCTCTGACAAGCCACTTATTATCACCTGCAGTGTTGGGTTCCCACACAGACCCAAATCATATATGGACCATCATGGTGTACTCCATGAAGCTGGAGCTGGAGCTGGAACCTGGACCAGTCCCGGAGATCGAAGCAGCGGAGGGAAGAGACCCTGTCCAAGCTACCCTCCCTCAGACACGGCAAATTGTGCAACTTGTGAGTTCAGACACCCAGAGCTGACATCTTAAACTCATCGGCTCCGATCTCAGCTCTGCTCCCGGCAGCCTGGGCGCCTACACCAACAATAATTGGCTTTTTCGCAGGGAGGGTGCCAGTGATCAGGGTGTGTCTCTCCGTGCACGATACGTCGGCTTCTGAACTCTTGTCGGAGGGGACGTGTGTCGGGCAGAGTGGAGGTCAACATGAGTAGAGGCTATGAACTGACAGGCAGACTACGAGGTGAATGAGATGTTAAAATGAACACGGTCCTATCCGTACTGCGCTCACCTTGTTCTCATCCTGCATTTCGAGAGTGTACGTGACCATTTCGTCGGGGCTGCAGCTGCTCGGGCGGGTCCACTCCAGCACCACCCAGGATGGCCCCACCTGGAGCAGGCACGGCGCTAGGGGCATCTGGGGCAGGCTGCCTGTAGTGTGGAAGACCACCTCTGGGCTGAATCCACTGCAGAAGAGAGAGTGTGTGTGTGTGAGTGTTAATGAACCGAGGATGTTCTCAGTTACTGTTCTAAGTTACCTAATGGAGCCAGAGTGCATTCTTTATACACACCTGGTTCCGATGTCATTAATGGCAGCCACACGGAAGGTGTACCCGACAGCAGGGCACAATCTCGTGGCCTTAAAATGCCTCTGGTGCCCGTAATAACACTCTTTGAAGATGCTGTTTTTTTTGCCCTGAAAAGCAAAAGAATAAAACCGTCGGCACAAGCAGGATTAAGCGAATCGAGACTAAACATTTTTTTACTGACCGACTTCCTTTGTTTTCCATTTCCACCCCAACACACAAGTTACACTGTTGAGGTACCGATTCAACCCTAAACATCTGCATTTAAACCAGTCTAAAAAACTGCATTGAAATCAGGATGAAACTTAAATGAACTTAAACGCCAGTGCATAGACATTTACACAGACATAGACACAGAAGAAAGCTGTAGCTAAGCAGTTAAGAAACTGGACTGGTAATGTACTGGAGGGTTGCTGATTTAAGCCCCACATGTGCCAAGTTGCCACTGTTGGGCCCTTGAGCAAAACCCTTAATCCTCAATTGCTTAAGATTGTATTCATCACAATTGTAAGTTACTTTGGATAAAAGTGTCTGGTAAAAGCAAACACAATCATCATCTTTATTATTTTTCATATAGTTTATATGTTATATAGTTATATTTGACATGGTAACAGATGATACAGCTGACATGGACATTATTTCTTAAAATATTTTTATTTGTATCCAGCACCAATGGAACCACTGCAATCCTGCTGTGTTATGCAAGTTTAATAGCGAGTTTAATATAATAGTAAGAGCTCACAATGTCAGAGACTGTTTGTGTGGTGTGTGTGTGTATATGCACTTCTGTAGATTGATAATTGGACTGCTTTGACTGTAAAAGCACATATATGGCTTTTTTGCAAAGCAGTAGCTTGTTTATGGTGTGGTTTAAGGATGTCCATATTAGATGTATTAGTATGAAGTAAAAAAAGCATGAGTACATCCCTAATTAAGCTGGTTACATTGCGAAAACACTAAGCCATTTTTTATTTCATCTAAATAAATAGAACTAAATAAATAAATACATCTAAGAACAGCACTAGACAAGAAAAATAAATGTATAAAAAGTCTTTCTTTATTTTCCTTTGTTGGGGTCCTTTACCAATCCAGTCCTTTCTCCCTCTTGGTTTGCTCTACTAATGGCAAAAGCAAGCAGAGCTGGACATTAGCGCTGCACAGGCAATTATATGGAAATATCACATGTTTGTAGTTTGACTGACCAGCTCACATGAAGACTCACGTCAGAACAAATTGTACAAGCTGTACAAATGCTAATACAGAGCCGCATGGTGACATTTTTAAAAGATACAGAACAGCCTAACTGATTAATGAACCTCCATCTCGGGCAAAATTCTCAGCTCGGTTTGAATGACAGCCAGTAATTTGTTCACTTTTAAACTGTATCTTGTGCATGATTTAATGTGTGTTTTGGGGGCACAAGGGGGTCCGTCTCTGGGCTTTACTTAATACGTTAATTCACTAAAAGGGAGTATTAAGTGATTCAGAATCCAGCAGGGCTGCAGAAAAGGGAATGTCTAAACATAGGAAGGGTTCATGAGGGTTTCGTTTTCCCCTCAAACCAACTGTGGGTGATTAGCCGAGACGTGGATGCTGGCTGAATAAGTGCTTAGGATCTAGTTCCTAATAATGTGGGCAGATTTGTCTTTTTGGCTTTGGCCCACTGAAAATACATCTTTTTAAACCCTCTATAAAAACTGGATAAATCTAAAGGTGCCACTTTATGACCAGGTTTTGGTAAACACCACTATATAAGAGGAAATGTATGCATGTCGTCCACTAGTACATTCTGAAAGCAAATAAAGATGCGTTTTGTCTGACATGCCACCCCTTTACAAAACACCAGCATCATATTTCAGCAGAAGTGCACACATGGTGCAGCTGATTCCATAAATCTCACAAAATTCTTAATATGTTGCAGCTGGGAAAAAACATTGTAGTGCCACGAATAAACTGTGGGTTTTTTAAATTGTAAACTTTTGCGAGGAAGTTGTGACACTGTGCTGAAATGTTTGCGGTCTATTACGCTAGCCTGCCAGATTCAGATCTGGATCTTGGTGGTGCTGTTAACCAGCCAGGCATCTAAACAGACATGGTAGTCAATGTTTATCAAAGCTCTGCTATAGATCGGTGCCCTATTCAGGGTATTCCTGCTTCAGATGTCTTGTGGAGTCCATGTCTCAACAGGCAGAGCTGTTGATGGCATATTAGGCGGATGGTCCCAATGGGTCATCAGTCTATATACAAAAACAATATTCAACCCATACCATTTGCTTAAAATTACATTTTAGGCTCCTACTTTGGGCTAAAAAACTGAAAATCTAGTGCACAAAAAAAGAATCCCTCACCTGTCACAGTAGAGTTGGGCTATCATGAGTAAGGCCCTATCTTACTGAAAGCTGAAAGCTTCTCTTATTTTTTTCTTTTACAAAATTAAAAAAGTAAACTTCAGAGCGGTCTTGGCTGAACAGGTACATTTGCAGTATAGGTAAAAATTGTGCAGATTGAATTTTTGGACAAACTATTCCATTAATATCAGCAGCCACATAACAAGCACAAATGGCCTTGAGATACTTTTCCAATGAGTCTGAAAGCAGACGAGCGGGTGGAGAAATAATAACTGGCTGAAAGTTAATGGAGAAGTAAGGACACTAATGGGGACAGAACAGCAGTGAAGCGGAGGCAGGAACGACCTCGGTGGTCTCGGAACGGCGGAAAGGAAAGACCATTTGCTGGCTAAAATTCACATGTTTCATTCTTCACCTGTCTGTGAGCTTATGATTAATAGAAAAGTCAGGAGAGTAAGTCCTTACCTCATCCCACTCCAGCCTATAGCTGTTAATTTTGGAGCCGTTATCACCCGGGGGCTGAAATGAGACATTTGCCTAATCAACACTTCATTTAATTAACACGTCCACGTGAGTATATATTGTGTTTGTGTGTGTGCATTAACAGTCTCATTACCTTCCACTGCAGAGTCAGGGAGCTCTTGGTGCGGTGGGACAGTCTGGGGGGTTGAGGGGTCTCTGGAGGGGCGCTGTGAGTGGTGAAGGTCCTCGCCTCTGAATGTTGACCCTTCACGGAGTTACAAACCGCACTTACTCTGCAAGTCACACAAAGAACAGTGGGTTATCACAAGGTCACACATCCTGTGCATTACTCGGGTCACACTGACCAGTTTTTTTATTTATTTTATTTTTAATAAAGCAACAAGAGCAGAAAATGACATTGAAAGCTTCCAATGTGAAACTTGGTGGGCACTGAGGAACATGTACAAGAAAGAGAGAATCCCCACAGACACATTGATGGATCATTGAACCGACATGAAAACATGTATTTTAACCCCATTATTATAAATTTATAAATGGAAAATAAACATTGAAAACATAGATGGGATATGGAGCCACCAAACAATGCAAGGAGAAAAGGATTTTACTCATTATATTTCATTGTAAGGTGTCGTATTGAGAGTGGGGACATGAAAAAATACAATTTTTTCAGTGTAATAGGAAGCTTTTATTAACATTTTAAATTATATATCTTAAATTTACAATTAGATCAATGGGCAGGACACTCTGCTCGATTAAAAAATGCATTTTAAAGTTAATTTTCATATACATTTATACATATAATATCCTGGGGATGGAAATGGCACCGATTAAGCAGAATGGCCCTTATAAGGTCATTGTGTCAATGTGACCCAAAAGCAACAAATGATAAAAGAACAGTTTAGAACTAACAGGTCACGGAATGTACGTGAAAGACAAATCAAAATCTCTCAAGGCCTCTTACCCATACCCCTCCTGCCCCTCCACACCATTTAAAGTTCTTTACCACATTTGTTTTGTCTGGTTTTAGGATCTGCATCTAAACATTCACCCCCCCACACACACACACACCCACCCCACCCACACACACGCACACACTTACTATAGTTACAGAAATGGTGTAAATATAAACTGGAATGATACATTCTGGGGAAATCGTAAACACTAGTTCTGTTCCAGGTCAGTTCGACCCAGTTAAGATCCCCAATGAGTGCAAAAAGGGTTAAAGTGACCAATCACAAAGCATTAACAACAGGCCACCAGTTAAAAAATGAACATGAGCCTCTGGCATGCAGAACCAGTACATTTCGAGTCTAAGCCTGATTAAATCCCTATTAACACCACTTTGCATTAACGCCTTAAAGCAGGGGAGTCAAACTCATTTTCACCGAGGGCCACATCTGCATTGTGGTGGCCCCTAAAGGGCCGATTGTAACGTATCCTGCTGTGATTGCAGTCGCCTTTTGTTGTTTTTCTTGTAGGCAAAATTCTGTGTTTGGTTTCAAAATGCCAAATTTATGCTGTATATTTATATTACAACGTATATCTACATTAATATTGTTCTCCTTTACCACAGAAACGGCCTCATAACACAAGAGACATACCGCTTACTCTTCTTAAAGCACAAACTTGTTAAACACTGATGTGGAAACACTGGCATCTAGTGGCGGGATGCGGTCACTTTACGGGTCACAAAATCGGCATGCATTGTGGGAGATGCAGTTTATGTACGATTTTACAGTGTATTTTAAGACGATCATACGTCTTTTAAGCTCTTGCGGGCCACATTAGGCACAAGTGCCTTAAACTGTCCAACTAGCAGGTGATGATTTTAGCTAGTGGACTAGAATCCATATTAGCCTAAGTAATAAAATGTTCAGACATCCTAAATACAGGAAAGAAAAAGAACACACAATAATCAAGTTACAATTTATACCTGGTGACAACAACTTAAAAGTTTTACATTATAAATGCAGGTAATCGCAGCGCCCACAACCAGACGTGAATCACCTGCCAAGTACTGCAAAGTGGTCAAAGCTCTCAGACAGGAAAGAAAAAACCACCAGGAGATAACTACCCAGCAGACAGACAGAGCTGGTTCTTACCTCACGTGGTAGTCGGTAGCTGGTCTCAGGTCAGTCAGAGTGTACTGCAGCTCTTCTCCACTGTTAGAAAAAATACAGTTTAGAGCTATCTGGCTATTTGTTCATAGTGCATGAATTAGCATTCGATTTCTACGTTCTGCTTTAATTAAATTTAATTCAGATTTTAAGTCTGATTAAGCCACTTTAATGTGCTTTATATCCAACACTAATTAAAACAGTCACACTATTAAACCAACCATTAAGCTTTTCTCTGAGATTTAATCCTCTTTAAGCTGTCAGATCATATTTCACAAATTTATTTTCATACCACTTAATATTTAAAAAGCGTTCACAAGTTTAACACCCTAATTCTATTTTTAGCAAAATAAAGTTATTAACATTGTGCCTGCTGAACCTTTTGTCCTTATTAATTACCATTATATATAATAGGGTCTAGGGTACTCTGTGGCACATTGGTCTAATGCACCAGCACACCAATGCAAAGTGTTTTTGTATGGACCAGGTGCCACACGGAGCCCAGCGTCCTGGGGAACTGGGTTAATACCCTGCATCCTTTTCTTGTTGATGAAGAATTGAGCATGTTCTTTCCTGTTTCTTTTCTGTGCTCTGGTTTTCACCAACCTCTTAAAACATACTGAAGGTGGATTAACTGGATTAGTGAATAAAACTTGTTACCTGTACACCACTCTGTACTTCCCGTCACATCCCTTATCAGCGAGGAGAAGCTCGTAGCTGCAGGAGAGAGATGCGCCGTCGTTCTGCCCTCGGTCAGACGGGGCTCGAGACCAGGACACCAGCGCTGAACGTGCCTGAATCTTCGAAACCTGAGAGAAGCACATTTCACGTTAGTTTTTATTTATGTACTGACACACTTCCGATCAGCCATAATATTAAAACCACTGTCCATTTGATCAGCTCCACTTACCATATAAAAGCACTTTGTAGTTCTACAATTACTAACTGTAGTCCAGCTGTTTCTCTGCATGCTTTGTTAGCCCCCTTTCACGCTGTTCTTCAATGGTCAGGACCACTTCAGAGCAGGTATTATTTAGGTGGTGGATCATTCTCAGCACTGCACTGACACTGACATGGTGGTGGTGTGTTAGTGTGTGTTGTGCTGGTACGAGTGGAGTTTTTAAATACCGTGTCCACTCACTGTCAACTCTATTAGACGCTCCTACCTAGTCGGTCCACCTTGTAGATGTAAAGTCAGAGACGATCGCTCATCTATTGCTGCTGTTTGAGTCAGTCATCTTTGAGATCTTCATCAGTGGTCACAGGACGCTGCCCACGGGGTGCTGTTGGCTGGATATTTTTGGTTTGTGGACTATTCTTAGTCCAGCAGTAACAGTGAGGTGTTTAAAAACTCCAGCAGCACTGCGGTGTCTGATCCACTCATACCAGCACAACACACACTAACACACCACCACCATGTCAGTGTCGCTGCAGTCCTGAGAATGATCCACCACCCAAATAATACCTGCTCTGTGGGGGTCCTGAGCATTGAAGAACAGCATGAAAGGGGGCTAACAAAGCATGCAGAGAAACAGCTGGACTACAGTTAGTAATTGTAGAACTATAAAGTGCTTCTATATGGTAAGTGGAGCTGATAAAATGGACAGTGAGTGTAGAAACAAGGAGGTAACAAAACGTTTACAGCATGAAAGCAGATATAACAACATTACATCTGTAAAAGATGCATAAATCATTTTTATCAATACAAAACAGGAGTTTTATATCCTAACCTGTTAATTCTTCAAGCAAAATAGATACTGGATGCTTTCACCAATAGACTATAGCAGTGATTTGCTTCTTATTTATTTCCTTCACTAACCTAAATGGCTGATTGCATGAGTACATCGAGTTGTGTTCGGTCAAAAGTTTAAATCTTGTAAACGAGTGTATAACGCATCAAAGCATAGTTTTGGATGCCAAAAATGTGAAAGAGAAGCAAGATGTTATATATAAATTTATGGTCCGTTCAAAAGAACCTGCATGGAAAATTTGTTGCAGTGAGGGTCCTTCTGGACCCCAGTTTTACTGGCGAATAAACGTGAATGATGATCTGCTCCTCCCTGCGTGTGTTTATATTAATCTGACAGCGAATTGATTAATTGATTTTGTTCTTTATATTTACTTAAACGTGGTGAGAAAGCGCCAAAATGAAGCTTCATGCTTTTCAAGTTCACTGAGTTCACTCCTACTGGCTTATTTTTAAACCCATTCTTCAGACCTAGTACATCTGACTCATCTTTAATTTTTATAAATTACAATTTAATGCGTATAAATTACAATGACGTACCAAAAGTCTAGCGTATTGTTCCCCAACTGACCCCAAACACATAAACCATTTTTAAAGAATATTGAAAATCAATACCATACAAGACAAGCTGAAATGACACAACTTGACAGATTGTAATTTATTTTGCTTCAGAAAAGATAAATGATTTTTTTCTGTTCTTCCAAGAAAATCACTTGGAAGACCGGATCTGGTTATTTTGCTCGCTGTTGAATTGCTGATTCATTATGTCCAGAAACCTTTCAGCTAAAAAAAGACTGCTCGCTGGTTGTGTTGTAAGTATGGTAAGTGTGAACAGTAATTATTAGCAGCTTCGCGAGGACGCAAAGTTCATCTTGGCTTACCAATTGTGTTAAATTTGAACAGATGAATCATTTGGCTAAACAGAACAGTCCTAGATTTCTTTTTAATTCATATGGCTCAGTGGGTAGCACTGTCGCCTCACAGCAAGAAGGTCCTGGGTTCGATCCCCACGTGTCCTTTCCGCGTGGGTTTCCTCCGGGAGCTCCGGTTTCCTCACACAGGTGAATTAGAGATACGAAATTGTCCATGACTGTGTTTGACATTAAACTTGTGAACTGATGAGTCTTGTGTAATGAGTAACTACCGTTCCTGTCATGAATGTAACCAAAGTGTGTAAAACATGACATTAAAATCCTAATAATCAATACATGAGCTCCTTATAAGCTCGTCTGTTGGGCCACTCAGGTGGCGCAGCGGTAAAAACACACGCTAGAACACCAGAGCTGGGATCTCGAATACATCGTATCGAATCTTGGCTCTGCCTGCCGGCTGGGCTGAGCAGCTACATGAACAACGACTGGCCTGTTGTTCATACATACAGGGGGTGGGATATTAAGCCAGATAGGGCTTAATGACTCTAATGACTGATGCAGCTACGACCTCTGCTGGCTGATTGATGCCGCCTGCACAGAGGCGAGGAAAGAGTGCTGATCAGGGTGTGTCTCTCCGTACACAGTGCTGATCTGCATATGCACTCGTCAAGTGTAGGTGACAAGATGCATACGGCTGCTGCCCACGTGTCGGAGGGGGCGTGGGTTAGCTTTGTTCTCCTCAATCAGACCCGTGGTTGGCATTATTGGAGAGGAACCATGACGCAATCGAGTAATTGGACGCACTAAAAGTCGGGAGGTAAAGGGGAGCAAACGTATAGACAAAATACACAAAAAAAACGCTTGTTTCTGTACATCCTTGTTGGGTGAAAAAAGTTAAAAGAGGTAATCATTTTGAAGCCACAGATTAATGATACTTTGTGGAGGAAATGGAAATTTTCCAGCCCATTCAGACAGACTGGAGTTTTCTCATCAACGCTCAGCTATCATTCAGGAACACGGCGGCTAGAGGCTGACACAAACATCGCTTCACTGAGCACAGAGAAGGTAACAGCCTGAAGCTCTGATCGATATCAGGATGAAGCATTGTGTCGAGCAGACTTCGACAGTTTAATTGCTCTTTTTTAGACCAGTGGGGTTTAGAGTGTGAAAGAATAAAAGAAAGGACTTGATGACATTCATAAAAGTACATTGTTTGGATTTGTAAACAGGTCAGGCCAATTATCTTCAGAATAGAATAGCAAAGAGGCCGGGTGAGATACAAACGGGCTGTTTCAAGTCATGATGACAATATTGGTGAGGAGTAACTTAAGTAAAGACTAGAATATTAAGAAGGTAGCGGGTAAACAAACCGTCAAAGTATCCTACATGAAACACTGGGATCAAATGGCAAATCGTTAACCAGCATTAGTCATAGTTAATTAATCATACTTTACAATTACTGTAAGGCTTCCTTGTCCTACTGTGGACTGGAAACATAGTACACAGATGAGCCAAAGCACCAGGACAACCCACTTAATATGCTGTCAACAAAGCTCTGTTCCAGAGCTTTGTTGAGGCATCTTGCACCTTCTGTAGGTTGCCAATTGGGTTGTCCTACAGTGCATCCTGGTGCCATCTATTCTCCACATCTGTCCACATGATCTTGGAAAAAAACAGGAATTTTTTTAGACCAGTTAACCTTCTCCATTGGTCTAATCTCTAGTTCCCGTGCCTGTGTGCAGATTGTGGTTCCTTTCCACAGTGGACAGGAGTTACCATGCGCACTTTGATTGGCCTGTGACCGCACAGCCCCATACATAGAATGGTTCAACAACGCCAGGCAAATTTGTCAGCTTCCTAATAAGTATAATTATGCTCCAAATGCTCGAATTCAGGATTCCTACATGCAGTGTATGAGCTTCTAACCCCCAGTGGTTTTACTATGACGCTTAACAGTTTGGATGGAACGAATCAAGTATAAAGTCGAGTCATCAGGTAAAGTGTTGCTGCCATCTAGAGGCAAGAAAACGTCCCTTCCTTGACCACTTAATGGTTTCACCAAGAAAATAATGTTTAAAACTGTATCCAACAGTCCAAAGACGTGCACGTGAGGTGAACTGGAGATACAAAATTGTCCATGAGTGTGTTCGATATAAACTTGTGAACTGATGAATCTTGTAATGAGTAACTACCGTTCCTGTCCTGAAAGTGTAAAACATGATGTTAAAATATCGTAATAAACAAACATTAAAATAGAAAAGTCATCATATTATCTCAAATGTAAGGAAGATTAAAGATTAATTAATTAATTAAGGGTGATCATCTAAGTATTAAAAAACACCAGACATTTATCAATGTCAACTACAGACTGAGAAACTCAAACTCGGCTATTTTTAAATCCACAGTTGCTTTTTCGTTGGGTAAACAGAAGCTTTTTAAAGGGACAGGGGTCAAGAGAAAGAGCAGCTCCATTGGCCATCCATGTACTTTTGGCTACATCGTGCTGTACCTCTACCTACCTGTGGCTTTTCCATGCCTGATGGCACATCTTGGTCTCTTCTTGGCTCTAGGTCAGGATCTGTAGAAACACAAACAATAAGCACACACATTGTACGCATTAGTACATGACATTTTTTTCCTGAAGCATCGGAGGTCAGTAGCAGTGAGGGAATAGAGGGAGAGCCGAGGCTTTAGTAACAGCCTGATTGAGTTGCTGTAATGTAGGGGAAGGGGAGTTAAGTGGAAAGGAGTTCACTTTTACAGGGTCCGAGGGGTCCAAGTATGAGTCACTGCTCGGATGAAGTCATGGCAGGCGGCGCGACCCTAACGTGACCCATGTGTGCCTCATTTTTTCCCACCGAGGAGATGAAGGGGGGCGGCGAGCGGAACCAATTAGGATTATCTCACTGAAGAAGAGGGTGGTAATAATAAGTCTTCTGTTCCATCTTATTCATACAGTTCTAGAGCTTACATGCTGTTTTTGTGAGCTTTGGAACGCTCTGTAAGCTCTGGACCCAACAGTGGCAGCCTGGCATGAGTTGGGCTTGAACCAGTGACCTTCTGATTACCAGTTCAGAACATTTTGCATCTGTGGTGTTTTTGTAATTCACATATTAATGAAGCAATAATGTAGCTTTGTCATTTCTTGAAATGTTGTTGTTGTTGTTTTACATCATGAGCCACTGAAAACTGGGACCAACAGAACAATCCAAGCACTTGATTGATTGGGCTTGAACCAGTGACCTTCTGATTACCAGTCCAGTACCTTTATTACTGAGCTAGAGCGAGCAGGAGATGCGTCATCCGCACAACGGAAACCTAGTGAGCCGCCTTGCTGCCTGCTGCCTACCTAGGCAGCCTAAGTAGAGCGTATTCTAATTAGACAGCACTCATGAGGCAGATTGTTTAGATTACATCTCAGCAGTTAGCCTCAGGCCGAGGTGAGGTGGCACAACCCGCCAACATGCATGCCAGCTAACATCTCCTTCCGTGAAAAATGAAAAAAGTCGCCTCTGAGAACTGTACTAGGATCTTCGGACTTGGCATGAGGCTAAATAAATGCTTAACTGGCAGCAGGTGCAAGATCCTTGTGTAGTCAGACGGGGGAGTCAAGGTACACAGTTTGCAAAAGCAGCCCAGTCCTCTCCTTGTTTCTCTGAGCCGCTCAGGGCAGGCGAACCTTGGGCAGGCAGACGTCTGCTGCGCGTTACGAGCCAAGGTCAGACCGCAGATGCTCCCAGACAGGCGAAGATGAAGACCAGAGCACACAAAGAACAAAGTGCTGGGACGTGAAGACAGAGAGATAAGAGTGAAACAGTGGGGGGGGGGGGATCAAAGCCGCAGGCTGAGGGTTTTGAGGATTGGTGACAGGTAGGGAAATCTCATACTTCCACACTGAACAGTACGCGAGCGCAAGTAGTGCGTCTGAATATGAAGTATTCATTAAACAGTATGCTAAAAGTACCCGGATGACCTACTGCACAGGCAGGCATTTTTAAGTATGCAAACGCAGCACACTGTGGTCCGATAATCTATCCCATAATTGAACTGGAACTGCGAAGGCGTTCGAAGTGGAAGAAGAAAGAGAGTCAGCAGCTTACAAGTGCTCAGGTGGCGCAGTGGTAAAACACACGCTAGAACACCGCAGCTGGGATCTCGAATACATCGTATCGAGTCTCGGCTCTGCCATCCGGCTGGGCTGAGCGGCCACATGAACGACGACTGGCCTGTTGTTCATATAGGGGTGGGGTGGTAGTAAGCCGGATAGGGTCTCCTCGTAACTGATGCAACTACGACCCCTGCTGCTGATTGATGGCGCCTGCACAGGGGCAGGGAAGGAGTGCACTGATCAGGGTGTGTCTCTCCGTACACAGTGCTGATCCGCATTAGCACTCGCCTAGTGCAGGTGAAAAAATGCATACGGTATGCTGCCTACGTGTCGGAGGGGGCGTGGGTTAGCTTCGTTCTCCTCAATCAGAGCGGGGAAAATGAATGAACAAAATACAAAAAAATAAAATTGTTAGAACTGTGACGATGTGACGTCATGCAGCATGTGACGCTGGTTAGGCGGCGGACGTAGTATGTCCGAGGTTGCATGCATACTGCACACTCGCGTACTGCTTCACCGTCCGAGCAGTGCGCACTGCCTACTGTTTAAGTATGCAATTTTGGACGCAGCCCATGTGTCTAACGTGATCCTTTCTTCTCCACTTCCTGCGCCACGCTGTACTTTTCAGCGTCCGACGTCATACTCTCCGATACCTCACCAGCTCCAGATTGTTTATCCTGTACATATGTGTGTATGTGCCCGTCGAACCCCGATGAAAGACCGATGCAAACATTTTCACTGAAGTCTCGAAAGGCTTTGGAGCGTGCAGGTGCGGACACGAGTCTGAGTCAGCGCTCGGCTGAAGGTTCTTCACGAGACAAAAGACGTTCCTGAGCCTTTCTGAGCCGAGGCCAACAAAACACACTTTGTTGCTGGGTTTGGAACATGTATAAAGAATAAAAGCATAAATCCAGCCTCTTAATCTGGGTAACCACACACAGAGACTATTTTTGGTTCAGGAAGGGTAATTACAAACTGGGTGTGTTGAATGGCCCTGGGGAACTGAACAGCCATTAACACCTAAATAGATTAAGGAAAACTTGGGCTACGTAAATGAGGCTAAGGTTGCAAGATCGTTTTAGAGCTTCCAGCTGTGGCTCGGTATTTGCATTCTGCTAGCAGCCGCGAGGAGTGACGAAAGTAGCATGCGTCACGCTCGCGGCTCACAAAGGATGATGTAGGAGAGATCGAGGAAGTGTTGTCAGCCTGACGTTATATGCTTTTCGAATGGCTATGCACCTGTACCTAATTTTTAACCCTTTCTAAAAAACATGTGAGTGAGTCGAATGATTTTATCTGGCAACCAGGAAAAGCCTGACTAATTCTGAGCATGTTGCTCAGACAAATACACGCTGTGCCATATTCCCTATACATTCTGCATCTGTGGTGTTTTTTTAAATGCCCATTTAGAGTAGCCAATCCGCTACTGGGGACCCTGATGGCGTCCAAGGAAGGTGTATATTCGCCTGACACAAACTCCCTCCGATGGGTGCACAGTTCACCAATCCCTTCTTATTCTCCAATCTTTCTTTGGATTTGGGTGCGAGGTCGGAGAGCCACGCCCCGATCTCTGCTCTCCTCCACTTTCTGTACTGGTGCTCTGGGCAACAAGGTCCTTAGACAGCAGTGATAACCCCACACAGCAGACCGAAAGCCAGTTTTGTCTGCTGCAGGCATTAGAGGGCGCCCAGCCGATTGAATCTCGGCGCTGGTGTGCTGGAGGATTATCCTCGTCGGTCCGAATCTCAGCTCTGCTATCGGCAGGCTGGCCGCCTACACGAACAACGACTGGCTTGTTGTTCAGGGAGGGTGTCAGAGGGGATTCATCATAACTGATGCAATTACGACCCCTGCTGGCTGATTAATAGTGCTGCACAGAGACGGGGGATGATGGGATCGGTGCGTGACTCTCCGTGCGCGATACAGATCTCCATACGAACCTGCCTCGTGCAGGTGAAAAGAAGCGGTCAGGTACTGCACACATGACGGAGGGGGCGTGTGCTAGTCACGGCTCTCCTCTGTCAGAGTGGAGGTCAACATCAGTAGAGGGGAAGCGTAATGCAATCGGGTGATTGGATACGACAAGACTGGGAGACTAAAAAAGACCTAATCCCCTCACCTTGTTGGTCACTGTCCGAGTGTTTTGGGCTCCCTCTGGTCCTTCTCTCCGCTCTCTTATTGACAGGGCTTCCTCCCCCTGAGGCTGCGGTGCCGCCGTGGCTCTTGGTGTAGCCGTTCGGTGTGGTGCTACAGGCCGGGCCGCTCTTGTAGCTGGACGACGGTGGGGTGCTGACCCTGGCCAGTCTCGGCCGCTCGGCCTCGCGCTCTTTTTGCTTCTTGGGCTGAGGCTTGTAATCCTCCCGGCCGAGAAACGTCGACATGTTATACAGAGGAATAATTTCTGTCAAACGAAGAAAAAGAAACGTATAAAAACAGCCCTGGTGTGTATCGTTCATGACCTAATAGAGGAAAAATCAGTCGTAGGGCAGTGGAGCAGCTTACCCTCGGGGTAAATAGGTGGCAGGCGGAAGTACGGGTGTTGGGGCACGTCGCCGGGGCTGGCGGGAGGGTAGTAAGGCGTGTGGGAGGCAGGGATGAAGTGCGGGTGCGTCATGTACGGCAGGGGCAGGTGGTGGGTAGGGGAGAGAGCGGGTGAGTAGCTGGGGGGATAACATTCGGAGTGAGGTGTGACCACGACACGCCGCACCCCTGTGTTGTCCTCCAGAACCTGTGCACACAAACAAGCAAACGAGAACAAAACTAATTAGCAACTAAACAGCAAAACACACTGTAGGTCAGGTTCAGCCAATAGCCAGCAGTAGAACAGCCTCCACTTTCAGCACTGATCCGTATCCCAAATAAAACTAGTGTAGAGTGTGATTGCAGCTAAGCCGTTGGTGTTGTCCGAATACTTTTGGTCATGCATAAATACAGAAGTTCAGGAGATCAACTTGCCTTTCAAAAAGTGATGGAAGTGAATGTGGCAAAAATGGGTTTAAAACGGGCGTGGTGTGTGAACGGTTGCGCTCATCCAAAAGCTGTATACAAGCCCAGGTGTCATCAACAGGCTGGACGACTGAGAGTTGGAACAGCGTTGATATCTTAAAATTTAAAAAAAAATGAATGGAAGTGAATGGGGCAAAAAATGGGTATAAAAACGGGCGTGGCGGGTGAACGGGTGTATGTATCTAAAAGCTGTATACAAGCCGCAGTGTCATCAATGAGCCGGATGATTTAGAGTTGGAACAGTGTCGATATCTCGAAAATTCAAAAAATGAATGGAAGTGAATGGGGCATAAATGGGTATAAAAACGGGCGTGGCGGGTGAGCGGGTGTGCATATCAAAAAACTGTATTTAATAATAAACTGCAGTGTCATCAACAGGACGGACGACTGAGAGTTGGAACAGCATCAATATCTCAAAAATTCCGAAAATGAATGGCAGTGAATGGGGCAAAAAAAAAAATGGGGCAAAAATGGGTATAAAAACGGGCGTGGCGGGTGAGCATATACAAAAGCCGTATACAAGCCCAGGTGTCATTGACAGACCTGATGATTTAGAGTTCGATTTAGAGTCAAGAATTAAAAAAACGAATGGGAGTGAATGGGGCAAAAAAATCAATGGGGCAAAAAATGGGTAGAAAAACGGGCGTGGCGGGACTTTTATGTTAATTACCGTGACATGTGACGGCGTATGCAACCAGTTGTGGAAAGCACAGGGGTTTCATTCTTTAGGTCAATGTCCTGCACTGTTCTTTTGCCCTATTGCACGTTTGTGACCTTCTAGCTGAAATGCCAGCATTGCTGACCTTTACCTAAACTACAGCCTGACAAAGCCTTTATCAGAACTACAGCACAGCTTCACTGCTTGGGTTTCTCCGCTCGGAGCTCGTGCGTTCGGTGGACGCGTCCAGTCAGAGCAGCTATTGTGTTTGCCGCCGAGGATAAAGTGACATCCTATTGTGGCGGGCGAACTCAACGACGGTGTTACCTGGGAGATGTAGCCTGGGGGCACGTGGATGGGTGGGATGGAGCCGTTCGGTGACATCATGGGAACCTCAGCAGGACCTAAAAGAATAAGGGAGGGAGAGAATGCGTCGATCAAAGAGGCAAGAACAGTAACATAACACGAGCCCGCATACGAGGAGCTTCATGCTGAAGTGCACGACGGAGAAGCAAAATAAAGCTGAAAGAGAAAAACAGCATCTTGGAAAGCAGTCGCCTCTCAGACGGCTTTACCGAACTGCCATGTGCTAAAGAGATACAGACAGGATGCAACAACAGACGAACTGAACCCAGACGTTACGTTGTGGTGCATGTTAGTCCTGTTTACACAAAAACATCTCCATGGTTGTTAACCTGTTGAAAACCTGAAGTTGTTCTGTCTCTCTTTTTTCTTTTTCTGTTAGAGCTGTCGCAGTATTTCCATTTCTGTCATGGTAACGGTATAAAAATACCCAAGATTAAGGGTTTTTTTTTATTTCCATTTCCTTTCTACAGAAGAAGAAGTTGGGAAACTATTTTTCATTACCAAATCATTGATCAACCTTAACAAAAACAATTACATACACCGATCAGCCATAACATTAAAACCACCTCCTTGTTTCTACACTCACTGTCCATTTTATCAGCTCCACTTACCATATAGAAGCACTTTGTAGTTCTACAATTACTGACTGTAGTCCATCTGTTTCTCTGCATACCTTTTTAACCTGCTTTCACCGTGTTCTTCAATGGTCAGGACCCTCACAGGACCACCACAGAGCAGGTATTATTTAGGTGGTGGATCATTCTCAGCACTGCAGTGACACTGACATGGCCCGAAGGGGCAGATATGGGGCAGCAATAGGGGCAGAGATGACTCCTGCTGCATTTACAGTACGTGCACTATGTGACAGCACTAAATACACCCCTTAGTGCACTTTTCACCATCAGAAAATAACTGCCCTGCCACCATAACTCAAAGCCTTTGGGTGCATTTTTGTCTGTGTTTGTCTCGTTTCTTCCATCCCGAGGATGCGGTAGCCAGCCAGCTGTTTAAGCCATTTCTGGCCCCTCGCTCCTCGGCAGGGCCGTGAGGAGGCATGGTGGATCACTCAGCGCCTGTAAATCACCAAATTGCCTTGATGGACCTTGCAGTTTCGCTTCGATCGCCTTCCCCCCTCCCCCCTCGGGCTGCCCCTCGGCCCTGGAGGTCCTAAAGTGGCTCTGGTTCTCTCAGTGAGGCCCTGTTTGTGCTTGCGTCTTCTCCGGGTGGAAAAGGGGGAGCCGTATGTACACGGCAACATATGTGGTTTGGCTTCACAGGGATGCCAGTGTGTGCTGGTGAGCTGGCTTGAAATAACCGCGACACTCGAGGCACAACAAAATCCATTGAGATTGTTCTGTGTGTTTGAAAAAGGCCCACAGCACAGGTAATGCCGGAGAGGAGCCCCCCTCCTGACCCTGCCCCCACAGCTACAGGGGAGTCTCGGGCTCTTCATATGAAGGGAGGCCATTCAGAGAGAGAGAGGGAGAGGGAGGACTCGGCCCTCGACAGCTCCCTACGAACGCGCTGGGCAAACACCAACATTCCTACTGACTCAGGGGGAGGGGGCAGAAAAGTCTGCAAAAAAGAGAAGCCAGAATGCGAGACAGACAGTGAGATTCTCAGATGGGAGATATTTAGAAATACAAACACAGAAAGAGAGACAGGCCAACAGAAAGGAGCAAACTGAAGAACCAAATGGTTGGTGGGGAAGAGAAGACTAGAAAAAGACAGCGGATGCGTATTGCGCTCCTCTGCCAGTAGTCCTCCCAGGAGTTCGGAAGAGCGGAGGGCCTCCTTGGCAAAACAAGCGCCTCTTTGTGCTGCTCAGAGACCCTTTCTGCCTCTCCAGGGTCCTGAGTGTCCCTCACACCGTGCATTCAAGCCTGCAACAGGCTGCGGCGGACATACCACCATACCACCATCTCCGACTTGCGTGCGTGTGTGTGTTTTTCACCGACGTGCCAACAGGATGCCTTTCAGTTGTTTTCTTTTAACAGATGCCGTTCGCTAGTGATTGCCAGCATGAGTGACTTTACAGTCAAGTACCAAAAAAGCACCAATAAATCAGTTACTCAATATGTATGTAGACACTGATACCAAAGCAAAACCCAAGCATTTACAAGAAAAAAGTGGTAAAAACTAGACTGATGACATCAAGTCTGTAAATCACCTCCCAAAAATCAATGTAGTACCATAAACTAGAACACACGTGTCAAACTTAAGGCCACCGAGAGCTTAAAAGTCTATGCTGCTTTAAAGCAACCTTTTTTGCAACACGGACCGGTTTCATATAAGATATAATTTCACGGACCGGCGGGGGCGGGAGGATTTGATAATATTGCTCACAAACTGTGTAAAATGAGCTTTTCGGGGGTTATTGTCAGGGATTAGTGTCTTATTGTCACCCCTAGGTGGGAGCAGCGTCTCGCTGCAACGACAACGGACAAACGAATGGAGTTATTTTCAAACGTAAATGAAATATTACTGATTTTTAACTTGTATAAACTTGTACCGAGTGTTTTTATTTGCAAGTTCGGGCTTGTCAGGAAATGTAACCGTTATCGGTACATGAAGGGAGGCTATATTGACATGTTAGCGTGCTGTGCTACCTCAATCCATTGGTTTTAATGGCAAGATGCCAAATGCTAAACGCGAAACCCGATGTTATTGCTGTCTAAGTAGCGCGTTCGAATAATCTGCCTTATAAGTCAATGACTTATTAGAATCCTCTCTACTGAGGCAGCTGCCTATGTAGACAGTAAGACACCCAATAAGACAATAACCCCCGAAATAGAAGCAGAGAAAACAAACTAATTATTCATACTTTCTGTGCGGCTCTGTGGTTTGGGAAAATTGTACATAAACTACATCTCCAACAAGGCATGTCGATTTTGTGACCCGCAACGTGCATCCCGCCACTAGATTGCAGTGTTTTCCAACGTGGTGTGGAGACATATCTACAAACCCTTTGACCCTTTTGTAGTGATTATAGGCTGAATTAAAAGACAGCCTGGTTTACATGACTGACCTGCATGACTACTGACCTGCTTAACACGGCCTTTGTTACCTTTCTGTCTGCGCTAATTTGTTTTAGCGTAGGGCTAATCAAGACTAGCCTGTGTCTGACCTAGACACAGAGAGAGAGAGACATTCACACAAAGATGGTCAAGGGAGAGAATGTCCTGTTTCCTTTGCCCAAAATCCATGGTGTTTATTTTTGTTTAGTGCACCAAGAGGTTACATTTCATCAGTCACATCGATTTATACTTTATAACCAAAAGAGGCGGCACGGTGGCTCGGTGGGTAGCACTGTCGCCTCACAGCAAGAAGGTCCTGGGTTCGATCCCCAGGTGGGGCGGTCCGGGTCCTTTCTGTGTGGAGTTTGAATGTTCTCCCCGTATCTGTGTGGGTTTCCTACAGGAGTGAGGTGAATTGGAGATACAAAATTGTCCATGACATAATGTGCTTCACATTAAAACCTTGAACTGATGAATCTTGTGTAACCAGTAAATACGTGTCCTGTCATGAATGTAACCACAGTGTGTAAAACATGACAATAAAATCCTAATAAATAAATATAACCGAAAGTATGTTGACACCTAAGGTCAGGGCGCACTGCAGGAGGTTCTCCACAACAAACTGAACTTCGCTTTGTGCACAGAGGCACAGGGCCTTCCCCAAAATGTTGCAACAAACTCAAAAGGAAGGTATATATTTCATAGAACCGTGTGCCCATCACTCATTTTTACACTGGCTGCTTGACCTAAACGTCAATCACTAAGTCTCGATCACACAGGAGAAGACAATAAGGCAAACAAAAAAATGCCACTTTCCACAAACCAGACACTCACCCAAAAGATCTACTGGTTCAGCTGGGAAAGCTGAAACCGGCTGGCCAGACAGTGAGACGACAGACAAAAATGAAAACAGAAAAAGAGACATGGAGACAGAAAGAGAGAGAGAGAGAGAGAGAGCGAGAAACAGAGAGAGAGAGAAAGAGAGAGATGTTTTTGGAAGGAATGCATTACGTGGCTTCGAGAGAACGGTGGAGAGTGGAGGAGGCAGCAGCTTCCGCAAAGCCCTGCGAAGCGCCATCTGTGAGTCTCGGGGCACATGTGTTTAGTGTTGTGTGTGTAAAAAGCTGGACGAGAACATGGGAATAAGAATGTGTGTTCATAAATTATGGGATAGTGAGATGGCCAATTCTTAAAGACATTTTCCCAAAACATACCAGAGTATTTTGTTTTTTTTCTGTGGTTATTAAAGTTGCAAAGGACAGAAAAATATTGCACAAGTCTTTAAAAAAGATTTTTACTATAATCTTTACTCATGAGAAGATTTCATGTTGCTGCTGGTTTTTTGAGTGAAGCCTCAACAATTAATGGTTTAAATACTTATTTAAATAGTAAAAGGAGGAGAATGTAAAATGTAAAATAAAACTAAACAGACCGATTAATGGGAGAATAGAACACATGACAAATGGGACTTGACCTCATGTACACACTGACACTTTAATAACCTTTAGATATATACATTTTTATATTTATTATTATATGTATCTATTGGTTATAATCTATACTATTGCTTCTATTGTACATATTCATCCATACTTCTATCTATATGTATACATCTGTCTGTCTATCTATCTATCTGTCTGTCTATCTATCTATCTATATGTATACATCTGTCTATCTATCTATCTATCTGTCTGTCTGTCTGTCTGTCTGTCTGTCTATCTGTCTGTATATCTGTCTGTCTATCTATCTATCTGTCTATCTATCTATCTATCTATCTATCTGTCTGTCTGTCTGTCTGTCTGTCTGTCTGTCTATCTGTCTGTATATCTGTCTGTCTGTCTATCTATCTATCTATATGTATACATCTGTCTATCTATCTGTCTGTCTGTCTGTCTGTCTGTCTGTCTATCTATCTATCTGTCTGTATATCTGTCTATCTATTTGTATGTCTGTATATATGTCTATCTGTCTGTCTATCTATCTGTCTGCCTATTTATTTATTTATCTGTCTGTCTGTCTATCTATCTGTCTGTCTGTCTGTCTATTTGTATGTCTGTATATATGTCTGCCTGTCTGTCTATCTATCTGTCTGCCTATTTATCTATCTGTCTGTCTGACTGTCTATCTATCTATCTGTCTGTATATCTGTCTGTCTGTCTGTATATTGGTCTGTCTATTTGTCTGTATATCTGTCTGACTGACTGACTATCTGTCTGTCTGTCTGTCTGTCTGTCTATCTAGCTAATACATTAAATTACAGTTGCTAAGACATAGTAAGTAAAGCACAAGCACCTGACATGTCACAATATGCTCAGGTCATAGCCAAAATCATGTGATGGACTGGCATCATATCCTGGTTATTCCCGCCTTGTGCCCGGTGTTTTGGACAGTGATAATGGACCCACAGTGACCCTGACCAAGACAATGTAGTTTCTATTAGGGCTGTAAAGTTTTTCTGCTTGGATTAGAATGACAGGCTTCTTCTCTGAAATAAACTGGCTCCTGGTTCAAATCAAACATCAGCTTAATGACCAGTATATTAATTTAATGACTTTCTGTTGGTCATTAGTTAACCGGTTGATCACTGACATTCCTCGTGTGTTTAAACACAATTTAAAGGAATGCGTTGCTGTCAGTCAAGAATGTGTACCTAAGCCCTGAATTCTTACCCCCCTCTCACCCCGTAGGTTTATTCTGTAGACTTGTCTGCGTGATGATTGTTGATGGTTGTACTTGATTTATTTTCTTAATGCTTGTCTTGTCTTGTCTTGTCCGTATGTCAACTGTTTTTGTGCCTGGCAAGAAACATCAGGCCTCAGGGTCTACAGTTAAAAATGAGCTAGTTAGCCAACAGGCACATTTACAATATGTTCATTCTCTCTAAGAATCCACTGCTGGCTGGTGCAAAAGAAGCTGGCAGCTTCAGAGCCGGCGTGGGGGTGGTGCGAGCGGCAGAGGATCTAGTTTTCTTTTTTGAGGTGAAAGATGTTGAGTCCCATTTCCATCTGCCCGTGGTACCTCTCAATCCAAACTGGGTAAACACAGCTACTCTGGCAGAGAATATAATTACACACTAGTGTAAGAAAAATATAGAGAGTGTGTGTAGTGTGTATAGTGTGTGTGTGTGTGAGTGCGCCTTTCAGCTGTTTGTGACTGCAGGCCTCATTGTCCTTGCTATTAACACTACCTGCATGTCATTCAGCTGAACCCTTGAGGACGCTTGTGTTTAATAAACAGGCCCACTGATTAGAGGTGAGACTGTCTTTGAACTGGAGTGTGGAGTGAATGCTCTCTGCTTTAAAGGCTTTTGACGTGAAGGGGAAGGAGGAAACAGAGATGGAAACACAAAATAGAACAAGGTGACAATAAAGTGACCATACGTCCTCTTTTTCTGAGACATGTCCTCTTTTTTGGACCTAAAAATGTCAGTGATGTCAGTGGCCTTCTTGCACTTGAAAATTAACAGACGAATTACAGAAAAAGTCCACGTTTTCGTCTCGGTCGGGATCCTTGGGAAGCAGAATAGACGACCTGCACAGTGTTAAATAAATGTGCCAGTTCAGCAAAACACAGAACTGCAGCTAAAGGAAAGAGTCAGTTGGGTAAAGACCTGCTGCAGAGGGAGTTTTTGCATTTCACACTACAAAGCATCATAACAGCTACTGATCAGTGGACTGCAGCACATTTTCAGATTCTGAAACAGCATAAACGTTTCCAAATGTGCGTACCAAGATACAGGTTATTGATAGCGCCGTGATAGCGCCACATCCTGTCGAAATAGCTCCACTGATGATCTATTTTATTTGTTGTTTTTATTGTTTAGGGCCAAACGCTGAATAGAAGGTAATAAGATTATCTGGCCATTAAAGCATTTGTAAATTACATGCTGTCTTGTAGCTGTTCATTTATTAAAGTTTATTAACATAGGTGCATGGTTATGGACGCCTTTGCTAAATATTTAACCCTACTTTATACACACTGCCATGGTGCCACCCACACATGAACCAACCTCGCAACCCAGTGCAGGTATCCGTCTGGCCCATGCTGCCATCCTGCCAAATGGTCTTTTATTTTTATTTTTTATATATATTAAGGGACTTTTCTTCTATTTAGGAAGGTTGATAAAATGCAGCTTTATAGGGGGGTCACACTACAGAAACTGAGCAGAACTGCTTGATATGCTGTAGAAACGCTGATGGGGGAGAAAAATCATTACAGGCTTTATTCTTTATTATTATTCATTGTAAAGGTGATCATCATTGTTTGCATGGTGCAGTTTAAAAATAACGTGGGGTTTAATTAAACAACTTCTAACTGTTTATGACAGCTAAAATAATGACAAAACAAGTCTAGAACATCTTTATCATCATTCTAGGGCTGCAACAACTAAAACAGCCGATTAAATTTAATTCAAGTATTGTACCAGTAAATTTTACTACAGTTAAATGTATCCGTATCTGACTAGTTTTGCAAACTAGTCCTGTTTTTCATATTCTGCTCACATCTGTGCTTTCGGTTCGTTTCTCTTATAGAAGTTTCCCTTCTATATGAAACCCCAAAAAAGCAAACCGGGCATGTGCAGCTGTCTCAGCCAAAGCTATAAACCAGGGGTATTCAACTAAAACTTAAAGGGGTCCAGTTAGAGACAATTTCTTGAAGCAAAGGTCCGGAATGTTTAACTATATATATATATATATATATATATATATATATAATGTAAATATATTGATATTTACATTTACATTTTCAGCATTTAGCAGACGCTTTTATCCAAAGCGACTTACACAATGAGCGGAACACAATGAGCAATTGAGTGTTAAGGGCCTTGCTCAGGGACCCAACAGTGGCAACTTGGTGGTGGCGGGGCTTGAACCGGCAACCTTCTGTTTATTAGTCCAGTACCTTAACCACTATAACATATATACAATATAGTATAATGTAGCCTAGTAGTTGTATCAACATCTGCATGTTATCAATAACTGTCAAATCAAATGTCTGTTTATTTATTAGGATTTTAATGTCATGTTTTACACTTTGGTTACATTCATGACAGGAACGGTAGTTACTCATTACACGAGATTCATCAGGTCACAAGGTTATAATCGAACACAGTCATGGACAATTTAGTATCTCCAATACACCTCACTTGCATGTTTTTGGACTGTGGGAGGAAACCGGAGCACCGAAGGAAACCCATGCGGACACGGGGAGAACATGCACACACAGAGAGGACCCGGACCGGACAATAAATTGTGCTCCAGTGGGAAGTAAGAACAGAAATGAGTCTCTCCATCACGGATTAAATGCTGTAATTTCGCTGTACACGTTTCTTTTTTGGAGAGCGCCATTTGTCTCCTGCCTCACTCGTCTTTTTCTCAACTTTCTCCTGCACAGTCGTCTGTATCTCTCCCTTCGTTTTTTCTACGTTCGCTATCTTTCTTTTTCTTTCCACCGTCTTTTCACATGTAACTCGCCTCTAACTCTCTCAACTGTCTGCACTGCAGTCGCAGTGTTTACCGGCTGGAATGCACAGACTTGATTGGCTGAGTGGTGTCACGTGATTGGTTCTCATCCGCTAAACCGCTACCGTAAAGACTACAAAAGCTGCGCCGGTTAAAATAGAAGCGCTCCGTCAGGTTTCAAATCCTAACTTTCTGTTTTGGCTATAGGTCCGGGTCCGTATGGGACAGCTACTGGGTCCGGACCCGGACCGCGGTCCGCCTGTTAGTGACCTCTGCTATAAACGGTTAAACAGTTACGTACTGCGACGTTAAATTGCATGCTGAAACCCCGCACGCTAGTAACGCAGTTAACGGTTTTGTTTTGCAGGACTATTTTTGTTTCGGCGCTGCCGGGTCTATAGCGCTCGTGTCAGAACCGCTGCCGTGAAGCATCTCCTGTTTAAGCGTTCTAAAAAAGCAGGTTGTGTTTGATTGATGTGTAATTGTACTAAATGAAAAAAGTAGTCTGTTATATCTTATAAAAATATAGAAATCAAACAAACCCACAAACATAAGAGGAATTTCAAATCACCGAGACTTAAAAAGTGTTTGTATGTGACACAAGAAATAAAGTGGACAGGTTCAACAAATAACGCAGGCGGATGTTCAAAGGTCGGATCTTTCAGTATTTGCTTAGAAAACATTGAAATATTGACGACCTTGTGGTCAGAGTGCGCAGCGGCTTATGGGAAAGGGCAGTGAAGTGCCCACACACTTCAACAAAATAAAGTCCACATTCTAAACCTAAAATGAGGTCCAAATACGGGGAAACACAGTACCAAATCTATATCGTAGTTTACAGTTTCACCATTTAATTTTGGGACACTGATATACACTGATCAGGCATAACATTAAAACCACCTCCTTGTTTCTACACTCACTGTCCATTTTATTAGCTCCACTTACCATATAGAAGCACTTTGTAGTTCTACAATTACTGACTGTAGTCAATCTGTTTCTCTACATACTGTTTACCCTGCTTTCACCCTGTTCTTCAATAGTCAACCCTTAGATATATACATTTTTATATTTATTATTATATGTATCTATTGGTTATAATCTATACTATTGCTTCTATTGTACATGTTCATCCGTACTTCTATCTATATGTATACATCTGTCTGTCTATCTGTCTGTCCGTCTGTATATCTGTCTGTCTATCTATTTGTATGTCTGTATATTCACCCTGTTCTTCAATGGTCAGGACCCCCACAGGACCACCACAGAGCAGGTATTATTTAGGTGGTGGATCATTCTCAGCACTGCAGTGACACTGACATGGTGGTGGTGTGTTAGTGTGTGTTGTGCTGGTATGAGTGGATCAGACACAGCAGCGCTGATGGAGTTTTTCTCTGAGGAAGCACGTCATCCTCCACCCTGCCAGACTGGGTGGGAACGGGTTATGACTAATTTAGTAGAAGGGGGGGATATCAAATGTAGTATAGCACTTGGTCTAACAATTTCAGTCATATAACCAGAACCAGCAAACATTCCAGGTGTTCAGTCCTTCCACATTCCTCGCCTCATGGAACCCGATCCCGGGCTGGCAGGGAGCGCGTGCGGAAATTTCCAGCATGCTTTGAGGCGTTTTGCTTTCTGGAGGTGTATTAGATCAAGCAGGTTGGCCATGAGATGAGACCCCTTCACCCCCTCGACTTTTCATCTCCTTCACAAGTTAACACGGACTGTCCGTGCCACCGGTAAAATCTGATGGGATGGAATGGAAGCACTGAGGCGTTTAGTTGCACCGGGGCAATACCAGCGATGTCTGGGCATTGTTCTCGCCCCCACCACACACACTTCCGCTTGTCCTGAGCCAAACCCTCCCATTCTTCCCTCCCGTAGCTTCCGCTTCGAACTGAAAACAAATCGAGCCTAACGTGGGCAGAAACCCTCGGATAGCGATTTCTTTCTGTGATCAGTGCTGTCCATTTTTGAGGAGACTTTCCTCTCACCACACACACGGTAAAGTACACTACAGGCCTGTGTTGCACTTGGACCGTTAGAGACCTCCCTAGACAGGGTGGGTGGAAAAATGTGTGAGAAGGGCAGCTGAACCCTCGTGCCCTTCGTTAACTCCTCGCCGGACTCGCTTGTAACGCAGCCGGAGCGGTGGAGGCTTGTGCTGCGGCCCGCATATCGCCGCCTCCCGACTTCCTGTACGGCGCGGGAGCGGGGATGAAAGGGAAAACGAGGAGAGAGGGGAAAAAAGGGGGAGGCGAGGGCAGGGTGGGAGAGATGAAGATAGAGTTTGTGTGTGTGTGTGTGTGTGTGTGTGTTTGTAGGTCTGAAACCTGCTCCGACATGCTGGGTGCTAGGAGTGGAGTTTCCTTTGCTCTGACACGATCTGATGGGGTGGATGGTGGAGGGGGTTGTGGAAAGAGAAAGAGAGTTCTGGGTCGGCCTTGTCTGGATGCGGTCTAGTCTGTCACGTTCGTAAATGGTGCCATTGTCTGACGAAAAACTCCCAGAAAGCTTTCAAGATCTGCTCACGTTACTGCGACTGGTGAGAACTGAACCAGTGTGGAGTTGTAACTTTCCGTTAAGGGAATGCATTAACATTTTACCACACCTAATCTCCAAGTGTAAAATGATTAGAGACTAAAATAATAAAGTGGACACAGTTTTAAACCACAAATATCATAGAACTAAAGCTCTACCTAATTCACGGCCATGAAAATCACATCACGGCAACCAGACTGGGATCTTGAACACATCGTATCGAATCTCAGATGGGCGGGACTAAGCCGGATGTGGGTCTCTCTCTGTCAGAATGGTGCAGTTACGACTCTGCTGGCTGATTAGAGGCGCCTGCACAGAGACGGGGAAGCAGTGCTCTTACGGTGCGTCTCTCCGTACACAGCGCTAGGTGGCAAAACACTCGTCAATGTGTGGGTGATAAGATGCATGCGGCTTGCTGCCCACGTGTCGGAGGGGACGTGGGTTAGCTTCAATCTCCTCGGTCAGAGCAGGGATCGGCGTAGGCGGAGAGGAAGCACGATGCAATTGGGCAATTGGACGCGCCAAAGGGGGAGAAAAGGCATTAAAAAAAATTGTTAAAAATCAAATCACGGACCGTGAAACGAGCCTTTTCGCGTGTAATATGCGGTTTAACATTTTTCATCCGTGCAGCGTTCAAGTGCCTCACGTTTACTGGTTAATCTGCACTGAGGCGTCCTATCAATCCTACGGCAATTCAGTTACCAATCGCTTAGTCGAAGTAAAGCAGTTAAAAACACGACTCGGGTCACTGAGTTTGGAAAACTCACAAGCAATTCTGTGTGGACAGATGCAGACAATGGGGGGTGGGGGGGGGTGTTCTAGGTTTACATTAAACTATTAACGTAGGCGGCGCTCAGGTGACAAAGCGGTAAAACACGCTAGCACACCAGAGCTGACATTTTGAGCTCGTCGGTTCGAAACTCAGCTCTGCCATCCGGCTGGGCGCCTACAAGACCAACGATTGGCTGTTGTTCATACAGGGTGGGACCTGGTTAGGGACCTCATAACTGATGCAGTTACGACCTCTGCTGGCTGATTGATGGCACATGGAGTCGAGGAATAATGCGTTGGTCAGGGTGTGGCTCTCTGTACACAAAGCTGATCCGCATATGAACTCGCATCGTGCAGGTGAAAAGATGCAGCCGGGCACTGCACACATGTCGGAGGGGGCGTGTGTCAAGTCTCGCTCTCCTAATTGGAATTCCTTTCTCCTCAATAGATCAAAGCAACGCTGGCCAAACTGGGGCGTTCGTAAGCTAATGTACAGAGCGGGGCAGTTTACATTTACATATACGGCATTTAGCAGACGCCTTTATTCAAAGCAACTTACTATATGATGACAGTATACAGTCTGAAAAATTGAGGGTTGCTCAAGGGCCCAACAGCAGCAAACTGGCATTGGTGGGGCTTGAACCAGCAACCTTCTGATTACTTCAGTGCCGTAACTGCTAGGCTACAACTGCCACACTATCCTCAGTGGATGTCGATAAGCTCAATGGCAAAGCAAAGCTGCATTTTGAAAAGACAGCATCCCAGCTAGTACTTGCCCTTGATCTACCGGTTTAAAAGTTGCCATGTGATACGGAAATCCCACTTATGAAATTGGTAATGACTAAATGAGCAAAATGTGATTAAAAACGAGGAAAATCAAGTGTTTTTTTTAGGAAGGTGTAATAGTAATCGACCTGCTATCGACGGGGGTCCACTAGAGCGTGTGGCTGTGCCTGAGGGAGGGAGACCAACAAGACTTATTGCCACTGTACAACTGCAACCTCTGCTGCCGAGTGAAACTGTAGCCTAGTGGTTAAGGTAGTGGACTAGTACGCAGAAGGTCACTGGTTTAAACCCCACCAATGCCAGGTTGCTGCTTGCAGGTTGCGGCCCTTAACCCTGAACTGGTTAGACTGTAAGTCGTTTTGGATTAAAGCGTCTGCTAAATGCCGAAAATGTAATGTAAATGCTGTGCCTGAGGGAGGGCTACGACAAGGTTTCGTTGCCGCTGTACAAATGCAAACACTGCTGTCTGGTTGAGGTGCCTACACTAGTGATGGAAGATCCGTGGGGTGCTTAGTGTGGTGCTCTGTGAGAGTCCACCACCGACAAGTGGAAAGACGCTTCCGACGACCCCGGCATGTATTAGAGCGGACGCGAGACATTCTCAGCTCTGTTAGGCCAACGCGGAGGTTGCAGGCTACGAGTTGCTGATGTTTATCATGATTTGTCTCTGTTGGGTGTGTAGGGAGCTGCTGGTGTTTTTGTTCAGGACAGGCGCTGACCAGAAAATAACCAACTGCCAGAAAGTATACAGTTTCCAAAACAATCTAACGTACTGCTGTATTGGTTTTGTTTGATGTTTAATAAAGTTAAGCCTCCTTTAATGGCTTAAGATTGCTCGGGACAGAATAGAAGACCACACAAAAAGCCAGACTGGGACCAGCGAGTGTGTTTTGTTTTGAGTTTGGTTTTTTTTTCTCCTTTCTTTTTTGGCTTTTTCCAGTGCAGCCATGTTTTTTTGGTGCCAGAGTTCCACTCTAGATGGAACGAGCTTTCCTGCACACGAAGGTTAGAGAGTTCATTCCCCGAAAAAGCTCACTCCTGGCACGAGAGGAGCACGACGAGGAGCGGTGTGCCGGCACGACCGGAGGTGTCAATCTGCCGGGTTCTTTTTTTTTTCTTCTTCTTTTTTTTTTATGAGTGCCCTTGTTATCCTGGAACTTGAGCCAATGCCCCATAAAGACGAAGCGAGTACGCGGGACACATCGGGCAGTGCCTGAAAATAGTAGGTCAGCAAGAAATAGGAGAAAGACCCGAGAGGAGGAGAAAGAGGAGGAGAGAGAGGGAAAAAAAGAACTGGTGGAATGTTCCACTTTGTAATGTTCTAGAAAGTTTGGTGCCAGCAGGCAAAAAAAAACATGCACTGCTTTCAAAAAAAAAGAAGGACCTTCTTTTCAAAAGGTCTAGAAAATGTGTGTGCCAAGTGAGTAAAGACGGAGACAAAACAAACACGCACAATCTCCGCGAGCGTGGAAGGACGCGAGCGGGACACAGTCGCCCTTTTCCTCGGCCTTGCTCGTCTCTCTTTCCCCTCGCTCCGTCTGCGCCTCTCCGTAACTCACACAAAAATGCACTGTTTCACTGCGATGACTCACGGCGATGGAATCACGGCTCTGCTATGATCATCTGCACGGCGCAGGGGCTTTCCTCCCAGGCAGGAAAGGGAGCGGAGCACGAGTCGAAAAAAATCCCGAGAACCATCATGCCATAAAAGAGCAAGAGCGCAAAGTAGAACGGACTGAAAAAGAGATCAGCAGATGAGGGGAAAAAATGAAAGATTTTCGCACGTCTTGTCAACTTCGGTCGTAAACCTGCCTGAGAGCGATCACCATGCAGTCCCGTAGCTCCTGCTCCTCGCCTTTCCTTCCCGAGGCTTGAAGGAGGCGTCGACTTCCAGCGGCACGTATGCTGAGCGGCGCTGGATCTTATGTCCGCTCAGGCTGGGAGGAGCACCTTAAGTGCCTCTTCTCCTATGATCCCTACATCTTTAAATTAGGCGGCGAGGCGAGCCGCGGCGCTAATGGCGGTCGCCCCGGCGCAGGCCGCTGGTGCCTTGCAGACAGCTCGAGGGACTCGTTTTAGTCCCAGATCTGCTGAAGCTTTCTGTTGAAAGCTGTACTTTCCAGAAAGGATCGTCCTGTCTGTTATTAAGAGCTTTTCCAGGCCGGGCCGGGCCGGCTTTGTGTCATCCATCATAGGAGTAAAGGCTGTGTGTGTGTGTACCTGTGTGTGTGTGTGCTCGCATGGCCACAGACACATCAAAGCTTGGCGCGCTCTGCTCTCGGTGCCGCAACATCTGGTGGCTTCAGAAACGGCCCGACACGCCGACACGCAGATAACGTGGAGCGGAGTGCGGGCAGCTGACACAGCCACGATATTTCGCTCGTTCCCTAGATCCCTCGCTGTCTTTGCGTCCACTTTGTTAGTTGGTCCGAGGGTTTTAAAAGCAAATAGTTTTGAGCACGAGTTTTTGAAGTAATGCTTCATTCAAGTAAAGGAAGGAGGAACGAGGACACCAGAAGGAGAGAGGGATTGGGATGGGGGATGGGGGGGGGGGGGTGTAGAGCGAGGCCTCTGCCACATCAGCAGGAAACATACTTGCGCAGTCTGAATTCAGACAGTAAGAAGTAAATACGAGAAACTGACTTAAGTTCTACACAGGGATCTATTTCTGCACCCGTCTGTGTGATGTTTTAGGAGCACTAATTCGTATCATCTTTATGCCTTTATGAGTAGGCACAAGAATGCACGATAGAACACGCAACGGCATATCACTGCATCGTCAGTTTCTTTTACAGCATGGGTACTAAAACACAGGAAATGTGATGCGAGGCCGGCCCTAATTATTACTCAAAACCGGCATGGAGGAACAGACTTCCCTGCCTGAGCCGCCTACCCATCCTCTGGCCACCCAAGGTGAGCTCCGGGGCTGAAATGACGCCCTGTGAGGACAAAGGGAAGCGAGCAGGCAGACGGTAGATACCCGCGGGCATCCTTAAGAACCGGGACGAGCGGGCTGGGCTGATGTTAAACTCTCATCAGTCAAACTATAAAAAGACTCCCAGGGTTTGATCTGTGACTGAGGGTCTGGTTGAAAACCAAGTGAGCTGCTTTGCTGCCTACTGCCTACTTGGGCAGCCTAAGTAGAGAGGATCGAACTCATAAGGCAGATTATTTAGACGCACTACTTTACTTAGACAGCGATTGCGCCAATTTTGTCACAGCAGTTTTCGATACTAAGCTAACAGTTAGCCTCAGGCTTTTCAAACCAATGGGCTGAGGTGGCACAACCTGCTAACATGCCAGCTAACGTCCCCATTTGTGTAATGAAAATGGTTAAACTGTCCCTGATGAATAAATGACACTTGTATAACTATACCTTTATTTACATTTGCCCGGCATGTTTGTCATTTTTGGGAGAACAGTCGTGCCACAGATTATCGCTTTTAAACAAGGCACCTTAGTAGGCAGCATTTTAAGGTATCTAAGAATTTAGACATGCCTTCTTCTCTGAAGCATAGGATGACGTAAAATGCATCTATGTAGAAAGCTCACTAGGTTTTCGGACAGATCCCGAGAGTCCAAGAGAGCATAAATGACCCTGCTTTCCCTGCTTTTGGTGGACAAATAAGACATTTCATACAAGCATGCAGGATTGGTCAGTTTGAACCTTGGAGAGCATTCAGCCACCCTATGAGGCTGCACGAACAACAACTTGAAAAGAGCTCTTTAAGCAACAGGGGGTGGGAATTGGCTACAACTACGCTGGGATAAAACGACAATGCCCAGGAGGAGGCCAGGCTTCTCCTGCCAAGTGGCAATCGCTCTGATGTATTGCTTCAAATTGAGCGTCTGGTATTTTCCGAAGAAGAAGAATTTAAAAAAAGAACGATTAGGTAACGCGGACTTGGAAATTCTTACCCACTGAGAGCATGCGAGTCACACTCGGCCCCACCAGCTCTCACTACGCTAGAACAAATGTTAGGAATAGATGGTATTGGTGGCTTAAATTGAGCAGGCGGCCATGCGTGCCAAGGCCTGGGAAAACAACTTATCAGCAGCTTTTGGCAGAAACACTGAGTCAACACAAAAACAACTGGGGGAGGCACCTTGTCCGATAGTGCTCGGGCCACCTGGCATTGATGCACTGATGGTACAAATTAAAGCTAAAATATTCAGAGGAAAAATGGTGCAGTGGGTAGCGCTGTTGCCTTAGAGCTGAAAGGTGCTCTGGTTTCCTACCACAAGTCCAAAGAAATGCATTCAAGCCAATTAGAGCTACTACAAATTGGTCTAAGTGTTAGTGTGTGTGTAAATGTGACTGACAACCTGTCCGGAGTGTTTCCTGCCTTTTGCCCAATGGATCAGACCCACCGTGACCCTGACCAGGATAAAGCAATAGATTTAAAGCTTTGCAAATAATTGAAGTCCACAAGGAAACCCGCTAGGCATAATATTTGCCACGCTTCAAGCAACAGGCAAATTCAAAGAACTCAAAACAGCCTTGTGATTTGCATTGGGTAAATTGATTTAGGTAACGACTGCAGCACTGCTTGGTTGTGTAAACTGAGGCACGGGGGGACAGGGCCAATGGCACATGGTGCACTCAACCGCCTGTCACTTGGTCAAGGTTTAGTTGTTGACAGGAATAATGCAATTCTCTTGGGCCTCTTAACCACGGAGGCCTCCCAAAGCCTCGTGGAGACATTAGGAAGTAAATCCAGTGTCTAATCCGATTTAAACAGATGGGTTTACAAGGAGCATCTGCTCATTAATGATACTGGTTCGTCCTACATCTTAAGCTTAATTATAATCTCAGTTAAGTGTTGTCCTGTGACCAGTCCACTCCTCATAATAACCAAGCACTATCTGAACAAATGGGACACTTGAAGTCAGAAGTGTATATAAATGTGTAAATAACAAGCTGTCTAAGCAGCATTTGGGTGGTAGCCAAGGACTGAGGGTCCTACATGTACCCATGTATGTGTGTGTATGTACATGTATATATGTATCCTTACGTATAGACATACACATACACGTGCATATGTATATATGTTTATGTATATATATACAGTGTATCACAAAAGTGAGTACACCCCTCACATTTCTGCAAATATTTCATTATATATTTTCATGGGACAACACTATAGACATGAAACTTGGATATAACTTAGAGTAGTCAGTGTACAGCTTGTATAGCAGTGTAGATTTACTGTCTTCTGAAAATAACTCAACACACAGCCATTAATGTGTAAATAGCTGCAACATAAGTGAATACACCCCACAGTGAACATGTCCAAATTGTGCCCAAATGTGTCGTTGTCCCTCCCTGGTGTCATGTGTCAAGGTCCCAGGTGTAAATGGGGAGCAGGGCTGTTAAATTTGGTGTTTTGGGTACAATTCTCTCATACTGGCCACTGGATATTCAACATGGCACCTCATGGCAAAGAACTCTCTGAGGATGTGAGAAATAGAATTGTTGCTCTCCACAAAGATGGCCTGGGCTATAAGAAGATTGCTAACACCCTGAAACTGAGCTACAGCATGGTGGCCAAGGTCATACAGCGGTTTTCCAGGACAGGTTCCACTCGGAACAGGCTTCGCCAGGGTCGACCAAAGAAGTTGAGTCCACGTGTTCGGCGTCATATCCAGAGGTTGGCTTTAAAAAATAGACACATGAGTGCTGCCAGCATTGCTGCAGAGGTTGAAGACGTGGGAGGTCAGCCTGTCAGTGCTCAGACCATACGCCGCACACTGCATCAACTCGGTCTGCATGGTCGTCATCCCAGAAGGAAGCTGACGCACAAGAAAGCCCGCAAACAGTTTGCTGAAAACAAGCAGTCCAAGAACATGGATTACTGGAATGCCCTGTGGTCTGACGAGACCAAGATAAACTCGTTTGGCTCAGATGGTGTCCAGCATGTGTGGCGGCGCCCTGGTGAGAAGTACCAAGACAACTGTATCTTGCCTACAGTCAAGCATGGTGGTGGTAGCATCATGGTCTTGGGCTGCATGAGTGTTGCTGGCACTGGGGAGCTGCAGTTCATTGAGGGAAACATGAATTCCAACATGTACTGTGACATTCTGAAACAGAGCATGATCCCCTCCCTTCGAAAACTGGGCCTCATGGCAGTTTTCCAACAGGATAACGACCCCAAACACAACCTCCAAGATGACAACTGCCTTGCTGAGGAAGCTGAAGGTAAAGGTGATGGACTAAACCCAATTGAGCACCTGTGGCGCATCCTCAAGTGGAAGGTGGAGGAGTTCAAGGTGTCTAACATCCACCAGCTCCGTGATGTCATCATGGAGGAGTGGAAGAGGATTCCAGTAGCAACCTGTACAGCTCTGGTGAATTCCATGCCCAGGAGGGTTAAGGCAGTGCTGGATAATAATGGTGGTCACACAAAATATTGACACTTTGGGCACAATTTGGACATGTTCACTGTGGGGTGTACTCACTTATGTTGCAGCTATTTAGACATTAATGGCTGTGTGTTGAGTTCTTTTCAGAAGACAGTAAATCTACACTGCTATACAAGCTGTACACTGACTACTCTAAGTTATATCCAAGTTTCATGTCTATAGTGTCGTCCCATGAAAAGATATAATAAAATATTTGCAGAAATGTGAGGGGTGTACTCACTTTTGTGATACACTGTATATATATTAGAGATGGACCGATCGGGGTTTTTGGCACCGATTCCGATGTCCGATCTCCTTTCAGGGACATCGGCCGATAGCCGATTTCGATCGGGGGGGGGGGATTAGCAGTAAATAAACTTAAAAAGAGCCTCACAGTAAAGATAAACCGGAGCAGCGCGCACGCCGTGTGTGTTTGTGTGTTTGTGCCTTTAGAAGAGACGCAGTTACAGAGTTACAGAGACGCAGAGTTCACAGTATCGCTATAAGTGATTCATTGATTCATGAGTTGATTCGTTTTTATGTGAAGCGTAAGTTTCTCTTCTCAGTTATCTCTCCGTGTTTACTGTTATTAATTAAATGTCGTGGTTTTAAATAAACACCAGCTACTACAGAACATTTTGTGTGACTCTCTTACATTAAAAAGCTTCATTAAAAAGCTTCATTAAACTGCTATTACCACAGATCTGTAACCGAGTCAGACTCGTTCCGTCTAAGGAGCTAAAAGTTTTCTAAAAGTTCAGCAGATGATCCTGAACTAACGAATTTGGTAATGAATAAACTTTTGCCCCTGATTGGCTCTGTAACGTCTTCTGTTCTCATCTACATCACAAGTAAGAACCGCTCACGATTTACCAAAGTGAACCAGGAGTTTATATAACATGCTGATAGAATCGACTCAGATGTGACCGGGTTGAATTATCTTTTTAAAGTAAATATTACAATCAGCAAAATTACATCGTAAGAGCTTTCACGATGGTTTCTGTACGATTGTTGATGAATGGTGATGTGATGGTTGGTGCTTCGTAGCTCAAAGTCTGGATCAATCCACTGAGCTGTTAACTTAACATGGTCTTTATATATCACACGATCGGATCGGCTACTTTTAGGAAATATCGCCGATCGCCGATAGCATATTTTTATTAAAAATCGGCCGATACCGATTCGTAGCCGATCGATCGTCCCATCTCTAATATATATGGCTATGCTGGCCCAATTCAATGTGCAATACTCCTCACTTTATCACTGTACTATTTCATACTCAGTCTCTATTTAATTTACCATACACTGTATACCCGAAACTTCACCTCCCTTCACTTTCATTCATTCATTTTTATTCATTCAATTGTTCCTTCATTAATAGCTGCACTGTAGTTGTGCAACATATGTATAATTTAGGTCACTTTTAATCCTGGTTGTTTATACAGTGTAATTTTTATAACGTCTACCTTCATTGCTGTATAATGCTACTGGGACTTTCATTTCCTTTGGATCAAGTATCTATCCATCCATCCATCCATCTATTACAAAACCTGCAGACCAAAAATTGACCTACACTATATTTACATATACGGCGTACCTAATATTGTGCCCCTTTTCATTTTAATATACCACTACTGACATCAAAAGAGAAAAGGAATTGTGACAGCTTAATTTCATGTTTCAGACACTGAACTGCAAAACCCCTTGACTGCGTCCAGGATTTAAAATGTAAACGTCCTTTAAAACAGCCCTTTATTTACACATTTTTTGGGATGTGGGGTAAATGTTGGGTGGTAGCCTAGTGGGTAGAGCTTTGGGTTATCAACTGGAAGATTGGCGGTTCAAATCCAGGCTCTGCTATGCAGCCACTGTTGGGTCCTTGAGCGAGGCCCTTAACCCTGTCTGCTCCAGGGGCGCCGTACGATGGCTGACCCTGCGCTCTGACCCCGGCTTCCAAACAAGCTGGGATATGCGAAGAAAGAATTTCGTTGTACTGTACACCTGTATATGTATATATGACAAATAAAGGATCTTATTATCTTATTTTATCTTAAACCAGCATATTTGTGACAGTTCAGTTTTTTGTCAGCTCAGGTACTGATACTGGATGAACAATTCTGAAAGGTGTCAATGGGGTCAGTGCTCTGTTCAGTCCAACAGCGTTCTCGAAATATGTCAAAACATGTCTGTATTGACTTTGCTTTATGCATGGATGCACAATCATGCTGGAACAGGAAATGAAACTGGAACGGTTGCTAGAAAGTTGGAAGCATGTACTTAAATATCATTTTTAATACATGTTAGCAGTAGGTATTCCATTATCGTGTGTGAGTATGGACTAAAACAGATTGATGGTTGGTTCGAGTGCATGAGGCACACTGTGCCAGACAAGGGGATAAAATCACAGTAAAAAAAGAACAAGTCTGATCCCTGGAACTGTGATAAAATCTGAGTATTCTTCATAAGCATGGTATGAGTCAGTGTCATTCAAGCAGCATGTACCAAACAGGCAGAACATTTTTCATCACCTGAAATGCATCAGTGGATCTTTTTAGACATTCTGATAGAATCCCAGATATTAACCATCTGATTCATGCACCATTTCAACCCACTTCAAATACTTCTAAATAAGCTTATCTGAATACACAAACAGCAACAATAGCTGAGAAGATAGAAATGTAGTTACTGAACAGACCTTGGATGCACTGCAGTGTTCCATCCTCTCTGCGAATGGTAAAAGTTTCTCCAGGGTTCACCTGGACCAGGATCACCTGTGACAGAAACATTCCATTAGCCACCTCTCCGTCACCGCAGAGGGAAAACGACGGGGGATTAAAGGGGTTTCGATCATTTGCTTACCTGCTGCGAGGCATCTCCATTAATCATGTGGTGCATCATGGGAACCTCGCCGCTCAGCAGCGGCGGGAGCTCCTGCATCTGGTCCATCATCATCATGGTGACGTACATTCATGGAGCCTTCCCCTGCGCAGCCTCTGCGAAGACGTGCGTGTAAACGTTAGAACACACCGCACTGAGTTAGGAGGGTCTTTCGGTACCATTTAGGAACCATTCGAATCAGCCACAGGTTGTTAAAAAGATCTGACAGCACACACAGCAATTGCAATTACACATTCAAGCCCAAGACCTGAGACACCATCTTCTCGCAGAGAGGTCACCGCCAGGTTAGGGAAAGTGGGTGAGCTCATTATTAAGTCGTTTAGGTTTATATGATGTCATCGGTATAGGAATGAAGTAATCCGTGTATAAACAACCTCGTGGGACGACTGGGCGGTCGCGATCAGGAAGTCTCTGCTTACATTACCGGTTAAATTCAGCCCTGCCACTAGTGCTGGCTCTAATAAACAAATTAATAATAAGCAAGCAGACAGGAAGAACCTGAGGAATGCACACGCTCAACCAGGAAAATCTAATTACTGTCGATCGAGATCTATGAGATTGGATTCAAATGTGCTCTGGTTGAACCCAAATTGGTAAACTTCAAACAAATTAAAGCTGTTTAACCACGCCCAAAAGTAAAACATGACTGTTAGTCTGGACATCGCAAGCTCAAGCTCCGGCAACCAGGAGCACGAGACAGAATGGTAGGGTTAAAATTAAAGCGTTCACTTTATTGTCAGGACACTGTCGGTTCAAGCCCTGTTGGTGCCATAGCTTTAAATGTACAAAAATTCCCAGAGAGTATTCCAGAAGTATGGAATTCTAGTCTTCCCTATTGATTGGAGCAACACTACCTAATCGTGAGCATCTGCAATAAGCTCAACACTATACATGAGCAGTTTACGGCTGTGGTGGTAGAACTGGAGAAAGCCTGTGCCAGCCCTCAGCCTCCAGGGTGGTACCCACTGTGTGGCAGGACAACGTTGGGAGAAAACAGGGTTAAAACAGTTCCTGTTGTGTCTCACTTGGTCTTATCTGTTTGTAACTCAAAAGGCCTTCTGTGGGCTCACGCTGAACCTGCAGGGTCTGCCTGTATTACGCCCAAGAATGAATGTTGACCAAAGTCCAATGAAAGTCCAAAACTTGATGTTTTTTCTTGGCAGAAACGGAAACAGCATAATATTGCTTATTTCCTAAAGTCAACATCACACATCAATTTAAAAACATGGCCATAAAACAGCAACTGTCGTTGGTTAAGAAGGTCACAGAGAGTCCGAAAGCATTGCTTAATATTTTCCACCAATTTTCTACAATCTTAAATCTTAAAACAGCAAGGAGCACACTTACATTATCAATCATGAGAATAACACAAAGCACATTAGAACTGGACTCCAAGGAAACAAGGACAAGCAAAATCCATTCTTTGGCAAAAATTCCTTTAACTTAAGTTAAGATTCTCATCCACTAGGAAAGTCCGGTTCCCATCCCTCCAAATACAAAAGCAAACCTTGTAATTACCTGCGACCAAAATCATTAACATAGTGACTTAGCAAAGCATGCCCCCAGGGCCTGCATACTCTTTTATGTTCGCTTCATTCTCACCATTCCTCGGAAGGACTGGTGCCGTTACCTTTGTGTGGCCGTGGGATGTTTGCAGCTTAACACCCCAGGGAAAACAGTTCCAAAGGACTCTACAAACATGGACACTGGGGCAGGCTAAGCAAACAAGCTGGACCCCCTGCCTTTTAGGGGTCATGTTGTTATTGCCACGTCACAATGTTTGTTGTCCGGGGGACAAAGGGTCTTTTAATTGAAAAGGCTGTGGGGTTTAGAAATATTAGATATTTGATTCTGCCTACAGCCTGTGAAGCGGTTTTTCAGTCTATGGTTGCTCCACATAGTTTTGCCTAAAAATAAGTTCTGGAGGAACATCCAGCCTTAGCGTTGAAGAGTCAGAGCAGTAACGTACGCTCTCATTTCACTTTTCTGCTTTGTGAGAAAGCTTATAGGACAGAAAACCACAACTAAGTCTCACATGTACTTGTGATGCACAGACAGGAAGGATCCTCCGTCGCACACACAGGCAATGACATCATGATGATCGTGCAATAAAATTATTTGTGCGCACATAAAGCGGCAGCAGAGTAGTTAAATCATCTAGCTGCCAACATACGAACTCCTCTAAAAGACAGGGTGCATTCTCTTTTTAAATCTGTTTTTACGTCTGGCACTTTTACAGCCCCAGATGGGGAGTCGGTCTGGCGCAGGCCCTATAATCCAGCTAATGATATGTAATAACACAGAGGAAACCAGGGGGAAACCGAAAAAACCATTCCTTTTTTTCCCCTCTTCACTCCTCCTCTTCTCTTAGCCCAACCTCTCCTTTCCATCACCCCCTTGCACCCCTTGGCTGGAAAAAAAAAGTTCCTCCAACAACTGGATCTAAACAAGCAGATACACTGAGACACACACAGGCATTCATGGAGCACAAGGTCGGTTGTATGTGTCCTACTTCTTTTTTTTTTTCTTTCTCCAGCATAACTTAATCTCACCTCCAGACATCCAGTGTTTCCAACAGCCTCCAGCCTCCTCGTGAGTCACGTCTGCGACTCTGATCAACATTTACTGCTGTGATGAAATCACGCTGGTAAAAATATCTATGCAAATAGCTCTCCTTCTCGTTTCAGGCGCTCCGCACGAACCATAAGCATACCTCCCCCCCATCCCCTTCACCCCTCCCGAATCCAGGCGTGATAAGACCCCAGACTGGGCAAGCCCAGACAGAAAGCTGAGCGCATGTCAATGGGAAGCAGCAGCAATGCTGTCTAAATGTTAGCATTGGCCCATGACTCCAGCTGATCAGCCTACATGCGTGGTTATTAGAGCCCTGTTTCACATGACCTAAAGCCCCTTTGAAGCCTGTCTAGTGTAGCGCATCCTATACGCCATCAAGCCGTACAAGGAACCCAATAAGGAATGCTAATAAGTTCTCCAACCGTCACCTCCGCCTGCCCCAGAACGGTTTAGTAGGAAGTGTAGGTTTTGGATTGAGCGTACAGCAAAGTCAACATCAAAGACAAACACCGTGTGTATTAAAGTCAACAGTTTGGACAGGTAGGGTTAATAATGATCACACAGGTATTTAATCAGTCACGCAAAAACCCATTCTGCTCAGACGTGCATTTTGAAAGATTATGCGTCACTTTATAAATAAAATAATGATAAAGATTTTTATGAATAAAATACTGATAAAGAATTGCATTTAATAAAATTCATTATTTAAACTTTGCTCCCTCCAAAACGTTACTTCTCTGGTTTCTATTCCCACAGCTGAGCCTTTTCACAGCACAGCATCTACTAACCTGCAAAAATAATGGCCAGCATGTGCTTTCTTCACACCTCTAACACTGAAACTGCAGTTCATACAACGTCAAGTGTGTAGATCTACACATCTGACACATTTGTCTGACTTTAAATGAGAAGGATGACATTCCTTTCTACTACAAGAGATCTCCAAAAACTCCTGAAACTCCAGTTCAGGGATGACTAGAGTATCATAACCTGACAATCTCTTGACCAAATGGACGGATGTATTGATGTTATGCAAATTGGGGCAATGTAGAGTGGACAACACATTTCAAAGGAAGCCGGAATGCACTAGGGAACAGACACTGAAAACATGCAAAACTCCTCACAGACAGGGACCGAACCCAGGTTGGTAGGACCCAACTTGCATTTAAGCATCTACCTTTGATTTGTCAGTATTATTCATAATGCAAGGATCCCTGAAGATGAATAATCAACTTTACATGTAAGATTTGTTCCTCCTTTCTAACTCTGATTAAGGCCAGAAGGAAGCTACTGAGTAAAAGCTACTGAGTAAAAAGCTAACCAGCTTGTTAGCTAGCAAGTGCAGTTTCTGGGTGGCTTATACAGTTTGGATTACTGGAAAGAATTGTTAAAACACAATTTCATCAGCTGTTTAGAACAAACTGAATACAACGGTGAGCCAAAACATGAGGACCAGCTGCAAACAGGTTGTCAAAACAATTCTGACCCACTGAAACATGGACTCCACAAGACCACTGTAATTAAAGGTTTATGGACATGAGTGCATCAGGTGCATCTGTGCTGTTGGGATTTTTTTTTTTAAACTTAATTGTTCAATCTTGAAGCATCCTTTGATCGGAAATGTTCACTGAATGAATGAAAATACAGATAGCTTGAGTCTCTAACCAGACAGCAGTAAGTTCACACAGTATTTAAAAATCCCAACAACACTGCTGCACCTGATACACTCACACTGTACAACACACTAACATGTCATCACATTGCTTAAAACGATCCATCACTCAAATATCACCTGGTCAAGTGTAGTCCTGTTCATTTAATGAATATGGTACAGGGGTAAATGAAGTCAGTAATTGTATACTCACAGGGTTCATTTGTAAAATAATTAATGAATGTACATACATAATAAAGTGCTCGGTGAGTGTATATCATTGATGATGTTTATATGGTTACTAAACCACATTTACGTGACCTATATGAAGTCTAGTAAGAACTGAAACTGACTCTCCCATCATGCTATGCAGTAAACTGTGTCCACCAGTCCACACTTTTCCTCCCTATTGTGCGGTATACAAAAGTGTCTGGCAAATGATGCCAGGCTCTCCCTGCACCTTTTTAAATTTGCCATGGTGCACATGCAGCACTCTGTGAGACCTCAACTGTTATCTATGGCATTTTTCCATGTAAAAATCAGAATGCTGCATCCAACATCAACACCAAACACACATCATAATCCCACACTTTAGTTTGGCTGCCTGTTAACCGCCACGTTGACTAAAAAGTCTCGCTAATGACTTCTAAATCCCTAGATAGCTTAACTTTTACATATCTTACTGATCTTCTGATGCAGTATTGCCCTTCAGAAACACTTTGTTAAGCTGAGTTAGGCCTTCTGTAATCTACAGGATCACTCATTTCTTATATCCTATCTAAACTTAGAACAAAACACTATAGTGTTCTATACAGTTCTATAAATGCAGATAAATGCAATGTTTAAAAACATGTTCGTTCAACATTGTCTCATTAATTCTTCCCATGTTTTGTCATTTTCACAGATTTATAGTTGTCAGTGCATCATTTGATTCATTAAAATGTCTTCATGTAGACATTTTATCCCAAACAAAGCAGCACTTCATCCAGAACATCACTGTACACCAGTTAATGCACCAGTAGTGCATCAGTAACCACCTTATCCAACAGGTACTTTAAAATTACCCTTATGCACAAAAAGGTCCTGTCCCAAATAGCACCCAGCGCATTTAACAACCAAACTTGGCAACGTAGTAAAGTAGCAGGCCTACTGAGAGAGTAATAGCATAGTAATTGGAACAGTATTTGAAACATTAGTCCTCTATTTAAGTGAATGATCTGTGTCAATATCAGACACATTTACAGGATTGAGTGTGTCTGTGGATCAGCTCAAGATTAAGATCGTCAAATCTAATATCAATCTAGCAATGCTATGTCTGATAAGAAAGGAACGTCCCAATTCTTATTAACGCTCTTGTATCACAACCCTCCCAATTGATATTTACTTTGTAATTTTAATATATACTTAATTACAGTTGCTATTTCTTACACACAGTGGAGCCAAAAGTCTGAGACCACTAGTGAAATTGTTTATATTTTGTTATCACTTACTTAATACAATGTTTGACATTACAAATCATATAATAAGCATAATAATTTGAGTTTTATTTACATACAGATTAGAATTCCTAAGTATTTGATACAGCTGTATTCATAATAAGTGAATGGCTGCAAGAACTTTAACTAAAACAAGCTTCTCATGTTATTAGTTTATTATGATTTTAAGGTCATGGTTTACACTTTGTTTCCATTCATGACAGGACACATAGTTCCAGGGTTACCCATGATTCATCAGTTCACGTTTAATGTCGAACACCATGACAGGCAATTCTGAATCACCAATTCTTCTAACCTGCATGTATTTGTACTGTGGGAGGAAACCGGAGCCCGCGGGGAAAACCCACACAGACACGGGGAGAACATGCAAACTCCACTCAGAAAGGACCCATACTGCTCCATGTGGGAAACAAACCCAGGACCTTCAAAGCAATTTGCAGTTAGAGATATTGTATTCAACCTGGTCAGTGTTGTGGTGGGCCTGATACCACCTGGAAACCACACACACTCACATACTTACACATTTACTCACAGATGAACACAAATTCGAGGAGTGGAAAAATAAAAGTTCCCAGAGGAAAGCAAGTGGGCACTGGAAGAACATGCAAAATTTCTTAAACACTGAACATAAGTGTCCTTATACCTCACACTGCTGAGCAACAGCTACTCAAATTCAAACTGCCAAAAATATTCATTATTTATTAGCTTTAAATGATACATGTTTAAATATGCAATAAAAAACACAGCGCTTGGTAGTGGCCCCCGTTGTTGGACCCCATTATACATTCATCACTTCCTGCACACATGTTCTCAAGTCTCCAAGCACCAGGCTGAAACATCTGGACTCATCCCAGAGCAATGTTTCAATACAAGGGCTTAACTGACCCACTTAAGCTGGGGTATGGTCCATGTCGACAACACGGCAGCTGTATCCTAGCCAGCTGAATGTAAACCTTTCATTCGCATGTCGTAAGACCAGCAGCAGCAACAGGGCTTACGTGTCCAAGAGTATGAGGCTATAACACAGGACAATACAAAAAAATGGAAGGTTTCAGACTATCTGAAGTTTTACAATTCTAAGGAACTGGAACTAGAGCATTTAATCAAGTCAAGTCTGAGTCATATTCTCCAACCAGGCCGAACAAGAGCGTATCAGGATCAGACTGGAAAAAATAACTTGTAATCTTACCCGTGGGTGTCATAAGGAGATGGGAACGAGTGAAAACAGTGGGAACAACAGGTGCACAGTCACAAACAGACTGGGCCGGCACAGTTTAAACTAGGCTGGCATTATTAAGCTGAAACTGGACACAATCGAGGAAACGGACATTATAACCCATCGGTCCAATTCTTTCTATTAAATAAACACAAAGGCAATGGAAACTTCCGCGAAGGGGCTGAGAAACTCTGCAGAGGTCAAAAACACCTCGGCCAAGTGACACGTCTACACTGTCTACACTGCACACAGAAGCCCTTCCATGCTCTCCCTTGCTCTCCTTAAGGGGTCAACAGGTCACATTCCTCATCCTCATTCGGGCCTCAGCTACATTTTACACATCAGTAAACTAAGTTGGGGTGAATTTGTGTGTGTGTACTTAACAGACGTTCTTCCCAGGGGAGGATGGAGGAAGTGGCACTATGCACCTTCTCAGTAGGGATACAAGATTGTGTAAGTACTGTAACCTAGGTAATATACAAAGCATTAGCAGTTATTGTAATTCTATACAATCATTCTGCCATGCTAACTGCAATACTGTGAAAGATTTGATTAGGATTAGATTCTGTCTTTTCTTTTCTATCATTTATTTAAACAACCATAAACACTGCAGTAACAACTACCTGCAACAAAATGAGTCAATATCAACCCAAACCTATTTTTTAAAGAAGAATAAAAACACATGTCTTTTGAGTCTGTTAGTAATATTAACCGTATGACCGTATAGTAATTTCCAGAATTTGAATATACTCAATTCCCTTGTGGACCATGCTACTCCCACCGTATTGTTCTACCACTCTTGCTGACACTTCCACCACACAGCAGGAGTCAATGTTCTTTTGATACTCTATTTGGCCTTTTATCCTTCAGACAGAGCCAATTTCTGGAAAGACTGCTGAACCTGGCTTTTCGAATTCATAACAAAACCCTTTATTTAAATAAAAAGTGCTCAAATTAAAGCTAAAGGGGGCTTACTATTTGGCTGAATGACCCACCATATGCATTCATGTTAGAGCAGTTGTTTACACCTGGTAATAATACTAACCGGTTGACATACAATACATGGTACAGTTTTATAATAGAGTAATGTAAAACAGCAAATCGAGCAAGGCAAGAACTCAACCTGGTTAAAAAGGTGAGTTTGAAAATGAAGCAGGTAATAAATACATTGTAAAAGTCTGTAATAACAGTTTACAATCTCTAAAACTACAGACTACAGCTTAACGTTTCTGGACATTTGCTGACCCTGGTAGAAAATGCATCACAAGACAATGACTGCATGGTCATTCCTTTTTATAGCATTTGGTTCCTCATTTTCCTCAAGGTATTACAGCAGAATCCAGCATCTAGAGCAGAAGGAATGTACAGAATACAGATTTTTAAACAATCCTTCACAGACAAGGTTCAAACAACCACAACCCAAGGACTTCTGCAAGTTCATAGGAATGTCCCAATCCGTTATGAGCATTCATATCAGGGACTGTATAAGCCTTAAAATGCTGATTCAGGTAAGAATAACCGGCCTGCATCAATCAGGTGTGAATAACCTGCCTGCAGAGAGTTAATCTGGTCACTGAGAATGCATCAGAATTGTACTGACACTGACTTTAAAATTAGTATTGAAATCAAATATGACAGAACAAAATGCTCTGTCTCTATTCCTTTCTGTATGCCATATATATACAGTATATATACAGTGTATCACAAAAGTGAGTACACCCCTCACATTTCTGCAGATATTTAAGTATATCTTTTCATGGGACAACACTGACAAAATGACACTTTGACACAATGAAAAGTAGTCTGTGTGCAGCTTATATAACAGTGTAAATTTATTCTTCCCTCAAAATAACTCAATATACAGCCATTAATGTCTAAACCACCGGCAACAAAAGTGAGTACACCCCTAAGAGACTACACCCCTAAATGTCCAAATTGAGCACTGCTTGTCATTTTCCCTCCAAAATGTCATGTGATTTGTTAGTGTTACTAGGTCTCAGGTGTGCATAGGGAGCAGGTGTGTTCAATTTAGTAGTACAGCTCTCACACTCTCTCATACTGGTCACTGAAAGTTCCAACATGGCACCTCATGGCAAATAACTCTCTGAGGATCCTAAAAGACGAATTGTTGTGCTACATGAAGATGGCCAAGGCTACAAGAAGATTGCCAACACCCTGAAACTGAGCTGCAGCACAGTGGCCAAGATCATCCAGCGTTTTAAAAGAGCAGGGTCCACTCAGAACAGACCTCGCGTCGGTCGTCCAAAGAAGCTGAGTGCACGTGCTCAGCGTCACATCCAACTGCTGTCTTTGAAAGATAGGCGCAGGAGTGCTGTCAGCATTGCTGCAGAGATTGAAAAGGTGGGGGGTCAGCCTGTCAGTGCTCAGACCATACGCCGCACACTACATCAAATTGGTCTGCATGGCTGTCACCCCAGAAGGAAGCCTCTTCTGAAGTCTCTACACAAGAAAGCCCGCAAACAGTTTGCTGAAGACATGTCAACAAAGGACATGGATTACTGGAACCATGTCCTATGGTCTGATGAGACCAAGATTAATTTGTTTGGTTCAGATGGTCTCAAGCATGTGTGGCGGCAATCAGGTGAGGAGTACAAAGATAAGTGTGTCATGCCTACAGTCAAGCATGGTGGTGGGAATGCCATGGTCTGGGGCTGCATGAGTGCAGCAGGTGTTGGGGAGTTACATTTCATTGAGGGACACATGAACTCCAATATGTACTGTGAAATACTGAAGCAGAGCATGATCCCCTCCCTCCGGAAACTGGGTCGCAGGGCAGTGATCCAGCATGATAATGACCCCAAACACACCTCTAAGACGACCACTGCTTTATTGAAGAGGCTGAGGGTAAAGGTGATGGACTGGCCAAGCATGTTTCCAGACCTAAACCCAATAGAACATCTTTGGGGCATCCTCAAGCGGAAGGTGGAGGAGCGCAAAGTCTCGAATATCCGCCAGCTCCGTGATGTCGTCATGGAGGAGTGGAAAAGCATTCCAGTGGCAACCTGTGAAGCTCTGGTAAACTCCATGCCCAGGAGAGTTAAGGCAGTTCTGGGAAATAATGTTGGCCACACAAAATATTGACACTTCAGGAACTTTCACTAAGGGGTGTACTCACTTTTGTTGCCGGTGGTTTAGACATTAATGGCTGTATATTGAGTTATTTTGAGGGAAGAATAAATTTACACTGTTATATAAGCTGCACACAGACTACTTTTCATTGTGTCAAAGTGTCATTTTGTCAGTGTTGTCCCATGAAAAGATATACTTAAATATCTGCAGAAATGTGAGGGGTGTACTCACTTTTGTGATACACTGTATATATATTATATTTGGCCACACAGAATAAACACCTAATAAGCATCCAAGCACAGTTCATCCATTTGACACCCCCCCCCCCCCCCCCCCTTTTTTTTTCTCTCACAACAGTGGGTTCAAACCAGACAAACTGAGCCACTGACCAGGATGAACAACTGACCTATAGGTAGAAGTGTCCTCTCTTCAAAAGATAGCCTCAGGATATTATAACTATCAAATACCACAACAGCTTTGTTTTGAAGGAGGGCAAACTGGTTTCTTTTGGGTTATAATCCAAAACCCATGGCTGTTCCCTAAACTCTCTGCAAATGCAACGTCGGGTTTTCATAAGATTTAATAAAAATCCTTCAAAAGCCACAAAGTGTGCCTTCAGGGTGCCTAGCATTTACAAAGACTTTATGATTCTTACAGCAATATACGCAAAGGTCTATCGGCCAGTCAACAGACTCTCGCGAGCTCTCTAGGGATCTGATGGAGCCAAGACAGGGCACAACACCTGACCTTCCCTTGCCACCAGCAAAAACTGCCTTAAATATCTGCGTCTGCTGTTTGTGGATAACATCAGCAATCTTCAAAGGGTAAAAAGACTCCAGCCCCAGGGAGGTGAAGAAAGAGAGAAGGCAGGGAAAGAGGACAATAGTGAACCAGGTGTGAAACATATGAAAACCAAAAATGAGAGCATGGCAGTTATACAGGGTACACATCTAGAATAATTGTTACCAGTTCAGTTTTAAATTATCGTCTTTATCTATAAGTTATTGCCAAGTTAAACAGTGTGGCAAACCACAGTTTATAAAGAGCATGCTACGGTACGGCCCAATTGGATGTGTATGATATCAGATTGAGCTACAGAACCTCAGGCTATTTAATGTGTGTGTTTTTTCTTTTTATACGTTAACATTTTCAACATAATGACTGACAAATATGATGTTAATTTTCATTCACAATGACAATCAATAACATGATAACTGGTAATAATTACAAACATTTCTGTGCATCTACGTGTTGATGCCAGGTGAGTTGCCAGCTTTCAGTCATTGCAAAACTGGATGTAATTGGAGGAATACCGGACTCTTCACTTGGCTTTTTACTGATGCTGATACAGCTTGAGCAACTGAGTGTTAAGGGCTTTACTCAGGGGCTAAACAGTGGCAAATTGGCAGTGAAGGGGGCTTGAACCGGCCACAGAGCTACCAAAGTGAATTTGTCTTTGTAAAACTATGCATTGACATGTCTAAACTCACAAAATGAAAGCAAAAAACAGAGTCAATCTGAAAACCTTACACTTGGCAGCACTGTTTTGAAGAAATATGCAGTTTGATAAGATGCTAAAGGGCATTGCGGATTTCAAAATGTAAAGCTATATTTCTTGAAAAGTAAAAAAGACAAGACATACTGAAGCACTTTACAGTTTGTTCTCTTAGTCTCACAAATGTACATATAATGTACACAATTATGTAATAACAATTAAATAATAATAATATAATAACAATGCTGGCTATGACGTAATTTCTTTAGAACAACAATGACAAATTTCCTTAGTGTAACCTTTTATAAACAAAATTTTAGAAATAAATAAAAACACTGAATCAATTGTTTTTTACCACTATTTCCTTTTTGCCTTATTTTCCTTTTTCAGTTTTTGAGGTTTTTGCAAGGTAAACAGACTTTACAGAAATTAGACAAATGTAAGTTCTCTATACGAATATTAATACACAATTTTGTGGTATTTTTATACCATTCAAATGAACATAGGTTTATGTATTGTAGAAACGTCTTCAAGCATCACAACACATAAGAAAGTAATAATCAGTATCAAGTACAATTTGACACATTTCCTGATTAGAACCACGTGCTGTTGTATGCAGCTAAGCACAATTACAATAAGCAAGTTAAAAATCTGCAAATTATTGAATAAAACACATTTGTTATTGTTATTCGACAATGTGTTGTAATTTTGTAATGTAAATAATCTGAGCTGAGTAGCTGCACTCATTCCACATTTAAATGCAGCTGCTGCATGCAGCTGTTTTGTGTGTGTGTGTGTGTGTGTGTGTGTGTAATGTTAATATTTGCTGTAGCATAAACAAGCTGCATTTAACCACTAAAGCTTGCAACATGGGACTTTCAACGTCCAACTGCAACTCCTACTAGGAAAGTCAAGATGATGTCCTTCATCCTAAGATACTCAGTCAAGTGTAAGAACTCACAGTGAACAGTCAACAGTAATAAAGTACCAATTCTCTACTCCCCAACAGCTGGAACACACAGTGGACATAAATTATGTAATTCCAAGCACCAACTCCCCAATTCCAAGGTAGGTTGAATTTAGCAATATACTGTACATGATAAGTCATTGTGATACACAGCCAGTTGCCTCGTGTTTCTGATGTAGCACTTCATTCGACTGTGCTTGATTAGGCAAGTAATGTTACATTTAAATATATAATTTAAGTTGCATCTAATAGAAAATCCAGAACATGCAGCCACATAAGTTTTATAATAGGTGCAATTGTTAGTTTTATTTTGATTTAACATTGATCATACACAGTCAAACACAAGACCTAACCATCCTAAAGTGACTGGATATTTACGTGCATTAGAACAGAGCTTTGTATCAGTCAGTATTAGATATGCATCAGCATTAGGGACATTGTAGTCTAGCATTGAAGGTAGTGCACTAGTAATCAGAATGTCGCTGGTTCAAGCCACACCACTGCCAGGTTGCTGCTGTTGGGCCCTTGAGCAAGGCCCTTAACCCTCAATTGCTTAGACTGTATACTGTCACAGTACGCACAGTATGAGTCTGCTAAATGCCAAAAATGTAGATGCTTCCATTTGGTTTCTGAAATAGGACTGGGACATCCCAAGTCAGAAGGCACTGATTTGCTGGAGTGCTCATTTGCATATTGCAACTATAGATTACATAGGTTTCAATGAACCATCACAACACACTGTGACATTATAATTCGCCTGATCATGAGCCGTTAAAACCGAAGGGATGTAAAGTTTAGGATCTTTGGAGATCTTAGGAGATATTTGGAGAACCCACAGGGCTTCGTGTACACCAGCGTTGGAATGCTGTGTGACGTCAGGTATTTGGGCTCAGATTTCCTTCTCGATAGTTTTGTGCAGAAAAAACGAATAAGGGGGTGAAAACGCACTACTCAGTGTAAATGTGTCGTTTTAACACACTTTTTTGCATTCGTGTCGTATTGCAAAGTTTATTTTAGGTTCCGAGTCCACTTTTGGAGTGGATGGTGGAGGGGAGGGGGTGCAAGAAAGGACCAGTCCACGTCAGTAAAGTCAGATAAATCGATACAAATCTGCAATCTGAAAATGCTTCAGCGATGCATCACGGATAGAACAAAGTCAAGGTGTCTGATTGCACAAAAAGAACCGATTTGAGCTGCTTTGCTGAACGTTTGGATCTGAATCGCTGGCATCATGCCATCGTTAGCTGCTGCTGCTGCTGCTGCTGCCCTGCTGCCCCGCTGGTTTGCTTTGACGTGTCACTTGCAACATTTGCACCGCTTTAAATGTACAGCACGCGCTATCAGCAACAAACTGCACAGATTCAAATCAGACGTCGCGCGACCAAAATAACCGTCGCCCGAGTTCTAGAATTTTCCTAACGGTCCAAATTAGAATACACTTTTCACAGGCATCTTTTCACCACATTTTCTCGAATAAAAGTTCATAAAAGTCTCAAAAACATACATACAAAGGGCTATAAAACTATTTTAACCAAGCGAGGACCAAATTTGCCTTTGGAAACATAAAAGGCTAATAAAAAATCCCCCTCCTTCAAAAAAGTACCGGACGCCATGGACCACCTCACAACACTGACTACAATGAAACACCAAAAGCTGACAAAAACCTAAAAACCTTTACAGAAAACCGAAATACAATTAAAACCCCAAACGAAACTCTACATACAGGCTTTAGGTTTCGTTTTCCATTCACTTCTAACAAAGTTCCTTTTTTCCTCATCCGACTCTCAACCGGCGACTTCTCTCCACTTTTCTTTCAGCAGCTTTCTAACTTCTACCAAATGTTCTGGAAACGCTTAGAAAAGCCGCCAAGAGCACAAACATCCGCCCGAACTCCGCGTTAAAAACACAGTTTACTTACTTCAACTTCAACAAATCCTGCTAATCCGTCTCTTAGTCCACCGTGCTTCAAATTTGAATAATCGTCATCCCTGTGCGGCTCCGTCCACAGTGGAGCGGAATGCGGGATTCCGCCATGTCAATTATGTGGGCAGTGTGTGTGGGGGGGTTCGCGAAAGCCCTCCGGACGTAAAACACCTAATACGAGCGACTCAGATCTGATGAGTTCTACAGTATACTGTATTAACACAGCCAGCGGTTACCGTAAATCACCTAATACGAGCGACTCAGATCTGATGAGTTCTACAGTATACTGTATTAACACAGCCAGCGGTTACCGTAAATCACCTAATACGAGCGACTCAGATCTGATGAGTTCTACAGTATACTGTATTAACACAGCCAGCGGTTACCGTAAATCACCTAATACGAGCGACTCAGATCTGATGAGTTCTACAGTATACTGTATTAACACAGCCAGCGGTTACCGTAAATCACCTAATACGAGCGACTCAGATCTGATGAGTTCTACAGTATACTGTATTAACACAGCCAGCGGTTACCGTAAATCACCTAATATGCGCAACTATGGAGGAAGCGTACTGCATACCTCACGGTGTAAACAGCATACTGCATGCTACTTCTGTATCAGTATGCAGTAAACATACTATATACAGTACACAACATGTTATTTACCACAATGTACTTCATTATTTGGTTATTAACACGATTTTTTTTTCTGTTTGATTAATTAAGTCGTATGCAGTATGCAAAAACCATACTATATATAATATACAACACAGTGGCGGTTCTAGACCATGTGAGGTGGGGGGGCCAGGCAGGGGCCAGAGGCTATGTTAGAGGGGCCAGTTACTTTCTGCCCAAATGTGCATTGTGGGCATTAAGAGGAAACAGTCGATATTCAATAGAATTCAACATTTTATTTATGCAGTTTTCAGTCTACAATTTCTTGAGTTTGATGTAAACAGATCAACAAAGAATCACCATTTAAGGCATTTGCTCTGCTTGAATGTCATTTATTCAGTCCATTTCTTTTTCATATTCAATTTGAGTTACATACAGTGTATCACAAAAGTGAGTACACCCCTCACATTTCTGCAAATATTTTATTATATCTTTTCATGGGACAACACTATAGACATGAAACTTGGATATAACTTAGAGTAGTCAGTGTACAGCTTGTATAGCAGTGTAGATTTACTGTCTTCTGAAAATAACTCAACACACAGCCATTAATGTCTAAATAGCTGGCAACATAAGTGAGTACACCCCACAGTGAACATGTCCAAATTGTGCCCAAATGTGTCGTTGTCCCTCCCTGGTGTCATGTGTCAAGGTCCCAGGTGTAAATGGGGAGCAGGGCTGTTAAATTTGGTGTTTTGGGTACAATTCTCTCATACTGGCCACTGGATATTCAACATGGCACCTCATGGCAAAGAACTCTCTGAGGATGTGAGAAATAGAATTGTTGCTCTCCACAAAGATGGCCTGGGCTATAAGAAGATTGCTAACACCCTGAAACTGAGCTACAGCATGGTGGCCAAGGTCATACAGCGGTTTTCCAGGACAGGTTCCACTCGGAACAGGCTTCGCCAGGGTCGACCAAAGAAGTTGAGTCCACGTGTTCGGCGTCATATCCAGAGGTTGGCTTTAAAAAATAGACACATGAGTGCTGCCGGCATTGCTGCAGAGGTTGAAGACGTGGGAGGTCAGCCTGTCAGTGCTCAGACCATACGCCGCACACTGCATCAACTCGGTCTGCATGGTCGTCATCCCAGAAGGAAGCTGACGCACAAGAAAGCCCGCAAACAGTTTGCTGAAGACAAGCAGTCCAAGAACATGGATTACTGGAATGCCCTGTGGTCTGACGAGATCAAGATAAACTTGTTTGGCTCAGATGGTGTCCAGCATGTGTGGTGGCGCCCTGGTGAGAAGTACGAAGACAACGGTATCTTGCCTAAAGTCAAGCATGGTGGTGGTAGCATCATGGTCTTGGGCTGCATGAGTGTTGCTGGCACTGGGGAGCTGCAGTTCATTGAGGGAAACATGAATTCCAACATGTACTGTGACATTCTGAAACAGAGCATGATCCCCTCCCTTCGAAAACTGGGCCTCATGGCAGTTTTCCAACAGGATAACGACCCCAAACACAACCTCCAAGATGACAACTGCCTTGCTGAGGAAGCTGAAGGTAAAGGTGATGGACTAAACCCAATTGAGCACCTGTGGCGCATCCTCAAGTGGAAGGTGGAGGAGTTCAAGGTGTCTAACATCCACCAGCTCTGTGATGTCATCATGGAGGAGTGGAAGAGGATTCCAGTAGCAACCTGTGCAGCTCTGGTGAATTCCATGCCCAGGAGGGTTAAGGCAGTGCTGGATAATAATGGTGGTCACACAAAATATTGACACTTTGGGCACAATTTGGACATGTTCACTGTGGGGTGTACTCACTTATGTTGCCAGCCATTTAGACATTAATGGCTGTGTGTTGAGTTATTTTCAGAAGACAGTAAATCTACACTGCTATACAAGCTGTACACTGACTACTCTAAGTTATATCCAAGTTTCATGTCTATAGTGTCGTCCCATGAAAAGATATAATAAAATATTTGCAGAAATGTGAGGGGTGTACTCACTTTTGTGATACACTGTATACTGTATTCCTAGGGGGGCCGTAGGGGCCAAGCTGGTTGTCACAGGGGCACTGGCCCCCGCTGGGCCCCCCCTAGAACCACCACTGATGCAACATACTACTAGTATACTATATGTATACTAGTATGCTATGATACTGGTAGTTTACCTGAAATCACGTTTCCTTTAACATCTTATTTACCACAATGTAGTATTTTATTACTTGTTATTAAAACCTTTTTTTCTGTTTGAATAATTAAGTCATATGCAGTATGCAGTATGCAAAAACCATACTATAAACAGTATACTACATACTAGTAGTATACTGTATGTATACTAGTATGTTGTGTGACTGACAGTTTACCTAGAGTCACGTTTCCTTTAACATTTTTTACCACAATGTAGTACTTTATTACTTGGTTATTAACACGTTTTTTCTGTTTAAATAATTAAGTCGTATGCAGTATGCAAAAACCATACTATATACAGTATACAACATACTAGTAATATACTGCATGTATACTAGTATGTTATGTGACTGGCATTTTACCTGTTTATTTATTTATTTATTAGGATTTTAACGTCATGTTTTGCACACTTTGGTTACATTCATGACAGAAATGGTAGTTACTTGTAACACAAATTTGTCAGTTTACAAGTTTTAACGTCAAACACAGTTATGAATAATTTAGCATCTCTAATTTACCTCATGTGCATGTCTTTGGACTGTGGGAGGAAACCGGAGCTCCCGGAGGAAACCAACGCAGACACGGGGAGAACAGAAAGGACCCGGACAGCTCCACCTGGGGATCGAACCCAGGACCTTCTTGCTGTGAGGTGACAGTGCTACCCACCAAGCCACCCCAGTTTTTTACCTGGTTATTAATGCTTATGTCAGAAGACTGTAAGAGAAAGTTTCCAAAAGCATCAGCTTGCATTTCTTATATTTCTGGTGAATCTGGCCAGACACCCTTTAGCATTAGTTTATTGATTGTTTTATATTAATTTTCTGAATTTGCTGCTATCTAGTGGAAACCCAGATGCGACCCAGATGTTCAACAGTTGGTACATACATTTTTTTTTTAATAAAAGCTGCTGCTCTATTCTTTTCAATTCGTTGGTAAAGAGTTAAGTTAAGTTTTTTACTGTCATATGAGAAATTACTTTGCCTTTAAGCAGTTCTATAAGCAGTTCCATTTGAGTTTCTGAGTTTTTGCCTCAAATTTCACAGTTTCTACACTTTGGACTGTGGAAATTATAAGTTTGCAAGCCTTCTGTCAAAGTGTCATGTTCATTTTAATGCCTGTGGTTCTGGGATGGGATGTCCAACAAACTTATGGTCAGGTGTCCACATACTTTTGGTTGAATAGTGCATATAATAGTGTCTAGTGTCAATGACATTTTTACTTTCTGTCCTTTGGTCAAGACCTTTGAAAGGCAGATGAGAGAAAGTTTATGATTTGATGATGCTTTATTTTAATGTAATTTGATTATAACGCAGTAAGGCAGGCCAAGACATGACACTGTTTCTCTTGGCATGCATTCCAAGCGTTTCCTGCAGAAAAATCAGTTTTACCACTAATGCCTGAGAATTACAGCTGTAAGAGTTTACTGACATGGGGAAAAGAAGGATAGAGATAACAGATAAGGAGAGCAACAGAAAGACAAAACAAGAGGCCGTGGTTTGTGGTACATAAGCAGCTAACATTCCTCAAAGTGAACAAAGTAAATCTGAGCTGTGTATAAAGCTGAGAGCTTGTGTTGATCAGGTTTCCTATTGCTATCAGAAATACAATCTAAAATTCTAGCAAACAGATGTTTGGCTCTATAGAATCGGGTTTCATCTGTGAGCTGGTCTTAAACCAGTCAGCATTGCCATTCAGAAATATTTAGGCATCCAAGAAAGACAACAGCCGTTTATTAGACAGCAAATGTTCAAGGATTTACCTGAATTTTTGCAATCATTACTCACCATAATTATAAGCAAAAACACTCTGCCAAACACACATCATGTCTTTATTAAGCATGCTGATTAATCATCCACAGTCTAGACGTGGAAAAATATGTGTCTCAGGGCTAAAAACAAAAGTTAATACAGCCCACTTGTAGTTTGCAGAACTGCTTGAAATTAGACACATTACTTTTTTAGGCATGAATTCCATATTTTAGGTCTAAAATCCCAGTTGGATTAAAGTCACTTGACTATGACCATAAATAATATGTTCATATTTAGGCATTTAGTTATAATATTGCTTTTTTATTTTGAATAATTGTTATAATATATATAACTGCCCCAACTATATCTCAGGCAAAGCTCATGGACAGATGACCTTAAATGTTTTAAGACAAATTAATTTACTTATGCACCTGTTTATATAACATTATGGACCTTTTAACATTGAACTGATAACCCAACTTGCTCTAGCTATAGTTTTACAGAATGTGCACACTAAACTTAATCAAAGAACTCAGATTCCTGAAGCTGTTTCAGTTATTCAGTCGCAGGGAAAGAAACATTGCAGAGATAACACAATCCAATACTGCCATTACAATAAATGTGTCATTTCTATGCACATACTTTTATAGAACTGATATCTGTTTATTAGTCTTTATTAGTAAAATTGTGTGTTGCTTTAATAATAATGACTTCATTTTTAAATGAGCTCCAGTGAGATATAAATTAATTTGTTTTCAAACAAATAATCAAAAACGTGCATTCGCAAACGTTGGATTAGATGTATAACTTGTTGGTTTGAGGTTAGGTTTCCTCCTTAAAATGTGGCTGTGCACATCTGTGTGGACATGACGCCCAGATGCAGCTGCATGGAAAGTAGGGCAGACACCACAAATGTGTGTGTGTGTGTGTGTGTGTGTGTGTGTGTGTGTGTGTGTGTGTGTGTGTGTGTGAGTGTGTGTGTGTGTGTGCTCAGAAAAATAGAGGCTTTCCATGCCTGGAATGGAGGGACGTGAGCTGTCTTGTCTGCTTTTGCAGGATTCCTATGAATTTAAACCAGGTCCGTCTGCTCAAGGTAAATGACGGCTTGGAGGTGCATTTCATTTAAATGACCTGAATTCTCCTGCTCTGATCCATGTGCACAAACACATTCTGTTGAAATGAATAACAGTCAGAAATTCATATCATGTTTTATTGAACACATTGAGAACATTTGTGATGAGGTTTTGCTGTTGGCGTGTGTGTTTATTCTTCCCCTGCTTTTTGCATGACCATTAGATGGTTTCGGTCCCCTTTCACAAGATAAAGAAGGTCACAGTTTGCATACATTCATGCTGATGGTGGATTGGCTACTCTCAGCATAACGTGACAGTTTGTGTTTTATTTCTGTCTTTGGCAAGAGACCAGTGTGTCATGAACTTAAAGTCACCAGCTGTAGTCAGTCATAAGAGATAATGAGGAAGTTAAGCAACCATGCCTCAAAGTAATGACAATGCAGAACTTTATACACAAAATTACTAATTTGGGTTGCTGGGTGTCTATTTTTGACTCACTAAATTCAGAAAACTTACAATAAACTAAAAAGAACCCCCATCTGACATTCCAAGGCTGCTTTGACAAACCGCTTCCTTTGACTGTACATAGACTTTGAATCACAACAATGCAATAAATATATAAAAACCCAATTATGACTTACCTACATGGAGAAAGGTGAAGTGGCAACGAGATGCACTTTAGTATTTTATGTTTTTATGAGAATGTTTTTCACTTTTTAGTCGTAGTTATTATATAAGTTGTTGTTTTAGTCTAAATTCCAGCCAAACAGGTTGAATAAGCTGGAAGCCTTTAATAATGGACAACAGTGACATCTAGTGGCCGTTATAATAATAACAACAACCATGTGGTGTAAACTGCAACACTACTTACAGCATATTCATCAAATAACTGCACAAGAACCTTGTTAAAACGCACACCCTTGTGATTTTAGATAGGGTACGTAATGTGCGTAAATCATAATCATAAAATAATAATATTTAGCCTGCTACTTACATGGAGAGTTAAAATCTGTACATTTCACACTATACAACACACACACACACACACAGCTAAACAAACACCTACACCTACACACACACACACACACACACACACACACACACACACACACCTTCACACACACACACCTAAACAAACACCTGAACACACATTTACCCTAAATATAGCACAACAGCAACCATAATGCACAGAAAACACAGTTTTTAATGTTAATTTAAATTATTAAAGGAAAACAGGACATGAACAGGACATCAGTCCATCTCAGGGCGGTACACCATCACCGAATTACTTACTGAGAACTTTACTTATTTAGGATTTTACAATAAACAATCTCACACCTTCATGTTTTTGTGGAGAAGACAGGGACTGATTTTGAATCCAGGTCCCATCCCCAGGACCCTGGTGCTGTGTGGAAGCCACCTTAATAAACACATTTCTTTGATGATCTTTTCTAAGCATATGCAAAAATCATCTTAATATCAAGATTAATTCAGTATCAGAATAATGGTTGTGCTATTATTATTATTATTATTATTATTATTAATGCAGTTATTTAAAACCATGTTGTTAAATAATATTGTTGTAGTCGTTTCTTTTAATGCTGTTTTATTATTATTATTATTATTTTATTATTGTTGTTGCATTTAATGCTGTTATTATTATTATTATAAACAATTTAAAAAGGATTATTATTCTTGTAGTTGTTGCTTTAAAACTGTTATTATTATTATTATTATTATTATTATTATTATTATTATTATTATTATTATTATTAACAAATAAGGAGAATGAATGTTTGAATGTTGCTTGACCTGTTGCGTTTAATGCTGTTATTATTATTAAATTAATAATAATTGTTATTATTATTGTAGTTGTTTCTTTTAAAGCTGTAATTATTATGATTATTATGATTATTATGATTATTATTATTATTATTATTAATGCAGTTATTTAAAACCATGTTGTTAAATAATATTGTTGTAGTCGTTTCTTTTAATGCTGTTTTATTATTATTATTATTATTTTATTATTGTTGTTGCATTTAATGCTGTTATTATTATTATTATAAACAAATTAAAAAGGATTATTATTATTGTAGTTGTTGCTTTAAAACTGTTATTATTATTATTATTATTATTATTATTATTATTAACAAATAAGGAGAATGAATGTTTGAATGTTGCTTGACCTGTTGCGTTTAATGCTGTTATTATTATTAAATTAATAATGATTGTTATTATTATTGTAGTGGTTTCTTTTAAAGCTGTAATTATTATTATTATTATTGTTATTATTATTATTATTATTATCATTATTATGATTATGATTATGATTATGATTATGATGATGCTGATGATGATGCTGATGACGATTATTATTATTATTATTATTATTATTATTATTATTATTAACAATAAGAAGAATAAAAGTCTGTATCGTGTGATTTTGCTTGAGCTGAGAGGACTTTTATTGTGTAATGTGGAGTAATTTGATAATCTCTGGAGGAGAGAGCAGAACCCGGTGAGCTGCAGTTCGGTTCCTGAGTCGGGTTCTGTTCGCTTTTATGAATGAGTGAGTAAATAGAGGAGTGAATGTAGGAGTGAATGTAGGAGTGAGTAAATAAAGGAGTGAATGTAGGAGTGAGTAAGAATGCGTTTGGGGGTTTTAGTATCAGTGGTGTTAGCTGCAGCTCTCTCATATTCTGTGTATCTTCCGTTACCGGCTACTGTAGCGGAACCGTGTAAACTCATGCTGCTGGACTCGGTGTTCCGCACTATGTTCTATGTGGTGAGTTATTACACTGATTCTCTTTATAATGAACATTATACATGCTGGAATGATCACTAATACACCGCTTATTGAGTGCTTTAGGCTGGTATTAACGTTGTAATAACGAAGCTATAACGTGTCCGTTGGAACAGAGATAAGTTGATCTGATAGTGTGTATTTTATACCAGGTTTATTGCACAAAGTTGTCAGTGTGTGCGTTTAAATAATAAGAATAAATGCACATACTGATAATAAAAATAATTAATTAATAAATGATTGATTACATAAGACATTTTGCAGCCATTTCCTGTCAGCTACCCAAACTATACAGATACTGAATCCTTACACTGCTGATCACTGTCAGTACATGAACTCATTTCATACATTCACCTCACTTATAGAGTAAAAACTTCAGTAATTGTAATGAAATGTGTTCCCAATTTATTATTATTATTATTATTATTATTATTACTGCAGTTGTGGCAAACCGTATTATTAGTGAAGTTGTTTTTTTAATGCTGTTATTATTATTATTATTATTATTATTATTATTGTAGTTGTTGCTTTCAAAGCTGTAATAATAATAATAATAACTATCATTAATGTAGTTATTTAAAACTATGCTGTTATTAATAATATTGTAGTAGTTTCTTTTAATGCTTTATTATTATTATTATTATTATTATGCAGTTATTTAAAACTATTCTGTTATTAATATTATTGCAGATCTCTTCTTTTAATGTTGTTTTATTATTGTTATTGTTGTTTCATTTAATCCTATTAATATTATTATTAATAATATTATTATTATTGTAGTTGTTGCTTTCAAATAAAATAATAATAATAATTATTAGTAGTAGTAGTATTAATGTAGTTATTTTTAAACCATGCTGTTGATAGTATTATTGTAGTCATTTCTATTAATGTTGTATTATTATTATTATTAGTAGTAGTAGTAGTAGTAATGCATTTATTTAAAACCATGCTGTTGTTAATATTATTGTAGCTGTTTTTTTAATGCTGTTTTATTATTATTATTAATATTATTATTATTGTTGCTGTAGTTGTTGCATTAATGCCATTATTATTATTATTATTATTATTATTATTATTATTATTATTATTATTATTATTATTATTATTATTATTATTATTATTATTATTATTATTATTATTATTATTATTATTGGTCTAGCGGTACTAACTAGGTAATCTGGTTTTCTCTATCACACTAATTGAACTGGCTAAGCTTATTTGCTCCTGTAAATGCCTGATGCATTTTTGCCTTGTCTTGTGTTTTGTAATGTCACTGGGGCCATTGCGACCTTGATTGCGACCAGTTTAAATTGATTACTTAAAATAAATGATTATCTATTGTCGTTGTAGTTGTTGGTATTGTCAGTAGTACATACAGTACTTACGGCAGTATTGGGCTGGAGGGATGCCCGGATCTACCTGAAGTCCTTCAGGGTTTCCTCCAGGGATGTGTAAGGAAGGGGTTTGGTGTTAGTGTGCTTAAGTATTTAAAGTAGCAGGTGAAAGAAATCTGATTACTGGTGGATTTATGTACAAAGATTTTCCATCATCCGATTACTGAGATGCATGTAAAGCCGGTCCTGAAACAGTGAGCCTGGTGTTTTTTGGTTAGTTAGTATAGCCCAGTCTACACCAGCAGCTTGTTGATGTAGACAAACAGACACACTTTTGCTTTTTAGCTGCATTAAATAGCCATTTAAGCTACTGATTCTAATACTAGCAAAATGACACAATAAGTATTATGTCATTGGCACTGGGTTCCACTAGGAGGTGGTGCAGCACCCTTGGTGCAACCCCACTCCATCTATCCTGTTTAATTGTGTAGTTCGTTCACCCTGCATGTTGATTGATACGTTTGTTAAATACTTTGTGCCTTGTGGCCAGTGTTTTCATGTTTTGCTAGACCCACTGTGACCCTGACCAGGATAACCAGATGTGTTAATCCAGTCCCTTCCCTTGCCTGTTTGTGTGGATTCAAATGTTGGAACATGTTGTACTCAAAACTGTCTGACCTTTGTACAGATCAGTGAATTTTAATTTCTATTCACAGTGTATGGCCAAAAGTATGTGGACACGGGTGTATAAGCTTGTTGAACATCCCGTTTCAATACTTGCTTAGGATTTTGGAGGGCGTATGTGGGAAATTGTGCTCCTGTCATTCACTCTGATGAGCGTTTGTTAGACTCTAGCACTGGAGAGATTTTAAATGCTATAATTCTCCTCTCTTTCTCAGGGAAAGTTGGTCCAAGATCTCGGCCTGAGCCAGCAAATCCAAGTCCTGAACTACATGGCGTTGTTTATCGAACTGCGGGCACCACATTCCACAGAATCCGTGCGGGTCACCGACACTACCTTCTCAGGGGTACAGGCCCGAGTGTTCGAGTCCGTTGCGCCCGGACCTCAGCGACTGAAACGAGGAGTGATCTACTTCCATGGAGGCGGGTGGGCCCTGGGCAGCGGAAGTGAGTGTAGATTTTCATCAACACATTATGTGGTCATGGTTGCGGCAGGACACGGTTCCATATATATTTATATGTATCATGGACAGGGTGCCAATCTATTGCAGGACTTGGGCCACCCCAACCCTCCCAGATATAGCCAAATATGCTGTGGTTTGCTTGTGTAAAAGACTACTGCACCATAGAAGTGCTGATCTCTCAACCTTTAAATATTTGAACACACATCTGGTAAAAAATATATCATTGCATGAAAAATGCTGGACTGTGGAACACCACAGGATCTCAGCAGAGCCTCCCAGAAACAACCTTTTCTTATTTTTGGGAGGTAGACGTGTTCACAGGACACCCTTAGAATTACCTGTATCCATGGGTATTGGTAAAACCCATTAGCTTGACAATTTACAGGGGTGTCCACATACTTTTGGCCATGTAGTGTATCTCGAATCTGCTTTGAGAGGCTCGTACTTATTTTCAAACACTGCTTTGGGAAAACAATGTAGCGGATGTGTTGGAAACATGGGCGCCCCTAGCTGGCACAATTGGTGGTGAGTGCAGCAGACAAAAAATTGCCAACTTTGCTGGGTGGGAAAAGTCTAGACAAAAAACGGGGGCGGGGTCTTCGATACAGTGTAAGGACCTTGGTTAGTAGCCCAAGCTGCCTGTACAGAAGTAAAGGAACGTGAAGATCAGCACGGATCCACTGAAGAATGGGCGAATAAGAAGGGGTCTGTGTTCGGTGCTCAGCGGAAGACTAGGGGAGGAAAGTGAGGAGCACAAACTGATGGAAACTAATTAAATCATGTCAGAATAATAATAACTATACAAATACTGGTCCTATGAAAGCAGAACATGTCAGGCTGCAGTGCAGTACCTTAGGCGTTAATGATCGCACAGTGTGGCTTTGTATTAAGGGGTTTAAAGGTCACCTGATTAGGCTTTAATCTGTGGACCCTCATTAAAGTAAAAGTGCACACAATGAGCTCTTATGTGGCAACACCACACCGCAAGAGCCGCATTGCTGAAATCTCTTCAGTAAAATACGTCGTTAATTCTGACCTCAAATGACCTCTGGTCAGAACTCTGGTCATTTGAGGTCAGAATTAATGACGTATTTTACTGAAGAGATTCCTGCAATGCGGCTACGCCCGAGGGCTTCGTCATCGCTGCTGCACTTGCGCCCTCTGCTGGCGGGTGAATAATGGAGAGCAGTGCGTGACTCTACTTATGCGAGACTGATCCCTGTGTGAAGAAGCACTTGGCGAACACACACGTTTTGAAGAGGGTATGTGGTCAGGGGTAATTGGATATGACTAAATTAGAATAATAGAATAAAAAATGACCATGTGACCCACAAAAATAATAAATATTAGGTGCCTTACTATTGCAAATATGGTGTCCGAATACGGTTGGAAAAACAAAATATAACCACTACACAGTTTTAAAACTGTCTTTTTGTTCACCCCACCCCAAAAGGAATGCGATCCTATGACCTCCTGTGCAGGAAGATGGCTGAAGACCTGGACGCAGTCGTTATATCAGTAGAGTAAGTATCAAACACGCGATCAGTCGAACCCTGAACCGTACAGCTCGGGATCACGTTTCATACCGGTACGTCCTCCGTTCCTAGTTACCGCCTGGCTCCAGACGCTCGATTCCCGGAGCCCTACGAAGACGCGCTGGGGGCCTGCAGGCACATCCTGAGCGCGGAGGTGTTGGAGAGATACTCCGTGGATCCGCACCGGGTGGCCGTGTCGGGTGACAGCGCCGGGGGGAACCTGGCGGCCGCCGTGGCTCAGGAGGTACCGGGATTTAAGCCTTTGTGTACTTTACATTTCTATACAAAAACGTCTAGCAGGTAAATTGGCGCCTTTAGAATATTAGTAAATACTGAGGAACCGCGATTTAACGGACTCAAAGGGGGACACTGGTCTGTAAAATGCATTTTTAGCAATACCTATATGTCCCTCGTCTTTCGAAATTGTAACTAAGCACTAGAACTTGCAAAAATGAAGCATAAAACACTGAGAAAAATACGAGAACAGAGCGAGCCTTCTGACAAAATAAAGCTTCTCACTCATGTACACCGAGAGACGTGCTCCGACTAGTGGACAATTACCGAACTACTGGGATTGGTTTGCTTCTCATGGGAATTTTGAACTATCAGACCGGACGTTCGGTTTTCCAGATTTTGTCCGTTAAATCCGAAATCCGTTAAATGGAGGTTTCGAGCATAAAACACAAAGAAAAAGGCGAGAACGAAGTGAGCCTCCTGACAAAACGAAGCCCATCACTCATGTAAACAGAGAGACGTGCGCCGACTAGTGGACAATTACTGAACTACTGGGATTTGTTCGCTTAAATCGAGGTTCGTGGCACTCCATCTCGTACCCACCTGAGCAGCTTAATGAATTTCGGATTTAACAGACAGAATCTGGAAAACCGAACGTCCGGTCCGATTGTTTAAAATTCCTGCAAGAAGCCAACCAAGACCAGTAGTTCAGTAACTGTCCACTAGTTGGCGCATGAGTGATGGGCTTTGTTTTGTCAGGAGGCTCACCTCGTTCTCGCCTTTTTCTCTGTGTTTTATTATTCATTTTTATTCTACAGTACTGGTTACTGTACAATTACTGGTTCCACTTTACTTTTAAAGTATCACTTTATGCTGGTCAGGTGGGTATGTTACAGGGTGCCAATCCTTCACTGAACAACACACACACATGTACAGAGAAACCTCGATTTAACGGACCTCTATTTAACGGATTTTGGATTTAACGGACTAAATCTGGAAAACCGAACGTCTGGCACGATTGTTAAAAATTCCTGCAAGAAGCAAACCAATCCCAGTAGTTCTTGTCTCTCTGTTTACATGAGTGATGGGCTTTGTTTTGTCTGGAGGCTCACCTCGTTCTCGCCTTTTTCTCGGTGTTTTATGCTTCATTTTTGCAAGTTCTAGTGCTTAGTTATGCACCAGCACTGCCCCAGTATAAGATCACAGTAAAAAAAGACACCAATTTTAATATGTATTTACAGATTTTACATGGCATATGTACATGTGTATTTACATGGTTCATTTTAGTGTTGATCATATGTGCATGTTTAGCACTTTTGTGGACCTTGTGCTCCCAGTGCTTTCTTCTTTTAGTCCATTAAATCAAGATTCCACTGTAATTAAAAGCACCAAAAGTCATTTAACCAGCCATTTGGTTGAGAAAAAATCCTGAATACGGTTTTCCTAATTAAATAATCCCTCCACTGCAGAATAATCCTCTTAAAATAAATTGTGAGCAGATACTGTGGTCGGCACATTTTCCATACAGACTAATCCTGCCGTTTCTTTTATCCATCCCAGCTGGCCTTCGACGACAGCATCCCGGTCAAGTTCAAGCTCCAGGCTCTGATTTACCCCGTGCTCCAGGCGCTCGACTTCAACACGCCGTCGTACCAGCAGAACGGCCACGTCCCCATCCTCTACCGCACCCACATGGTCCGCTTCTGGATCGAGTACCTGAGCGGAGACCAGAGCTTACTTCCCTCCCTCCTGGCTAACAACCACACGTCCTCGGAGAGCCGGGAAGCGGCGTCGGCCAAAGCCAAGCTGAACTGGACGCGTCTCCTGGCTCCGAACTTCACCAAGCACTATAAGCCCGTGATTCGACGTCGCGGCGACACGCGGATCCTGGAGCGGCTCCCGGGGTTTCTGGACGTCCGGTCGTCTCCGTTATTAGCCGAGGCCGAGGTTTTGAGAAGGGTGCCGCCGGCGTACATCATGACCTGCGAGCACGACGTGCTGCGGGACGACGGGCTCATGTACGCGCGCCGCCTGGAGGAGGCCGGGGTGCCCGTGACCAGCGATCATTATGAGCAGGGTTTCCACGGCATCATGGTTTTTGGATTTTTTCCCGCTTGTTTCTCGGTAGGGAAGCAAAGTTTGAGGAACTACATTCACTGGTTGGAGGAGAACCTGTGAGGAACGTTTTGGCGTAGGACGCCGTTTCTGTGGTCCACATGTTTTGATGAATGTCTGTGCAAGATTATTATTAGAGTTGTTGTGAAATGTGCAATGACAGGACGGGTACAGCACGATCTGTACCGTGTTAGTGTCAAAATAGATCGCTGGAAGCCACAGCACTGCGGCGGTAATGTTTTCCATTCGGTGAAGTGTACCTGGCATGGCGGCGCATTATCAGGCTTGGTTTGTTCCAGCAGGCAGTACATGACACACATACAGTCAGCTCCAGAAGAAATAATCTAAAAGACTTCTCCTATAATACTTGATAAGATTCAAGAATAGACTCAAGAATCAGCCTAGCCATTGTGAGGTGCACTTATCAGTGCAGGTCCCAAGCCCGGATAAACTAGCAGGGTCGCGTCAGGAAGGCATCCAGCTAAAAACCATACCAATTCAGGTACGCAGACCAGATCCGCCTGGCGATCCCTAAATACCCTAAATAATCAGTGCACTCTCAGTGCAGGTCCCAAGCCCGGATAAACTAGGAGGGTTGCGTCAGGGCATCCAGCATAAAAACGGTACCAATTCAAGTACGCAGACCAGATCCGCCTGCCGATCCCTAAATACCCAAAATAATCAGTGCACTGATTGTACAAATTCAAGTTAAATAAAAAAAAAATGTCCCAACTTTTAAGACAGGAGAAGTTCACTCATTGGTGGGTTAGTTTGTGTAGAATGCGTTATTATAAATAAAAAAAATAATGCAGAAATCAACCGTACTGTTATGATTCCCAATGATACGAGTCTATGCAATACGTGCACTGAACGTTACAGGTAGAAAACTGAACACTGTGCCTCTGAACTCTGACATACTTGAAATCTATATTTTAAAAAGCCGGTTTGTATCTTATCCTACTGTGAATGAAATGTATTTGTGTATGAATGTATAGCTAATATAATCTGTTTGGAATTCGATGATTATTTAACAGTACTCGTACTGTGTGAAGAAATATTTATGTGAAGAAACGTATTTTATCTCTATTTTGTTTTAAGAAAATATATCAAATACATTAAAGTTGTATTTTGTATAAACAATGAGAATTATACTGTTAAAAATGCACATTAAAATGCAGCTTTCAAATTTTACTTTGTGTTTCGCTTTGCTGCTGGTGGCTGAAATGATGACATGAGGGAATTTCCTAAGTGGAGAGCGGTGTGGTGGTGTGGTGGTGTGGAGGAAATCTGAGCTGAGGGAGTAGGTGCGAGGCGTTTTCCTTTAACTCATGGGAAAGGCCGGGAGCGGAGGAATAAGGGGTGAGGAATTTAAACTGCAACTCGTTTTACCTTCACCTGGGAAGCCTGAAGCAACAAGCACAAGAACACCTCACTTCTGACCTCCGTAACTATATAAAGTACAAACATAGTCAAGTCAAGTGTGTTTTACACTACTGACACTACTGTTAGACATCGTCTCAAAGCAACTTCACAGAATCCAGGACTGACAGACCAAAAATTCCTGTTGAGCAAACCAAGGGCGACAGGGGCAAGAAAAACCCCCCTTAAAATTACAGGAACCAGACAACATACACAGGGCTTCATTGTTGAGTTCAGGTGATTCAGCCAGACACAGCAGCACTGATGGAGTTTTTAAACACCTCACTGTCACTGCTGGACTAAGAATAGTCCACCAATAAAAAATATCCAGGCAACAGCGCCCGTGATCAGCGTCTTGTACCCACTGATGAAGGTCTAGAAGATGACCGACTCAAACAGCAGCAATAGATGAGCGATCGTCTCTGACTTTACATCTACGAGGTGGACCGACTAGGTAGGAGTGTCTAATAGAGTGGACAGTGAGTGTGTCTGATCCACTCATACCAGCACAACACACACTAACACACCACCACCATGTCAGTGTCACTGCAGTGCTGAGAATGATCCACCACCTAAATAATACCTGCACTGTGGTGGTCCTGACCATTGAAGAACAGGGTGAAAGCAGGCTGAAAAGTGCTTCTATATGGTAAGTGGAGCTGATAACATGGGCAGTGAGTGTAGAAACAAGGAGGTGGTTTTAATGTTATGACTGATCAGTGTATATATATATATAACTTGTTACCATTGTTTACACTTTGGCTCAGGCTCTTTTTTCAGTTTCATTTCGCCACATGGTGCACCAGCTTTATCTATTCATGCCTGCTCCTGCTAATGGGTGTGTTTGTCAGGTTTGTTTGGGTTTGGTTCTAGTGAAATGAAAGTTCAATCTGCGTTCAGTTTCATCTCAGCTGAACTTTGCTCGACGGTCTATTGTGTCACAACCACGATGGATCTGCCACAGCTCTGCGTTTAAAGAATCAGGGTCTGTCTGAAAACCTAATGATCCATGTCTGGGGAAACGCCAAAATGTGTGAGCTGTAGAAGTGTTTGATCACCTGGTAGCCAGTGGTAGCCTAGTGGTAGAGCTTTGGAGAGGAGCATTTGGAAGGTTATTGTAGCCTAGAGGTGAAGGTACTGGACTAGTAATCAAATCAGAAAGGTCGCTGGTTCAAGCCTCACCACTGCCAAGTTGTCACTGTTGGGCCCTTGAGCAAGGCTCTAATCCCTCAATTGTTCAGACAATATACTGTCACACTACTGTTAGTTGTTGTGGGTTTGATTCTCGGCTCTGCCATGCTTCAGGAGTGCAGTACAATGGCTGCCCCTGAGCTCTGACCCCAGCTTCCAAACAAGCTGGGATATGCGACACATGTATATGTATATATGAAAAATACAGTTGTCCTAAATTCAATTCATCTTGTATGGCCCCTGATTGGACGGGACGATGTGTTCACTGTTTAGCTTGGATTGTGTTTGTAGGAACTCCTAATTGCAGCTAATTTATTGGCTGCTGATCATAATGCTGATGGTTCTTCTCACATTCCAGCAGATGTTGTTGATGTTCCTCATGGCCGTGGTTTACAGTGTATACACTTCCAAGAGATAGTTTAGAACAAAGACCCTGCAGAGGGACCAAGATTTCTGCCTTCAATCGTCCAAGTCAATTGATAAACACGTTCCGCCCGAGCTACTATACTAACACACAAACAGTCTGCATCGAGCACACTGATGATCAATCCCAACCCCAGGCTGGAGGTTTGTAAAGACTTCTCCAAATGTCAGGCGTTGTGCCAAATAAAGCACACAAAGCCTGGATCTGCCCTTCTCAATGAAGACGTATTTATGCGAACAATGAGAGTAGGGAACGTTGTAGAATAGAACGGATACACCATATGGACAAAAGCATGTGGACACGCCTTCTGATTTTTCAGTTCAAGCGGTTTAATCACACCCTGTAATTACATGAGTAAAATACACTGATCAGCCATAACATTAAAACCACCTCCTTGTTTCTGTTATCAGCTCCACTTACCATATAAAAGCACTCTGTAGTTCTACAATTACTGACTGTAGTTCATCTATTTCTCTGCATGCTTTGTTAGCCCACTTTCATGCTGTTCTTCAATGGTCAGGACCCCCACAGGACCACCACAGAGCAGGTATTATTTAGGTGGTGGATCATTCTCAGCACTGCACTGACACTGACATGGTGGTGGTGTGTTAGTGTGTGTTGTGCTGGTATGAGTGGAGTTTTTAAATACCGTGTCCACTCACTGTCCACTCTATTAGACACTCCTACCTAGTTGGTCCACCTTGTAGATGTAAAGTCAGAGACGATCGCTCATCTATTGCTGCGGTTTGAGTCGGTCATCTTCTAGACCTTCATCAGTGGTAACAGGACGCTGCCCACGGGGCGCTGTTGGCTGGATATTTTTGGTTGGTGGACTATTCTCAGTCCAGCAGGGACAGTGAGGTGTTTAAAAACTCCATCAGCAGCGCTGCTGTGTCTGATCCACTCATACCAGCACAACACACACTAACACACCACCACCATGTCAGTGTCAGTACAGTGCTGAGAATGATCCACCACCCAAATAATACCTGCTCTGTGGTGGTCCTGTGGGGGTTCTGACCATTGAAGAACAGCATGAAAGGGGGCTAACAAAGCATGCAGAGAAACAGACGGACTACAGTCAGTAATTGTAGAACTACAAAGTGCTTCTATATGGTAAAATGGACAGCGAGTGTAGAAACCAGGAGGTGGTTTTAATGTTATGGCTGATCTGATCAGTGTATACTTTGTGCTTGTCTAAAATCGGCCTGCAGGCTCAGTTTAGCCCCTCTCACTCGACAGCTCCTCAAGCCCAGACAGATCTGCTCAAATAAAAGACAAGGATTCGTTCGCTATTCCATGAGCTAGGGTTGCGTCACATGATCGAACCTGTTCCCTAAACCTTGGACGCGAAGACAAGCAGAACCCGATACCATAACCATCGACGTGTGACTGGTTCAGGAAGTATCTTACGCCAATCTGAAACCCCACCGGGGTTATTATTATTAATGCGAGCAGTAAAAGTTACAGTTAATTATTTATCCCGAAAACAGGGCCTCCTGGAAGGAAAACAGAACCGGAGGAGCTGCAGTAATGTGAACGTTCGCATACTCGGCCTGCCAAGGAATGTTATCTTTGAACTAAGGTTCACATTGTTTGCAGCTTCCTGATTTTAAAAAGCACGCACTAAGAGTCGAGTCCGTTTACCATATAGAACAGCATTTGTTTTGCTTTGGGTTTTTTATTTTTTTATTTAAATGCCGTTTTCTCAAATTACACACAAGACAGCCAGACACTGACTCACTTCTATACACGTTTTACGATTGTTGACTCAATTCCCACACGATTACTCAACCCACCTTTAAAGACAGACCACACATAAATGCACTCGCATTAGATCGGACGGTCCGGTCGACATAAATCATGTCACGTTCGGGCTCTCCCACTCTTTCTGATTCGCGAGGAACCGCTCACTACCCGCGGATGAGCGCTCAGCTCTTAGCAGCAGATCCGCCCAAATAGGGAAAGCGAGCAGATCCTAAAAAAAACAACCCTCTATCTGCTCCACATTTTTATCTGCACACATCAGCGAGAAGGCGGTCTGATGTGGTCTCTCTGGGAGACTCGATGGTCACAATGCGCTTTTGATTAAGATGACTTCACAACACTGTACAACACTGTAGAATTTTTGATGGAAATACCCCTCAGTGTCTCCGAGGGAAAACGGTGACCCACGTGGAGACGTGATGATCGGTTTCTTATTTCGGCCCGAGCGGAATCTCCCTTTTTTACATTCTGCTTGTAATCAGGAGTCATTTTCTAAAACCACAAAGTACCTCCTCCTACTAATCTTTCTGTCCAGGACACGTCTGCAGTTTTGGTTACACTGTATGAGCAAAATTATGTGAACATTTCTTTTATTTTTTGAATTATTGAATTATTGTACAAAGTAAAATCTCAGAATTTCAAAAACAAATGACATCACTTTATATATATATATATATATAGTTTTTGCATTTTCTCCCCTTTTTGCTCTGATTGAGGACAACGAAGCTATGCCGTATGCATCTTATCACATACACTTTGACGAGTGCAGTGCAGCTCAGCGTTGTGTACGGAGAGACACACCCTGACAGCTCTTTTCTCATCTCTGTGCAGGCACTTTCAATCAGCCAGCAGAGGTCATAATTGCACCAGTCATGGGAAAGAGACCCCATCCGGCTTAGTCCCGCCCATATCTGAACAACAGGCCAATCGTTGTTAATGTGGCCGCTCAGCCTAGCCGACAGGCAGAGCCGAGATTCGATACGATGTATTCGAGATCCCAGCTCTGGTTCCAGCGTGTGTTTTTACTGCTGCGCCACCTGGGCAGCCCGACATCACTTTTCTACATAGTCGTCTTCCGATGCATTTTTCCCAGCGTCGTACCAACTTTTTGGTTGTGCTTGTAGCCACTGATGCAGCGCTGCTTTCGCATCATCACATGAAAATCTTCTTCCCCTTAAAGCTTCTTTGAGTGTCCAAAAAGGTGGAAATCAGATGGAGCTAAATCCGGACTATAAGTGTCTCTCAGTCTCTCAGACACGACCGATTACTCGTCCTCCCACCCTCACCGTTTCCAACCAAACCCTGGTACTTGTGCCAAAATTTAGGACCAGCCCATTCCTGTTCCAGCATAAAGTCCATCAAGACATGGTTTGGTGTGGGCTGCATTGGAATGTCAATTGTGAGCCAGATCCTCAGTGTCTGACCTCACAAATCTCTCATTTGACCTGATGGGCACAAATTTGACACTTCAACTGGAGCGGTTCCATATTGATACTCATAGTTTTAAAACGGAACGTCCAGCAAGATCAAAGTCAAGTATCATCAGGTGTCCAGATACTTTTGCTACAGTATAGTGTATAAACTGTGTAGTCAATACATTTACATGTGAATATGTTCTGTATAATAAAACTGACATGAGTGTTTTAGCCGGCGTGATGCTACAGCTGGTCAGGTTGGTGCTGCACCAACTTGAGTTTTCCTCCAACCTCTAAAATAATGCCAGTAAGAGTAGTGGATTGGTTAGTTTTAAATGCCCATACGTGTAAATGAACGATGAATTGGCACCATGCGAGAGAGGAGCCGGAGTTTCAGAGTTCTGCGTTCAACAGATTGGCCGTGTCTGAGGGAGGTATGATCAGACAGGGTTCTTCACCACTGCTGCTCCAACAGCGACCCCTGCTGTCAGGTCAGGCGCATGGAGAAACACATGGTACGTCTCTTCGTAAAGTCGTAGAGTCGTCTGCGACTCTCCTTGTCTAGCGTGGGGGTGGTGTAGACGGCAAAGGAGTTGTAATAGGGAATAAGACTGATGTAAAAAACTGTACATGTGGATCTAAAGTGTCCATAAACTTTTGATTTTTCAAGTTCAGTATTGATTCCTCATCAATACTATGATGGTCAATAGTGAAGCGTTTGAGACGCAGTTTCAGATGTTGCTCGCACTTACAAAACTCCAGCATTCTCATTTCTCTCTCCTCCGTCTAGCATTCGATTGTAATAGACCCCTTTTCCCTGTAATAAAGCAGGGCCTCTCGAAGTTGGGGGCCTCCTTTGCAGTCGAATTCTTGATTCCCCCCGTGCAATGAAGCATCGGGTTAGGGTTCCATAACTCACCACGCGCTCACCGCGTTCCTCACGACAGATTCGCTCGTCTAGTCGTTTATGAAACGTCAACAGCGTTCAATCAAGCTCGCTCTTCCATATAATCACAAGATCATTATTTAAAAACATTGATCAATCCAATCATCTGACACGAGAGCATTTTTATAATCACACTCTGTACCGCGTACTGTAAAAATCTGCCCGGACCCGGACATGTGTTTCTAAGCATGAAGAACAATTCCCAAAGCAGCTCCTCCGCCCCCCCCCCCCCCCCCCCCCCCCTTCATTCGAAACACACACACATTAGTTCCAAAATATCCACCAGATTTAACGTGAGTCACCCTCCCCATGTTCTGGTCAGATGTACAACAACGTTGCTTCTCGAAGCAGAACAAAATGTAAACGGAGGAAAAAAATGGAAAGGGAGGAGGATTTATCTCGACGGCATGAATCGTGCCAGTTATCTTTGTGCTAGGCTCAAGCTGTCTCGTGGGTTGAGGAGACTCCTGCTTTCAGACAAACTCGAATCTCCCCGAATCTAAAAACAATCCACTGTATTTGTAACACAGAATTACAGACCAGATCACAAACACAACACATTTACTCATCAGAATAGTTTTATTTATTTAAGGAACAAAGTTATCCAACATCCATATCACTATATGAAACCAAATCAACCAGTAAACCAAATCTAAGAAAAGAGACAAACCATCAAGAACCATCATGCACCTTATAGTTCCAACACGAACACTATGCCAGAGGAACTGATATACACCAATCAGCCATAACATTAAAACCACCTCATTGTTTCTACACTCACTGTCCAGAGCAGGTATTAATGAGTTAGTGTGTGTTGTGCTGGTATGAGTGGATCAGACACAGCAGCACTGCTGTCCACTCTATTAGACACTCCTACCTAGTCGGTCCACCTTGTAGATGTAAAGTCAGCGACGATCGCTCATCTATTGCTGCTGTTTGACTTGGTCATCTTCTAGACCTTCATCAGTGGTCACAGGACCCTGCCCACGGGGCGCTGTTGGCTGGATATTTTTGCTTGGTGGACTATTCTCAGTCCAGCAGTGACAGTGAGGTGTTTAAAAACTCCAGCAGCGCTGCTGTGTCTGATCCACTCATACCAGCACAACACACACTAACACACCACCACCAGTGTCAGTGCAGTGCTAAGAATGATCCACCACCTAAATAATACCTGCTCTGTGGTGGTCCTGTGGGGGTCCTGACCATTGAAGAACAGGGTGAAAGGAGGCTAACAAAGCATGCAGAGTAAGAGATGGACTACAGTCAGTAATTGTAGAAGTACAAATTGCTCCTATATGGTAAGTGGAGCTGATAAAATGGACAAGGAGGTGGTTTTAATGTTATGGTTGATCGGTATATTACAATATATCAGTCTGGAAAGCGTTACACAAAGGGTTACTTCTACGGCTTTAGGACTACACCGAACCACACTGAGAGCCATCTCTCTAAAATAGATTTTTTTTAAAAACATTTTGTCAACAGCCTTTATGACTGACTATCCAGAAAGAAACAAAAGACTTCAGAAAAGTCTGCAGATGTCTTCAGCCTTAGCATGTTCACGACTCTAGAATACAAGGTAGATCAAGTGAAAAATGGAATTTATGCACCTAGGTGGTCTCAGTGAAGAAGTAAATCCACATAAAAAGAAGGTTTCTGGCGGACCGAGATAGAGCGAAGGACAAAAAGAAGGGAGGGAGCAGAATGGAAGGAGGGAAGAAAGACAAAAGACATTAAAAAAGGTGCAGATTTATGTACATTGTTCTGGATTTAAGAATTTTGTACACATCCTGGATTAAGCTGCTGTTGGTTTATTATTAAAAGTATACAGCTGAAGTTAGGGATGCTGATTGCACAACCTAAAATAAAAAGTTGGCAGCTGAAGACCTTGCAGTGCATCTGATTAAAAGCAGTTCTGCACGGAAGATGTGCAGTAAACGTGATGTGAAAGATCAACAAATGATAAGAAACGAGGTATGGGTGTTTAACATATTGCTTTCAGTGATCTAAATTCACTCAGTGGGACAAATCTGCATTAATGAAGGCAATCAGGAGGCGGCAATTATTTGTTTTTCTCCAGCAACGCTCATTATCCAAATCTACCCCGAGCAATCAGATAGTAATTCTTTGCTAGCTTTCCTGGCATCGACTCAATCAAACAAAGCCAAAAGTCCATCACTGCTATTGGAAAATCTAGTTTTCAGCCCGGCCGTCTGTAACCCCGGCTGTTTTTCTTTCTCCCTATTGCTGTGTATTTTTTTCATACTGGAAGCGTCTGGGTGCCAGATATTAGCCGGCCAGATTGAGGCATTGTTTAGCCGCTCTGCTATTTAGCAGAGGTTGTGTCAACAGTGCGGAATAGAAAACTGCATTTCAGCACAGCTGGCGGACGGAGATAGAGACAAAAAGAAGGGAGGGAGAGAAATGGAAGGACGTTAAAAAAGTGCAGATTTATGTCTATTGTTCTGGATTAAGCTGATTTAAAACCACCTCCTTGTTTCTACACTTACTGTCCATTTTATCAGCTTCACTTACCATATAGAAGCACTTTGTAGTTCTACAATTACTGACTGTAGTCCATCTGTTTCTCTGCATGCTTTGTTAGCTCCCTTTCATCCTGTTCTTCAATGGTCAGGACCCCCACAGGACCACCACAGAGCAGGTATTATTTAGGTGGTGGATCATTCTCAGCACTGCACTGAGACTGACATGGTGGTGGTGTGTTAGTGTGTGTTGTGCTGGTATGAGTGGAGTTTTTAAATACCGTGTCCACTCACTGTCCACTCTATTAGACACTCCTACCTAGTTGGTCCACCTTGTAGATGTAAAGTCAGAGACGATCGATGCTGTTTGAGTTGGTCATCTTCTAGACCTTCATCAGTGGTCACAGGACGCTGCCCACAGGGCACTGTTGGCTGGATATTTTTGGTTGGTGGACTATTCTCAGTCCATCAGTGACAGTGAGCACTCATACCAGCACAACACACACTAGCACACCAGCACCATGTCAGTGTCAGTGCAGTGCTGAGAATGATCCACCACCTAAATAATACCTGCTCTGTGGTGGTCCTGACCATTAAAGAACAGCATGAAAGGGGGTAACAAAGCATGCTGAGAAACAGATGGACTACAGTCAGTAATTGAAGAACTACAAAGTGCTTCTATATGGTAAGTGGAGCTGATAAAATGGACAGTGAGTGTAAAAACAAGGAGGTGGTTTTAATGTTATGGCTGATCGGTGTATAACCATACATGATGATGGGTGGCGCCCACTAAACCAGTTGCTGATCTAAAGGTCCCTTAAATCCTGATGTATCAGCGTTTTGCTGACATCCCATATTTCACAGGAAGCCTCACGTCTCCGGCCACATCTCACCATGTGCTGTTTATTAAGACCAATGACTTCATCTGGCCGTGACATGTAGTGAAAACAAAGTGAGGAAAAATAGCTGACCGCACAGATCTTCGCCCTACTGCGCTGAAGGCCGTTCGAAATTCCGATCGGACGGCCAGACGTATCTGAAACATGAACGTCTGAAACCGCCAGAGCGAAATATGATCCTCTGTGCGTACAATATGACCGTAAGTATATGGACACCTGACCGTGAGCTCGTTAAACATCTTATTGCCACACCAAGGGTGTAAACAAGAGAGCCTGGCTTGCAGTTGATGTTCCAGTTCATCCTACAGGCCACTGGAGGTCCTTCACTCAACTGATCGAACACATACACATAATTAATTATGCTAGATTTACCCAGGTGTGAGTGTTATTAAGCACTTTCTAGAGCACCGCCAATGATTTAAAGGCAGAAAACCTGTTGAACCTGCTGGAATCCAGGTCTCTAGAAGCCTGGAGCTGTTCACGACCAGCATGTAGATTAATTGGCTTCTTTAAATTCCAACTAGGTGTAAAGAATGAATACTTTGTAAAGGAGTAAACTGGAAAACCACCAACATACTGGTTATTATACAGTACGTATATTTAAATATAATACAGGTGTAAAAGAACACTGTAAGAATTGCACTGTGTCAAAATAAGGTTTAAATTTAAAGTCACAGGCAACCCAGAAACCAGAAGTGTGTTGTTTTTCTCCACAGTCTCAGTATCCAAGTTTAAGGAGGCTCACTAGAACCCGTCATCCGACTAGGGAGGGCCACAAAGCTCCATAAATCAGCACTAAAAGCCCCGGCCTGTACAGAATGACCCGGTGAGGAACGGTCCGAAGCGAATACTCCCCAAAAAGCCCAAAGAAATTGCATACACATGTCGAGATCGAATTGTGTGTGTGTGTGTGTCTGGTTCATTTTGTCCTGAAGGCTAGACTCAGATGAACCAATGATCGTATTCTGTAAACCGCTACATTACAGATTGTATTATTTATTTTCTTCTATTGTTTAAGACAGCTCAAAAATCCCCTCATACAAATCTCCATGGGGCGAAGAACCGCACTCGGTTTCAGGTTCAGCATGTTCTTGGATACTGCGACTATTACGCTTTGAGTAATTTTACAAATTACAGATGTTTTCTTTAACATAAAACCATGATTCCCATATGGTATGAGCTTGCTCCCATATAGCTGGTACCCTGAATGACCGGTGAGAATCTAAAAACCTGTGAAACGTATGCAGTGTACGTTTATTATCCATTGGTGAAGACCTATACTGCAATCTATACTGTAAAAAGCATGGTTCAAGTAATGAATCCAAACTATACATGTACACTTTATAGCCAAAAGCATGTAGAGACCCCCCTTCTGATTGCTGTGTTTAGGATGGAACCAATTTTAAAAACGGCTGCCTAAAGCCCCCCTGCTAAGATTATTATACAATTGAGTATTTTATAGAAGCTTGTTATCTAAAGCATCTTAAACCTGAGACAGGATACAATTCAAGATACTATTTAAGGGACTTGTTTAAAGGTGTGCCAATGACCGGTTGGTAGTGGTGGAGCTTAAACCCTCCACTTTCTAATTACTACTCCAGCACATTAATCACAAAGCCACCGCTCTCCCACCGTCCTTGCTAAAGTGAATAATTGACAGTCATCAACCAATCAAATGTAACCAATGGCTGCATGTTTGACAACAGACATAACAGACATGCATACTAGTCACAAGAAGAGAAAACTGGTGCTGCTCAACATTGTCAGAAAAATGCGATCGACACATACTTGTAGGCTTTACCCACAAGCTTACCCACTAGGCTACCACTGTCCCCCACTGGGCCAATCAATTTACCCACAAATCAGCCCCGAAGCTGTCCTTACTTGACAGTTTTAATGTCAGAATGGACGTAGAGTGACACTTTATTTATGGGACGATGTTGCCAAGACAGTCCGGACATAAATGCACTCAATCTCTGATTGTGGAAGACATACGGTCACTACAAGGTGTCTTGAAAAAGGAAAAGCTCGGTATGTTGAACTGAGAGTTGCCTCAAAAATTGATACACGATCCACGTTGTATATCTGTACATGTTTGCTTTTGTAGAATATGACCGAAAGTATATGGACACCTGACCGTGAGCTTGCTAAACATCTTATTCCAACACCATGCACATAAATGTTGACGTTTTTCAGCTTTTTTTAGTCTTCACTATTCTGGGACGAGAGTTTAAGGTTTAATTTTTGCTCGTTCAGCTCAGGCACTGATGTTAAACTAGAGAGCCTGGCTCGCAGCTGACGTTCCAATTCATCCTACAGGACCACTTGACGTTCTTCATTCAACTGATCAAACCGTGTGGAACGAGAGATTTGAAAGCTTATTATTTTCTTGCTCTTCTTTGTTTTGATACACATCTTGGTCCATATACTTTTGGCTATTTAGTTCATCTTGTATATCTTAAATATATAAATGCATTAATTATGCTAATTTTACTCAAGTATGAGTGTTATTAAGCAGTGAATTAAAGGCAGTAAACAGCTTTGAAACACAACAATGCATGAAATCCACGTTGCTCATGTACAATATGACCGAAAGTATATGGACACCTGACCGTGAGCTTGTTAAACATCCTATTCCAACACCATGCGCATTAATGTTGATGTTTTTTACCTTTTTTTTAGTCTTCACTTTTCTGGGATGGCTCTCCACGAGAGTTTAAGGTTTAATTTTTGCTCGTTCTGCTCGAGCATTGAAGTTGACGTTCCAATTCATCCTACAGGACCACTGGAGGTCCGTCATTCAACTGACCAAACCGTGTGGAACAAGAGATCTGAAAGTGTATTATCTTCTTACTCTTGTTGATTATTTTGATGTGACCACATCTTGGTTTTATAATTAATGAATAATAAGCAGGCATGTCCACATACTTTTGGCTATTTAGTTTATCTTGTATATCTTAGAAATGCATTAATTATGCTAGTTTTACTCAAGTATGAGTGTTATTAAGCAGTGAATTAAAGGCAGTAAACAGCTTTGGAACACAACAATGCATGACCGAAAGTATATGGACACCTCACTGTGAGCTGGATGGGAGATTTGAAAGCTTAAGATGTAAATCTTCTTGCTCTCGTTGATTATTTTGATATGACCACATCTTGGTTTTATAATTAAAGAATAATAAGGAGGCATGTCCATATAGTTTTGGCTATTTAGTTCATCTTGTATATCTTAGAAATGCATTCATTATGCTGGTTTTAAACAACAATGCATGAAATCCAAGTTGTTTATGTACAGTATGACGGAAAGTATATGGACACCTGACCGTGAGCTGGTTATACATCTTATTCCAACACAATGTGCAATAATATTGAGTCTTCACCTTCATTTTTTGTCTTTCTTGTTTAAAAGGCTCCTGATGTGTAAAACTGAACTAAATATCAGAAGAGAAACACAGAACTCACTAACTTTGGGACTATTAGAACTATTTAAACTTCTCCTTCAGGACTGTTCAGGTAAACATGTATGTATTCAAGGATTATAGGATAATATAAGCTGACACGACTTGTTAGGTGAGGTTCGAATCTGACTCTTGGGAATGAAAACAAGTTAAGCAGAAAGTGAAAGAGATGGTGGAGCTGTTACAGGAATCGAGCTGCATGTTCCTGCTCTGTGTTTCCTGATTGTTGGAGCTGCTCCGCCCTCCATGCTTTACTCTGCTGTGCTGGGTGGTTTTTTTGGGGGGGGTATTTTTTCATGTACTGGGGCAGGAATCGTGGAGCAGCTTTTGTTTCAGATCTGCACTCATCATGAGTATGACGAACTCCCGCACGATGCAGTACATCGGCCTGCTGCTCCTGGCTGCCATCCTGCTGCAGACCATCGCGGTCGCCGTGACATTCATCTACTTCAGCAACGTTCTCAACTCGGTAAGAACTTCGCTCGAGTTTTTCCCACTTTATCGAATAATATGTGCAACTGCTTTGCAGTCGAACCTGTCGAATAGGTGCTCGTATTGTGCGCAGTTTTTTGTGCACAAACTGGTGCGCATTTACTGGTGTTTGTTTCACTGGACTCCTTCCAGTAGTTTGTGCAGCTGAAGTTTCAGCCAGTTTTGATCTGCAGAAAACGAATTAATGGTGCACATAATGGTGCTAAAATAAAATGCACCTTAAAATGCGTGCAAAGTTGTCTTTGTGCTATGGTTTGGTCCTTCAAATAAATATATAACCCAATGCAACCTGCATTTCTTTCTTTTTCTTGCTTTTTTGGAGCTTCAGAATGCCACCATATATTTTTTGATAGCTTAAGTGATTAAGTAAAACAACAAACAGCACCTGAATTCTTACATTGCAAATTTGTCTTTGTGCTACGGTTTGGTCCTTTAAGGCAATAAATAACCCAGTGCAATCTGCATTTGCTTCTCCTTTCTTGACATGAGTGTCAGAATGCCACCAGTTATTTTCCCAGTGATTAAATGATTAAGTAAAACAACAAGCCTTACCTGAATTCTTACACTGCTTTGTTTTTGGCATGCACAGTTGTCTTTGTGTGATGGTTTGGTCCTTCAAATCAATAAATAACGCAATGCAACATGCATTTCTTTCTTTTTCTTGCTTTTTGGAGCTTTTTTGGAGAATGCCACCAGCTAAGTGATTAAGTAAAACAACAAAACAGCACCTGAATTCCTACACTGCTTTGTACCACACCAAACGAAACTTAAATGAAACAGCAGATAATGAAATCAAAAGGGAACTTACCTTCATAAGATACGATATGTGTGTAGTGAGAAGGATTCCAATCATTTTTGTTTTAATTTATTTCTTTTGTAAAAACTTGAGCTTGAGGTTAACCCGTATCTCTTAAGGGTTAAGTTTAGGACTTGAATATTCAGTCACAAAAAGATGGGTCAGGAAGATTCCAAGATTTCCATGACATACATGTTTCTTACAAAAGTATGTATGTATGTATATATATTGTACTGTAAGTTGCTTTGGAGAATGACGTCGTCATATATATATTCACATTTTTGCTATTTAGCAGACACCTTTATCCAAAGCGTACAGTCAAGTATACAGTCTGCTGAGCAGTTAAGGGTTAAGGGCCTTGCTCAAGAGCCCAACAGCAGCAACCTGTCAATGGTGGGGCTTGAACCAGCGACTTTCTGGTTACTAGTCCAGTACCTTAACCGCAAGGCTAGAGAGAGAGAGAGAGAGAGAGAGAGAGTATAAATTATGATAGATCAGTATTAAAATCAGACAGATTTTTAATGGCAGTTATTTAAGCTTATTTAACAAAATACAATAATATACTCAAGACATTTAATGACAAGATGTGCAAGCAGGAGTATCCTGGACAGGGTGCCAGTGAATGACAGGGCATTCGAAAAATAAACTGAGCAATAAAACATGCAAATATTTTACATATGAAATCAGAAAAACATTGAATTGGATCCAGGTTGTCCAAATATTTGAATAAGACATTTGTATACAAGGTAAATATATAATAGTCGTGGTATCTGTCTTATTAAATTAGATAAGGTGGGAAAATAAATCCCAGCCTGCATACAAGTGTTATCTGATATAAGTCTAATCTAATTGGATCATATCCAAACCTGAATGGCAGCCAGTATAGAAAACGGTCCAGTTTTTATTTATTTTTATTTTTATATGTTCTTTGTCTGATTGTACAGATGAAGGAGACTTTCTCTAAGAGCAGTGTATCATGTCTGATGCCCTCCAATCTGCGCACACTGAAGGGATCAGACTGGAACAGTGCTGAGGGGAAAGACGACCCCTGCTGGCAGGTCACACAACAGCTCCACTTTCTGATCGAAAAGGTAACAAACACACACACACACACACACACACACACACACACACACACACACACACACAGAGAGCACAATAAACCCATTTACTGCCACCATAGTAAATAATTTTCTTCTGATTACTCATAGCTGGGATTTTTTAAACCCAGTCTTGTGGGCTATATGGCATTAGAAATAGACCCAGAAACAATAAACAATAAGTCACAAATATGGTTTAAATATTATGTTAAAGTATCAGTAATACTAAACCACTGTAGTAGTGATATATTCTCAGTTGGAACATCTTCCAACCTCTTTGGGAACCTGCTGTGTAGGTAATCTTTGGTTTGTTGAGTCTTCTTACAATTCTGAAGTCATACACTGCCTGTATCAGATCAGGTCTAAAGATTTTGTTGATTTTAAGGATTGTTAATTAGATATTGTATAAGTATTTCTTTTAAATGTACAAATTCCTAATTGTTTGCACATGAATTGTAAAACCAGTCAGTCAATTTTCCTTTCTGGTTCGTTACTTAGAAACAATAAGTGATGAAAAAAATGGCTTTTGTCTGTAGAGGAAAACAGATCAGAATGTTTATGATAATTAAACAGATGTGACATTTAAAATGGATAATTGCTTTAAAAATGCAGGATTTTTTAACAAGCTACGATAATTAAAAGCCTAACCGATCGTGCTGTCGGTATCTTGATATTTAAGTAGCATTTAAATCATTTTAATTCTTCAATAATTTAAATAATGTGTGTTTTTATTTTTGTCTGGACAGTCGATGTCTAATCGCTACCAGGATGAAATCTCCTCAGCAGTCAAAGGTACGCACAAATCCTCATGTCCTCATTTTTATTATTTTATTCATCGCTTTTACCTGGTCAGGGTCACGGCTGGTCTGGTTTCATCGGGCTTCGGCCGATCATGTCTGTGCGTCACCCTAATGAACTTAAATTAATACTAAATACTTCAAATAATGGAAAACACTAGTACAAGACCACTGCATTACAATTATATTACAATGATAGATGAGATGAATTTATATTCTTTTTTTTTTTTTTTTTTTTCCAGATGAAGTGTCCAGAGTCCTTCCATCGCTGGTGATTCAGGACCAGGACACCCTGCCACGACCCAAAATTGCTGCCCACGTTACAGGCAGCTACGTACCGGATACAGACAAGGATGAAGGTAAGTCTATACGAACAGTAGCTCACAGTTAAAAGCTTCACTTTCAGAGAGATACCAAACTGACCATTATATGGTGATGGTCATTCTCAGCACTGCAGTGACACTGACATGGTGGTGGTGTGTTAGTGTGTGTCGTGCTGGTATGAGTGGATCAGACACAGCAGCGCTGCTGATGGAGTTTTTAAACACCTCACTGTCACTGCTGGACTGAGAATAGTCCACCAAGCAAAAAGCATCCAGCCAACAGCACCCCGTGGGCAGCGTCATGTGACCACTGATGAAGGTCTAGAAGACGACCGACTCAAACAGCAGCAATAGATGAGCGATCGTCTCTGACTTTACATCTACAAGGTGGACCGGCTAGGTAGGAGTGTCTAATAGAGTGGACACGGTATTTAAAAACTCCACTCATACCAGCACAACACACACTAACACACCACCACCATGTCAGTGTCACTGCTGTGCTGAGAATGATCCACCACCTAAATAATACCTGCTCTGTGGTGGTCCTGTGGGGGTCCTGACCATTAAAGAACAGGGTGAAAGCAGGTTAAAAAAGTATGTAGAGAAACAGATGGACTACAGTCAGTAATTGTAGAACTACAAAGTGCTTCTATATGGTAAGTGGAGCTGATAAAATGGACAGTGAGTGTAGAAACAAGGAGGTGGTTTTAATGTTATGACCATCAGGTGATAACAGCCCATACAGCATTTTTCAAATAGTCTGTTGGACTAGGAACAAAGTCCAAAGCCATATATACTTATATTGCACACAATCAGTGTAGAACAGCGTTTCGTGTCAACAGATTGCATCCCGATACTTGTACCCTTGAACAGACAAAGAAATATCAACAACCTTCTAAAATATTTAGTCCAAATGAAGTATTTACAGTTCTATAAACTCTCTGCTCAAAAGAAACAAATAGCTCATGTTCTTTGTGACTCTGCTGCACATTCTGACTTAACTCAAAAAGGCTGGCGTGCAACCTGAGCCCAGGCTTTGAAATATGCATCTCTTTCTGCCAAACGTTGAAACAATGGAGCTTTTCTAGCCAACCCAACCCTATAATCTCCTCTCTCTCATTCCCTGCCGCTCTAGGTGCCTCCAACAGGAAGGTGGACGGCCAAAAAATCCAGTCATGGGAATCCGAGAAAGGCCTGGCGTTCCTCCAGAACGTGAAACTGAACGACGGCGAGCTGGTGGTGCCGCAGGCCGGCCTGTACTACATTTACTCCCAGACGTATTTCAAGCAAACGCTGGTGCAGGAAGAGGAGGAGGAAGGGGAAGACGGGGGCACGACGAGGGGCACGACGAGGGGCAAGCCGATGCTCCAGTACGTCTATAAGAAAGTCAGCTCGTATCCGGTGCCTATCCTGCTGATGAAGAACGCCAGGACGACCTGCTGGTCCCGGGACGCCGAGTACGGACTCTATTCCATCTACCAAGCCGGGCTTTTCCAGCTGGGAGGTGGAGATAGGGTATTTGTGACTGTGAGTAATGTGAGCACCATCGACATGGATGAGAAGTCGAGCTTTTTCGGTGCCTTCTTGGTAAGTTAGGTCCGACAGACAGACAAGGAGATTGTTTAACGCTCAGACTCGGACCGATAGGTGAGCAGGACCGGACTTGCTTGGCTGCTCGTCTCCTGAGCTCCCTTTGAATCGCTGCCAAAGAGCAAATCATCTGTATATGTGGGCTGTAATACACCGTCAGGCCAGCGCGCCTACTAAAATTAAAGAGGCCTTTCAAAAGTACGTGCGCCCGGCTTGATCGATCGGCGGCGACACCGCGGCGGACTGAAAACCATGAGGACCGTGAGGGTGAAGCTGAACCCGTCTGCCCGAGCGGCAGCACCAGTAATAGCCCGTTAGGTCGCTTGGGTTACTGTGGAACCCAGTACTGTGACCTGGTTGGCAGGAAGGATGTATTGTGCAGGTAGACAAAAGACTCTTGTTAAACATCAAGGGATATGTTCAATCCTAAAAATTCAACAGCACAAAGAGGAATGCCCCGCTTTAGAAATGGATGCATAGAATATAGCACAGTTTTATATTTGTACAACATTGTGTGTGTGTGTATATATATATTTTATTGATAATTTTGAACCATCGCAATTAACAATATCTGGACATATTGTACTCACTCACTCACTGACTTTCTTAACCGCATATCCAATCAGGGTCGTGGAACCTGAAGCCTATCCCAGCTTTTCAATGGGCGCAAGGCACACAGTAACACCCTGGCCAGTCTATCGCAGGGCAGACACACACACACCTATAGGGCAATTCAGTTTCTCCAATTTATCTGACTGCATGGACGAAACCCAAGGACCCGGACCACCCCACCTGGGATCGAACCGCCACCGTGCTTAATCAATCCAGAACGATCGACATATTAGTTCCTCTAAAAAAAGGCTGAACGATTTGTATATTGTCTTGTAAAATACTGTGTAATAGCTGTTTAAATTTACCACCGTTTTACTGTGGCTATGTGAATACACTAGGAAACACACTGAATGAAGTCTTTCCATATGACCTATGACGTTTCAGTTCATGATTACGCCATTTCAAAGCCTATTTCTGAAGCAATACAATGTTAGTCTGGTATTCTGGAGGCCTTGATGTTCCTAAACGTTCGGTGGATCTGTGCCACAAGACCTACCTTTTAAAAAATGGTCTAATCTCTCTTCAAGTTTCGCTGAATGGCGGTGAGCTGGTGGTGCCGCAGGCCGGCCTCTACTACATTTCCTCCCAAGCGTATTTCAAGCAAACGCCGGTACAGTACGAGGAGGAGTGACTACCTGTCCTGTCATGAATGTAACCAAAGTGTGTAAAATATGTTACGTTAAAATCCTAATAAATACATAAATCAAATGTGAGAAGTTACTGCAACGTTTTTAAAGTATGACTGGTACTTACTTTGTCCTGCCTCGCTTCTGCCCACTTGTGGCACTACAGGCGAACAGCATCACATCCAAACGAACACAGTAGGATTAAAGCTCATGCATTACAGTCAGTCAGTCAGTCACCTCATCAAATGAATAAATGAATAAATAAAGAAATGAGACAAGTCAGGTTTCATTTTGTGGAAATATGTTACATTTATATTACAGGTATTTAAATGCCCGAAGGAGGGAGGGGGGGGAAACTGTTCAGACAGCATAAAGTAGCACAAACGGGACCGCAACATAATTTAGACAGAAAACCGAACGTACTGCATTTCATTGAATTGCATCGGTAGAAATGGTATCCTGATGACGCCCTAGATGGCCTGCAATCTACATTAAGCGATGCCCAATAAATACTGCAACTGTTACTGTAAATGTAACTTAAAAAATGTAATAAAATGTACTTTCAAATCTGGCTTTCTTTACGTCTGTGTACAAAAAAGCTTATAAATACGACCAGTCTCTACCGACGTAGCAGGTACCACTTCATCGAACGGGTCCCGTCTACTAGCCTACGAATTGAAAATCGTCCACGTGTCCACGTTAACATGACCCACGACAATGAGGTCAGGCGTTTATTTTGCCAAAGATCATGCCTGATAGATCACTTGTAGTGGAAAAAAATAAACTAGCAAAAAAAATATCAGCTTACAGTAACATGACTCAAAGTCACAAGTGTGTAAGAACTTATAATTAAAAAAAAATAAAAATAAAATAAAAAAATACTAATGTTACATTACAAGTGATTTACAGGCACGAGCTTTAGCAACAGCTAATCATTTAATAACACGAAGTGGAACAGAATCACAGTAGCTGCCTTATGGTCGACTCCCCCGGCTCACGTCCGGGACTAGTCCTAATACCAGGACCGAGCCAGGCTGGAATTAGGGGGGGGGGGGGCGTACGATGGTTAGAGCGTCGTGCAGGGCTCAACAGTCAAACCTCATTTGTAAAGTCTCGTCGAACCCCTTGTCCTCGTGAGGCGCGGCGGTCAGAAACGACGCCACGGGCGAGCCCGTCGCGGAGGGCACGTTCAGCACCCCGGGGGCGCCGCTCCCGGCCGCGTTCCTCATCGCTATGCTGGTGACGTTGATACCCAGCGTGAGCCGGGTCTGCTCCAGGGCTTTCTCCGGCACCGCGAACGCCTCCAGTTTCTTCTCACCGTTGGCCATGTAGGAGTTTTGGCAGCCGCGGCATATACAGTCCAGACAGGCCTTGCGGTTCGAGTAGCACGGGCAGCGCTGACCCCGGCACGTAAGAACACTTGGGTTTTGCGTGGCCCTGCCACACTTGCAGCCCTTCTTCTCCTGCGGTTTCTTGTACACGACTTTCGTCGGGCTGCCCGGCACGAGAGGGTTCCCCGCGATCCGGTCTTTCGTCTTGTCTTTCGTTTTGGGCGCGCTCTGCTTGGATTTCGTGTACGCCTTTTTAGGTCCGTGCTGGTCCAGAGTCTTTCTGACGGTTTTACTAGGCACCAAGAGAGCTTTGCCGACTTTCGGCAGCCCCCCACCGTTCGGGACGGCCGCCGTATGTGGCGCTGCGTGTACAGGAGCCTTAGTTTCACACTTGACAGGAACGGGTACCGAGGCACCCAGGGCGGGACCTCTGATGAACGTAGAGATGGGCAGTGGCTGGATCTTTTCGCTGTCGCTTTCGGAGCGCGAACGTTTGCGGTTGGAGCGCGGTGCTCGCAGGGTCACGGCGGAAGAGGATATTCCGGAAGAGGGGTGCGGGATGAGCTGGGAGGGCGGACGCTGAGGTGCCAGGACCCCCGAAGAGTCCAGGGGAAGCGAGGAAAGCTGCCGAGAGGAGTCGGAACAGCCAAAGGGTCCGTTTAGGTTTCCTTCTGCGCCGAGGCTCGGTTGGAGAATGGAAGGACACTCGTGTGAAACGGGATCGGGTTCTAGAGTCCTGAGCACCTCCTCTACGCTCAACAAGAGAGTCCCGCCGTCGTGTTTTATATCCTCGGCAAACCCGCATATGTCCATGCTGCTGGTACAGAGCTCCTCGCCAGCCGCCGCCACCGCCTCGCTTACCGGAATATCATTCGTGAAGTTCTCTTGTTTCACCACGCCGGTCTCGACCTCCACTGTGACCGGGACGTTTGCGTGTGGCGAGGGCAAGCTCGCCGCGAGCTCGTCCACGCTGCTCAAACCGTTGCAGTCCTGAAGCCCGTTCACCCCCAAAGGACTAAGCGGCTGCTCCTTGACCTCTAACGGGCCCGGCGACTGGTCCTCCTTCGAAGGCGTCTCCGAGGTCGACGGGGCGGGGGAGTGCTGCGTCAGGTTCGGTAACACAGAGTCCTCGTCTTGCTTGACGTCCAACGACAGGCCCTCTTTGAGCAGAGCCAGGAAGTCCGAGGAACCCTCCGCGGCGCCGGGAATATGGGTGGCGAGGGGGGAGCCGGCGATGTACTCGCAGAGCTTCCGGTAGCAGTCGACGAGAATACAGAGCTGCTTGTTCTCCTCGAACTGCTCGTAGTCCTTGCACCAGCTGCACGACGGCTTCATCATCATCTTTTTGCCTTTGCATGCTTTGCAGACGTAGTGCTGGCACGCCGAGTTGGTCGGGGCGATCGGATTTTTAAGGATATTCCCTATAATAAAGAGAGAGAGAGGAATGTTTTAGCCTGCAATACCTGTATCTGAGGCAATAGGTGGCGCTGTTTATCAACAACTAATAAAAAATTATTCCAAAGGCTCCAAGCAAACAGTGTCTCCTTTTGTTACTCATACATGGCCCTACAGCCAGGCAGGAATACAGGGGGGTAGTAACAAACAAGCACTTTTATAGAGTCACTTACTGTGTTTGCTCGAGAACTAAGCAATTCCCAAATCAGGACACCCAGAATGCATCGCTTCTACATTTCCTAAGTGTCTCCGATATCAAATATGTATACACACAGCGGAGTGGGATTTCTGACAAACTGTGGGGTCAATCCCGGAGCATCGACAAGTATTTGGACCCCCAGCTATGACCTTGTTGGACTTTGGTTTGTATGGATGAGCACTGACATTGGTCTAAAAGTCTCAGTCGATGTTCCGATTCATTCATTCATTCCGAAGCTTTATAGGGGCAATTAAAAGCAATTAATCCACATACTCGTACACATTTTGAGTAACTGGAGGACGACACGTGCACAGAATGGATCAGGATGTTTAATTAAGCCAACCCAAATTCAGCCATTACAAACTGAAATTAATATCTATAAATAATGTTTATTAGGGGCGTGGGTATGCACGTTGTTTATATATTCATGTGCACTTTTACTATCTTAAATGTCTGTACTAGATTTCAAGCCACCTCACGATCAGCAATGTTTTATATACTGGCCTCTTAATTTACACGTATTTAAGATATAACTGCTGTGGTTTAGGCGTGTCCTTACAAACAGGTGCATTACAGCTTTTATTCTACATCGATTGGCGTATTTTATGAGCTACACCTGCCATATAAATGCACTTTGTAGGTATACAATTACTCACTGTGGCCCATCTGTTGCGCTGTGCACTTTGTCAGCCCTGCTACCACATCCATCAATGAAAAGGAACCTCCATGTGACCGCCACTGCACTGACCGAATATAATACTGTGTTTACCTTAGAGTGATTGCAGGGCTGAGGATGGTCCACCAGCTAAATAATACCTGACCTGTGCGGGTCGCTTTCGATTGAAAAACCAAAAGTAGGTAGGATAAGGTGGGCCAGAGCGACACGTACTAAAGTCTGCAAGTTGTTTATGCGGAATAATGCAATATTTTTATGTGTGTCTGTTCAATTTAGACAAAGACGTCTAATGTCTGATCATATCTGAATCAATTCATGTACTAATACACAAATCATTTGAGTCGATACATAAACAGCCTGGATTCGCAGCAGTGATGGGTAATTCTGCACACTAGATAAAACGATGCTCTATGCTCAGAAGTAATTCATCAGACTTGATTACTAGGACGGGGGCTGGTCTGATTGTGTTTGTAGTCAAGGATAAACACGTGCGGACGGGGCCTAGACGGACAATAACTGGCTCGTCCTTGGGGAGGGACGCCGGGGTTCCTCATAACGGAACAGTGCACACGTGTTGGACGTGAAAATACAGGAAAATACAAATGGGGTTAATGCACCTGCACTTTACACAACCGTCATACATATATATGTATAGTTATCTTTCACCATCCTTATATAGTTATAGTTACAGCTGTATAGCTATTATTTACACATCTTTATTACTATTACTGTTATTACTAATATATACCTAACTAATCTTTATTATTATTACTACTATTATTATAATACATACCCATTTTTTATTCATATGCTTATTGTTATTATTGCTATTATGTATATAGTACTATGTACCTAGATATAATTCCATATATGTAAATAGCTATAGTTATAACTTTATATTCATATTAATCATGGACATATGTTTACTGATATTCTCTGGGTTTTTTTGCACAATGCTACTATTTGCACTTCTGGTAGATGCTAACTACATTTCGTTGCCTTGTACCTGTACTGAGCAATGTCAATAAAGTTGAATCAATCCATCCATCCATCCACCTATCTACCTACCTACCTATCCATCTATCTATCTATCCATCCATCCACCTATCTATCCATCTATCCATCCATCCACCTATCTATCCATCCATCCATCCACCTATCTATCCATCTATCCATCCATCCATCCATCCATCCACCTATCTACCTATCTATCCATCTATCTATCCATCTATCCACCTATCTATCCATCTATCCATCCATCCATCCATCCATCCACCTATCTACCTATCTATCCATCTATCTATCCATCTATCCACCTATCCATCTATCTATCCATCCATCCACCCACCCATCTATCTACCTACCTACCTACCCATCCATCTATCCATCTATCCACCCATACATCTATTCATCTATCTATCTATCCACACATCCATCTATCTATCTACCTATCCATCTATCCATCTATCCACCCACCCATCCATCCATCCATCCATCCATCCACCCACCCATCTATCTACCTACCTACCTACCTATCCATCCATCTATCCATCTATCCACCCATACATCTATCCATCTATCCATCTATCCACCCATCCACCTATCCATCCATCCATCCATCCACCCACCCATCTATCTACCTACCTACCTACCTATCCATCCATCTATCCATCTATCCACCCATACATCTATCCATCTATCTATCTATCCACACATCCATCTATCTATCTACCTATCCATCTATCCATCTATCCACCCATCCACCTATCCATCCATCCATCCATCCACCTATCTATCTACCTATCCATCCATCCATCCATCCATCTATCTATCTATCCATCCATCTATCCAATTGGATAAGCTTCGACTGATAATTATCCATGAATAATAAATCATCCTCAAAAACAGACCTAATCTGATTGTCAAGGATGGATAAACAAATAAACAAAGCATGAACCGCATCTAAAGGACCATCCTAAATGTGTAAATATAAATGCTTTACCATTAAAAGTAACAAAACAGGTTTAACCCAGAAGAGAGGGACAGGTCTGATGTTCCTAACTAATGCAGGATGATTTAAAAATACATAATAAATAAAAATAAAGGGACTGGATTTAAAGAATGACCCCCCCCCCCCCCCATCCCCCATCCATTGCTTCAGTTAACACAAAACCAAACATATAAATCAAGCTTGATGCTGAATGAAGGTTTATGAATCAGGTTTGCTCTGCAGCAGGAGGGATGCTCTGATCTGATTTGTAGTCAGGAAGCGAAGTGGAGGGAATCAAGCGGGGGTGTGTCTGGGGGAGGGAGGGAGGAGGACGAGCAGCTGGTATCGAATCGAGCCAGTTATTCAGGGGATTTGATCGATACGTACCGCACACCAGGCATGCGAGGGACTGTCTGAAGAAAGGCAGGAGCTTGTAGAGCTCGGCTAAAGCCTGCGGGTCCCGGGGATCGCAGCGCAGCACTGAGCGACACGCCGACACGTACAGAGCTGTAGCGTTCACCGGGTTCATCTCAGCAACCTGGAGCTAGAGATGCAGATGTAGATCCAGATCAGGGTTGGTGGAGGTGGTGGGGGATATATATGCAATCCCGTCGTTCAAGGAATGGTTGAAGAAAAGCGTGCAAACGTGTTCGACTAGCAAGTGTATCGAGATCCTAATCACACATGCGGCGTGATGGAGACGCGTCTCTCCACATCGTATCCAGTGCATTCAGTGCAGCCGCTCCATTATGCACGCGTTATGCTTCCCTCCTCCATGGTAGAATCATGCTGATCATGGTTGCATAAGGATCATCCCGGAGCAGAGGGAAAAAATCAGCCTTTTGTTGTAGGGGAGATTAAATGAATACAAGAAAAAAACTAAACCCAGCAGAGTGGCGGCGCTCTTCCGCGCTCCCGGCCTCCAATAACCAGAGCCGAGCAGGTCGGAGCTCCCAAATTCAAACCCAGCCGGATCCTCGCTTTTCCAGATCGCTTGAATATCCTAACACACACCGCTTTGCTTTCATTGTCCCAGCACGGTCCTCCGACAGCGGTTAGTCCTCCTTATTTATAAAAGCAGAGCCAAAACAGATCAAACAAGTTCAGCCCGATTTGTGTTATTGTCCCCCCCCGCGCTTCATGGCGGTGCTGTTGCACAAACAAAACAGGCCGCCGCCGTCCCCCCCCCCTTAAGTCCAAACAAACCGATTAAAACGGGTTCCGTGCACTGGTCAGTGCTATTTCCAGCATGCTCGCGTCCTGCAGCGCAGAATGCATGAGATGAAAGCGGGCGCGAGACCGAGCCGCGGCTCCGCGAGACCAGGAACAAAACAGGCCGCTTTTCTTTAGCTAGTCTTCCCTCGGCTAGCTTTCCTCCTCACACGCGCCTCCGGAACGAACACACGCCCAAAAACGACTCACAACACGTCAAACTTCGCCGTTTCGGCTCCCTCGAAGCCGAATCTGTATTCCGAAAGGCTGGTGAAACGTATTTGTATTTGAAAAAGGCTGCTGTGCTACGGCTAGGCTTCTCCCCTCCCTTTTCCTCTCCGCATTCGACGAGGGGGCGCTGCAGCTCAAGTCTCGCGAGAACTCCTCACTCTTCAGCGGCTATCGCGAGAACACGTCGGCATTCGCGATGAACCAGGTTCCCTTGGTTACAAAGCAAAGGCGATTCGAATCCTTTCGGCTCGGCTCACCGAATAGAGTCGGATCTTTCCACGGAGTTATATCAATCCTCTTGGTTCAACAATAAGAGTCGAATCTTTCCAGGGAGTTATGTAAATCCTTTTAGTTCACCAGTAAGAGTCGACTCTTTTCACGGAGTTATATCAATCCTTTTAATTCATCAATAAGAGTCGAATCTTTCCAGGGAATCATATCAATCCTTTTAGTTCACCAGTAAGAGTCGACTCCTTCCAGGGAGTTATATCAATCCTCTTAGTTCACCAATAAGAGTCGAATCTTTCCACTGAGTTATTTTAATCCTTTTAGTTCACCAATAAGAGTCGAATCTTTCCACGGAGTTATTTTAATCCTCTTAGTTACCAATAAGAGTCGAATCTTTTAGTTCACCAATAAGAGTCGACTCTTTGCAGGGAGTCATATCAATCCTTTTAGTTCACCAATAAGAGTCGACTCTTTCCAGGGAGTTATATTAATCCTTTTAGTTCACCAATAAGAGTCGACTCTTTCCACGGAGTTATTAAAGTCCTCTTAGTTCACCAATACGAGTTATTTAAATGATCTTAGTTGACCAATAAGAGTCGACTCTTTGCAGGGAGTCATATCAATCCTTTTAGTTTACCAATAAGAGTCGAATCTTTCCAGGGAGTTATGTAAATCCTTTTAGTTCACCAGTAAGAGTCGACTCTTTTCAGGGAGTTATATCAATCCTCCTAGTTACCAATAAGAGTCGAATCTTTTAGTTCACCAATAAGAGTCGACTCTTTGCAGGGAGTTATATCAATCCTTTTAGTTCACCAATAAGAGTCGACTCTTTCCAGGGAGTTATTATAATCCTTTTAGTTCACCAATAAGAGTCGACTCTTTCCACAGAGTTATTAAAGTCCTCTTAGTTCACCAATACAAGTTATTTAAATGATCTTAGTTGACCAATAAGTGTCGATTCTTTGCAGGGAGTCATATCAATCCTTTTAGTTTACCAATAAGAGTCGAATCTTTCCAGGGAGTTATATCAATCCTCTTAGTTCACCAATAAGAGTCGATTCTTAACCACAGAGTTATTTAAATCCTCTTAAATCACCAATAAGAGTCGAATCTTTCCAGGGAGTCATATCAATCCTCTTAGTTCACCAAGAGGGGGCGAATCTTTCCATGGAGTTATTTAAATCCTCTTAGTTCACCAATAAGAGTCGAATCTTAACCACAGAGTTATTTAAATCTCCAATAAGAGTCGACTCCTTCCAGGGAGTTATATCAATCCTTTTAGTTCACCAATAAGAGTCGAATCTTTCCTTGGAGTCATATCAATCCTCTTAGTTCACCAAGAGGGGGCGAATCTTTCCACGGAGTTATTTAAATCCTCTTAAATCACCAATAAGAGTCGAATCTTTCCATGGAGTCATATCAATCCTCTTAGTTCACCAATAAGAGTCGACTCTTTCCAGGGAGTTATATTAATCCTTTTCGTTCACCAATAAGAGTCGATTCTTTCTTGGGAGTCACTTCAATTGGCTCAGCTTGCCAAAACAAAACGGCTCTTTTGGCTTCCAAACTGGTCTTCGTTTAGTAGCAATATCTCAATGCTGGTTAGTCAATCCTTTAATATCAATCCTTTTAGTTCACCAATAAGAGTCGAATCTTTCCTTGGAGTCATATCAATCCTCTTAGTTCACCAATAAGAGTCGAATCTTTCCAGGGAGTCATATCAATCCTTTTAGTTCACCAATAAGAGTCGAATCTTTCCTTGGAGTCATATCAATCCTCTTAGTTCACCAATAAGAGTCGAATCTTTCCAGGGAGTCATATCAATCCTCTTAGTTCACCAAGAGGGGGCGAATCTTTCCACTGAGTTATTTAAATCCTCTTAGTTCACCAATAAGAGTCGAATCTTAACCACAGAGTTATTTAAATCACCAATAAGAGTCGAATCTTTCCAGAGAGTTATATTAATCCTTTTCGTTCACCAATAAGAGTCGATTCTTTCTTGGGAGTCACTTCAATTGGCTCAGCTTGCCAAAACAAAACGGCTCTTTTGGCTTCCAAACTGGTCTTCGTTTAGTAGCAATATCTCAATGCTGGTTAGAAAACTATTTTGTCTAAACTCTTAAACAGTATATTAAAATAGAAATTGAATGCACTAGTTTTACTATAAGACTAATCAAAATTGGAATCGAAATATCACATGCTCTAGTCCCATTAATATCAGGTTGCCCTTTACCTGTAATTGCTTGGATTATGGCTCTGTAGCTATTCTTAATTCTAAATTGCTTTCAACCAGACAAACCGATGACGGCCACTTGGTGTCTAGATACACAAAACGTTACTTTACAAACCACGATTTATATTTTTACTATTACAAAACATCGTAGTTGTTCACATTGTAACATACTGTATATATCAAGCTTTTTATTTAACAAACCTTTACTGATTACTTTTTCTGACCCATCAATCAAAAGGGATCTCCATAAGAGCCCTCAACGAACCACATGATATATAGATGGTGGTCCATTCTTGGCACTTTAATGTCACCAACATGGTAAGATATTAGTGTGTGTTGCTGGTCATTGTGCACCAGGTAAAATCCTGGGTATCAGGTAGGTATACCTAATGAAATGCCCAGTCATGGGAAAGGTCTTTTTAATAAATCTACTATGAAAACAAAATTAACACAACAATAATGAAAAGCATGTATGAATAGTCCTTTTTATTAAAATGTATTTTGTAGGTACTGAACAACACTGAAACAAAATGTAGTTTTCTACATAAAATCTATTTGAGCAATACTCCAAGCAGGACGTCAACTGATAAAAACAAACCAACATATTAGAACCATAAATCCTTTAGATGGCTGCATGGTGTCCAAGAATATCTGTAGAACGTCTGTGAATTTTACCTGAAAAAGAACTTGGTTCATTGCTGACTAAAAGAAACACAGTTCCTATTTAGGGTTTGATCTGGATATGAAGTTGAGGTTTCCAGTCGAGTAACAAAATTAAGAAAGGAAATTGGTGGATTTTGATAGCAAATTTACTCAATAATATTAAAAAAAAACATTAAATACCTTTATTTAAACATAAAAACATTTTAAAGTCAACATGAGAACCGAATCGTAGCCTCTGTGTTTGATACGTATAACAGCAGTGTACTTTATAGGCACTGTCCTAAACAAGGATCTGATATCACTGTGAATAGCACACTGACTCTAAAACATTCACATACAGGACTCTGGATTCCAGTAGATAATGAACAACATTCACATACATACAGGATTGTGTAGGTGTGGTACAGCTGGAACTGGTTCGAACGTGGAAAGTAGGCTGCCTCACAAATCTAAAGGTTCTTAACGAGAGGAAATAATCACAAAATCAGATCAGTAAAAGGTCAAATGGCAGGTTCTTGATTCTTGGAATCCTGAACATGAATACACCATGACGATACAAAAAAAAGCCTTACAGTATGTACATCATCATTTCACGTGGTCAGATTCAAATTGTGTTGAAAATATGCACAGCTTTACAGGGGGTAAAAACAAACCTACAAATCCAGTTTGTTTATTTCAAGGGTTTATGGGCCGAACTTAAGAATCGAACGTATGAGCGATAAGCTGGTCCTCACTAAAAGGTCAATATGATCGTGACCGTTGTGTCAAAAACATGTGACTGGATCAAAGAGAAAAGTCTTTTTGCTTAAAAATATTGTTGAAAGTGAGATTCTTTAAACATTGGCTTTAGTTGATTGGAGAAACAACGTTGCTGGCTGCGATTCCCCCGCCAAATGAGCAAGTCTGCTTTAAAACATTTGCATACCAAATCCCTGTGAAGGAAGAAAAAAAAACTGTTACTGTGTGACATGATACAGTAGCTTGATTTTAAATCCATAACCCCAGTTAGTGATTTATTTAACATTCTGGTGGAAATGTAGTAAATTCAAGATAAACTAGAGGTGTTTTTTACAGATATGGCAACATCTGCTGGGTAAAAATGCACCATACACCTACTGCATTTAGTAGAAAGTGTTATAATGCCTCCTAACACCTTATTACTACTCATGACCGACTATAGCCGACTTTTAGCTCAAAATTAATGGGCCTGTGCCCATGGTGGAGCAGCGTGATATTCCACTAGCACACCAGCGCCGAAATTCTGAACTTCTCGGTTGGCACCGGTCGGCTAGGCGCCATCTAGCGGGCATAATTGGCGGTGCCGGCAGGGAGGGATGACCGGAATATGTGGGCGGGTCTTCAAACGCTGTGTAAGGACCTGATTGGCAGATAGAGGCGCCTGTGCAGAGTGCATGGTTGGAAAAGGGTTCCGTTAAGGGCTGCACACGAGTCGGAGAAGGCGTGAGCAGCAATATGCCCTCAACTGCAGAAAATTAGGGATGCCCAGCAGCGGAAGACAAATTGACTACTCTAAACAAATAAAATATATATAAAGTAAATAAATGGGCCGTATTGAACTGCAATCTTTGACAAGTACTTGGAACAGTGGGTTCTTTCCAAGGTCAGAAAGAAAATCCAATCACCTTATGCCGAGGGGAAAAATGTGGTGGGTCGGAGGTGATTGGAGAATTACCAAACAGAAGCTGTTGGCTACTGCACATGTCTGAGCGGGGTGTTTATTAAATACGGCCCTCATCAGTCATGGCAGGGGTCTGCAGCAGCAAAGGAAAGATACGACTGGGTAATTGGATATGACTAGATTGGGAGAGAAAGGGGTAAAATTAATATTAGGTACCAGGCTCCTTGACTAACAGTCAGTATCGACCATAAACAAATAAAAACCCACCCCCAGTTCAGTCAGCTCTGTCATGCAAACCCTGTACAGACGTTCCTTACCGAATCGTCTTCTATAATCGCCGTGGAGTCGAAAAAGTCCGGTCTGAGTTCAGCTCGCTCTCGTCTGTTTCTTGATGGTGGCTGAGTAATAATAATAATAATAATAATAATAATAACAGATTTATTAGAAAAGCTCGATCTAAACACACTGATCCTGTCTTGCTTATAACCAGATGCTACACTAAAAATAAACGACTCACCAGATCTATCACCATGGTGTCCTCAAACTCCTCATTCATGTCCTCTAACTGGCCACGTGATGACATCATTACGTCCTCAAAGATGGGCTCTGCGTCGTCTTCCATTAAGCCACGTCTGAAATACATGATTTAGTCTATTTTAGTTTGGGTTAAAGCTCAGTCTAAAGCAGTTATTTAAGTAATAGCACGGTCTCGACTGATGATGATGTTGTCGGTGAATTCTTAACGCCATGTCTGCTGCAATGGCTATTTTCATGGCTAACTAATAGATCCAGCCTTTAAATGTCAAAGAGGTGGGTCGATTTGCTTTATTTACTCGTGCATATGGTGGTTAGAGTGATTGTGTAACAATAAGAATGTAGGATTTTAATTGTTTTTTCTTTATATGGCGTTTTAAGTGCTAGTGCTTCCAAGACTGTTCGTATTGTATAGTTTTGTTCTCATGGTGTTCGTCAGTTGGCATGAGTAGAGAATGTGTTAAATAGAAGTTCTTGATCCACAGAATGGGCAAGTGAGGGCCTGGTCTCTTTTTATTAAGTACAGTTGTTTGTTGGTTTAATTCTTAACGCCATGTCAGCTGCAATGGCTATTATCATGGCTAACTAATAGATTATGTAACGTCAAGGTGGTGGGTCAATTTTCCCCCATGTATGCATGGTGGTTAAGAGTGTTTGTGTGACTGTGAGGGTCTAACTTATATGGTTTTTATTAGAGATGCACGAGTACCGATACTGGTATCGGGTATTTGCCCGATACCGCGCTCCGATACTAAACATCCGATACCGTGTGCCTAGTGCGCGTTGCTGCGTTATGCCCGGTTCACACCACACGATCTTTGCCCTGATTTTCGCTCGGTGACTGGTCGGCGCTAGATTTGCGTGTGGACTATCCAACAACTCGATCCGACCGGCTCACCGAGCGCTCGAGTTTTCTAGCGCGTCAGATGCTAGAACGCAATCCATGCTATTCGTGTTGCCAAATCCACTCCGATTCATTTATTTTTCCTCCTTGATTTCATCACGTCAGCGCACAAACACTTTGATCACTCATTTTGCATTTTTGGACGTGGCATCATTAAACTTCTCGTCACTTCTCACGTGTGTTTTTGTTTAAAAAAAACAAAAAAAACGGTATTCTAAACAGGTATCGGTATCGGCAAGTACAAAAATACTTGTACTCGTACTCGGTTGGGAAAAAATGGTATTGATGCATCCCTAATTTTTATAATTGCAAGTGATTCCAAGAATTTAAACAGTTTATGGGTGTACTGAGGTTGAGCTTATTTAATAGAAGTTCTCAATCCACAGAATGGGCAAGTGGGGGCCTGGTCTACTTTTAGCAAGTACGTATGGGTCAGTTTGGTGTGTCCTATGCGGCACCTTGTGTAGATACCTTGTTCCCATCGTTATTCGGGGTATTAAGCTTTAGACTGATTATGTGCTAACACCATCACTGCTCAACCGTATGTAGTGCTTCCAGTACTGGATCCCCCTACTTACACTTGTTGCCTTACTCCTCCACTCCGTGCCTTCATGTAGTTCATCCCGCCTCGTTCTTTCCTGTTCACGTCGTCCATTTTCTGCTGGTCCAGCCACGACATCTGCATCTGCTGACTGAACGGCAGAATAAAAGCATTAACGAGTGCAGATACTGAGGTGAACGTTATATCTTCGGGTGTAAACATATAAGCTGGCGCGTTACTTGTGCATGTAGTCGGGTTCGGAGCCCGGTTCGGACGAGTCTTGGTCTGGGACGTGTTCTGCTGCTTGTCGCGGGTTCTCCCTAAGCACTGTGGAGGTGAGCTGTGGTGTCTGCAGGCCACCGGGTGTCTGGATGGTGTCGTTACGCATCACCCACGAGCCGTCCACGCTCTCGTCCGCTGCTTTACATAAAAAGTGGTCGGAAAAAGTTCAGTATATGATACGTCACAATACATCATTTTCACTTTCTTCGACTGACGGGCCTAGACCAGTTCTGGGGGGGGGGGGGGGGGTTTATAGCCCAGCCAGGTTGGTAGCACTGCTGAGTAGGGCTGTCGCGGTGAAAGAATTTTTCCTTGCGATATTCAACCTGTCTCAATATCGCGGTATGCAGTGATGATATCGGCATTTATTTATTTATTAATTTTTTTTTTTTTAATTACTTAATCTGGATTTTAGAGCTATATAAACAAGCTTTATTGTTAGGCTATGATTCGATATATTATTGCTTTATAATGACAAAGATGAGACGGCTTTAAGACCAATGAAATGCGTGTTTAATGTTAAACACAGAACAGAGCAGGGACGCGCGTCTTTTCTCTATTAAAAAAGGTTTAAATTTAGCTTCTAGCCTAGGATAGATATACACTGTGAAACGAAAAAAAAAAAAGAGTTTAGGCTAAATATTTTAAACGCACATCTAATCAAAATATGGTAAAAAAAAAATAGAATAAAGAATAAATTCTGTACAGAATAAATTCTGTAAGAGTTTAAACCTGCGTTATCATGCGCGCTAGAAGAACCAACATGTTCACCTGATGTGGTTTAGAGAGGATCTGAGTGGGGTAGCGATGTTCCCGACGTTACCGATGTTACACTAATACACACGTGTACTGATCCTGCATGCGACTTTACAGATCAAAGCAAATCTAACCTGGTTATTGCGCCACTAATAACTATCTATTTAGTAGGTATAATTAACATAACAATATATACTACATTTTAAGTTATTATTCGTTTCAATACATTTTTATTCAACGAAAAAATACATTTAAATCATTCCAGCAAGCCAGCAAGAGAATATTTGCAGGCTGCAATGCCATATTAACCGTCATTAAGTGTTTTAGTACGCCGAGGCTGTTTGAATATAGTCTAAATTACAAGTATTTTATTGAGTGTGTGAACTCAATTTAATCATTAATAAACTTGCCTATAATTCCTGTTGCGATTGTTTACATTTTAAAACACAAAGTTTTAAACTCAGCAGCAACGCATGAGAACAGGTTGCGGTTAAATGTCGCTCCTAGCTCATTTTCATTATGAATTTATTTAACATTTATTACGCCCGATTGTGAATATCGCGGTGTTGCGGTTGCTTGGCATGCCCTGCGGTTGGCTGGTCTATACCGCGATATTTCAAAATTGCGGTTAGCGCGACAGCCCTACTGCTGAGATTTAAACTCGTGACTGCATCGCTGCCCCACCCGTGTGAATCTTCTATACGATGGCTACTTTGTGTGTTTGATTTTACACTACACGTCTATTAAAACACACACAGGTAGGTGCACAAACACAATGATATTAAAAGCGTGGGAACTGAAACGTCTGCGTACCGTCTGCGCGTTTCTTGTGCAGCGGTGGTCGCCCCCTCTTGCTGCGGACCGAGCTGGCTCTGCTGGTTGTGCTGCCCGTCGTGACGGACATGCGGTCCTCGTCCCCTCCCGTGAGGAGAGAGTTTCTGTACGCGATCAGCGGCAGCCACACGTCCTCCCTCCGCTCCATCATGTACTCCGTCATGAATTTCTCCAGGTACGAGTGGCTGGAAGGCACGGGGACAGTAAGAATAACCATTAAAAAATAGATAGCGATTTGTGCAGCAGGTATATTCAGACTGGATATGACTGAATTGTGAGAAAAGAAAGGAGATGTGCTGACTATCATTCTAAAACGCTCTGCTCTCTATACTTACACAGTCTTTTTATCCTGGCGCAGGAGTTTGGAAGAGAACTCGCACAGTACCTCCAGAAAAGCCAGATTGGGTGGAGGATACTCTCCTCCTTTCGGGTTTGGAAACTTAAACGCAAAGTCGATCCCATCTCTGAAAAAGATTTACATTTTATCATCACATGCACATGCACAACATGCACGCTTCATAAAAGCTTCAAATAAACATCTAATCTATATATATATAGGCTTGTACAGCAAATTATTATCATTATTATTTTCTTATAAATGATTTGGAGCACACAACAATTAAAAACGCAGCTTACTTGTGCAGGGTCGCCACTGCCTCCCTGGTTTTGATCTGATCGAGTCCAAACGTCAGGGCGAAACGGCGAGCCAGCTCTTTAATGCCACTTACATGGGAGGAGGTTCGGTCCAAATTAGGGCCCTGATCCTGCACGAGATCGTTAAAGAGCTGCGGGGAAAGTAAAAGATGCAAGAAAGATCCATCATTAGGACAAGATCAAAACACAGACAGATATACAGTTCTATATGTACCACAGGTCATAAATAACAAACACTGTTGATGTTTATTACCGAAATAAGGGAGCAGAATACTAATAAGATAAACACAAATACGCTGTGTTTGGTCGCTATTATTCATCATACTGTGTGGATTCTGGGCCACAATGGGCTACAGTTCTCAAATCAGACAGTCTTGCCGCCCACATAACTGCATTGATGTAGTAATAATAGACTTTTATAGATGCACAGACGTGCGGGCTGGACTGATGTGTCATAAGCCACACGATGGACCAGAGTCTCGATCACGAGTGGACAAATTGAGTCTCTTAGTGGTGAGAACTGGGTCAAAAAAGATCCATTTATTTTAATGTTAATTTTAAACCACTAAATAAACGCACATACCTGCTGCAAGCTGAGTATAAGAGTTTTGGCACACTGGATCTTATCTGTCTGTCTGGTCTTGCTCAGGGTTTCCTTGATGATATCTCCATAGTCGTTGTAGTACTGAGAAGACACAAGGCTCATCGTTAATCTCAGAACGGTTTGGCGACGGAGCCAGAACGAACCAGGGACGTTTCATTACCTTCATATAGTGTTTGAAAATGTCAGCGGCCGCAGGCATGTCGACAATGTCGTAAATGATCAGCTTGCTGAAGGCAGCGAGCAGGTTTCTTCTCTTGTGCAAAGCCTCGATCTTGTTTGCTTCATCCTCCTCGTCACCCTCTAAACAGCAGAGACGGCTTGATGTTATAGAACCTCGGACCAACATCTTGAATTCTCCCCGTGTTCATGACGAGTACCGTGTGTAAATGTGTACGTATCGTTATTTATTTGGATTTTAAGGTCATGTTTTACACACTTTGGGTCCATTAATGACAGGACATGTAGTTACTCATTACACAAGATTCATCTGTTCAAGTCCTTAATGTCAAACACAGTCATGGACAATTTTGCATCTCCAATTCACCTCACTTGCACGTCTTTGTACTGTGGGAGGAAACCGGAGCCCCCGGAGGAAACGCAGACATGGGGAGAACAAGCAAACTCCACACAGAAAGGACCGGGACTGCTCCACCTGGGGATCGAACCCAGGACCTTCTAGCTGTGAGCCAACAGTGCTGTGTGTACAGTATGTATCGCATCCAAACAAATAAAACGCTAGATTTGAGACTCTCTGTATCATAAGCATGCTTTTCACACAGACACTGCAACTAAAAAAGCTCCACAGGAACGGTCTCATTATTAAGCTTTTAAATGGGAAGAGAACACGCACCCATGCTCTGGTTTTCGTCGTCCTGGTCGATGAAGACGTGGTCCAGGACGAAGCTCAGCAGCTCGCTCTGCAGCGTGTTATCTGGGTTGAAGACCAGCGGCTGGAGTGCTTCTCTGCTCCCTGAGGTCAGCTGGTGGCTGAAGATCATCAACAGGTCACACAGCAGCATGAACGCCTGTGGCCAGAAGATAAGAGGCTATTGATTATACACTTGCAAAATAGCAGTCCCTTTATAAATGGAATAAATTGCACCACTTGCACCACCTCCATTTTGGCTAAAGGGAACCACAGATGGGCATGCATGCAGTCTGTGGCTGCTTTCATCACCTGCCAGTGGCGGGTTCCCACACAGAGCCATACTGCGAACGAAGAGTCACATTATGCTCCATGTGACTCCACCTGGTGAGCTAGGATGTAAGAACACTGTGCCACCCAAGCACCCTCATTCCATTTCATGTTTTACCACCGTGTAATGCTGGTCAGGGTCACGGTGAGTCTGGTTTCCCTGGAATCACTGGGCACAATGCAGCAACACACCCCAGACAGAATGCCTATCCACCACAAGGCCTTGGTGGTTTCTCAGGATTGAATACTTTTAGGAGATTAAAGATGTTTTATTTGAATTTTTGTGAACAATACACACAGGGAGATTAACTTCAGCAGCAGTATGGGGTGAGCATGTTCTCCCTGGTTTATCTCACCTGCTCTTTGACTGGAGTGTTCACATTCGAGAGACACTGCTGGCACACCGCTAGAAAAGACTTCACCACTCTTCTTAAAGCAAGAAGGTCATCCTGTACATAAGAGATAATAAATAATGTCACATCCAGAGTATAACTATTAAACACATTTTTTGTAAACAGTCTTAACTGTGTACCTTGGATGGAGAGCCTTCAGTAATGCGCACCAGCTGCCACAGGATGGAGTAATGAGAACACTGCAGGGCCTGAACAGCAATCTGAACCCAAGAGTGAGAACATGGACCATTTAATGCTTCACACGTCCCGAATATGTCATTTTAAAAGTCATTGTTACTCCTCTCCGAGTGTCTTACCTGCTCTGGCATGGAGCCTTGTTCTATTCCCATTTTCAGCAATCGATAGCAGTTCTTAAAAAAGTCCCATTTCGTGAGATCATGAGCACTGATGAGGGAATCAAGAAAGGTCAGGATGTGTCAACTAATCCTGAACACAAAATGGAAAATTGAGAGAAAAGCATTAAAATAGTTCAACTTGTCTTACTTGTGAAAAGCAGTGAGTTTCTTGAGGGAAGAAAGGACACTGTAGATGTCGTCATCGTCAGCCTCCTCACCCTAATTAAAGAAATGTTATAAAATATAACATCATAACAAGGTAAAATCCTATTTACAGCATTATTATGCATTCTATCTACCCATCTATCTACCCATCCATCCATCCATCTACTGTATCTATCTATCTATCTATCTATCTATCTATCTATCTATCTATCTATCTATATATCTATCGTATCTATCTATCTATCTATCTATCTATCTATCTATCTATCTATCTATCGTATCTACCTATATATCGTATCTATCGTATCTATCTATCGTATCTATCGTATCTTTCGTATCTATCTATCTATCTATCTATCTATCTATCTATCTATCTATCTATCTATCTATCTATCTATCTATCGTATCTACCTATCTATCGTATCTACCTATCTATCTATCGTATCTACCTATCGTATCTATCTATCTATCTATCTATCTATCTATCTATCTATCTATCTATCTATCTATCTATCTATCTATCGTATCTATCTATCTATCTATCTATCTATCTATCTATCTATCTATCTATCTATATATCGTATCTATCGTATCTATCTATCGTATCTATCGTATCTATCGTATCTTTCGTATCTATCTATCTATCTATCTATCTATCTATCTATCTATCTATCTATCTATCTATCTATCTATCGTATCTACCTATCTATCGTATCTACCTATCTATCTATCGTATCTACCTATCGTATCTATCTATCTATCTATCTATCTATCTATCTATCTATCTATCTATCGTATCTACCTATATATCGTATCTATCGTATCTATCTATCGTATCTATCGTATCTATCGTATCTATCGTATCTTTCGTATCTATCTATCTATCTATCTATCTATCTATCTATCTATCTATCTATCTATCTATCTATCTATCGTATCTATCTATCTATCTATCTATCTATCTATCTATCTATCTATCTATCTATCGTATCTACCTATCGTATCTACCTATCTATCTATCGTATCTACCTATCGTATCTATCTATCTATCTATCTATCTATCTATCTATCTATCTATCTATCTATCTATCTATCGTATCTACCTATATATCGTATCTATCGTATCTATCTATCGTATCTATCGTATCTATCGTATCTTTCGTATCTATCTATCTATCTATCTATCTATCTATCGTATCTATCTATCTATCGTATCTATCTATCTATCTATCTATCTATCTATCTATCTATCTATCTATCTATCTATCTATCGTATCTACCTATATATCGTATCTATCGTATCTATCTATCGTATCTATCGTATCTTTCGTATCTATCTATCTATCTATCTATCTATCTATCTATCTATCTATCTATCTATCTATCTATCTATCTATCTATCTATCTATCGTATCTACCTATCTATCGTATCTACCTATCTATCTATCGTATCTACCTATCGTATCTATCTATCTATCTATCTATCTATCTATCTATCTATCTATCTATCTATCTATCTATCTATCTATCGTATCTACCTATATATCGTATCTATCGTATCTATCTATCGTATCTATCGTATCTATCTATCTATCTATCTATCTATCTATCTATCTATCTATCTATCTATCTATCGTATCTACCTATCTATCGTATCTACCTATCGTATCTATCTATCTATCTATCTATCTATCTATCTATCTATCTATCTATCTATCTATCTATCTAATCTACCTATCTATCGTATCTATCGTATCTACCTATCTATCGTATCTATCGTATCTATCGATCTATCTATCGTATCTACCTATATATCGTATCTATCTATCTATCTATCTATCTATCTATCTATCTATCTATCTATCTATCTATCTATCTATCGTATCTACCTATATATCGTATCTATCTATCTATCGTATCTACCTATATATCGTATCTATCTATCTATCTATCTATCTATCTATCTATCTATCTATCTATCTATCTATCTATCTATCTATCTATCTATCAATCTATCGTATCTACCTATATATCGTATCTACCTATATATCGTATCTATCGTATCGATCTATCTATCGTATCTATCGTATCTACCTATATATCGTATCTATCTATCTATCTATCTATCTATCTATCTATCTATCTATCTATCTATCTATCGTATCTACCTATATATCATATCTATCTATCTATCTATCTATCTATCTATCTATCTATCTATCTATCTATCTATCTATCTATCGTATCTACCTATATATCGTATCTATCGTATCGTATCTATCTATCTATCTATCTATCTATCTATCTATCTATCTATCTATCTATCTATCTATCTATCGTATCTACCTATATATCGTATCTATCGTATCGATCTATCGTATCGATCTATCTATCGTATCGATCTATCTATCGTATCTATCGTATCTATCTATATCTATCTATCGTATCTATCTATCTATCTATCTAATCTATCGTATCTATCGTATCTATCTATCTATCTATCTATCTATCTATCTATCTATCTATCGTATCTATCTATCTATCTATCTATCGTATCTACCTATATATCGTATCTATCGTATCTATCTATCTATCTATCTATCTATCTATCTATCTATCTATCTATCTATCTATCTATCTATCGTATCGTATCTATCTATCTATCTATCTATCGTATCTATCTATCTATCGTATCTATCGTATCTATCTATCTATCTATCGTATCGTATCTATCTATCTATCTATCTATCTATCTATCTATCTATCTATCTATCTATCTAATCTATCTATCTATCTGTCAGTCTATCTGTCTGTCTGTATATCTATCTATCTGTCTGTCTATCTATCGTATCTATCGATCTATCTATCGTACGTACGTACGTATCTATCTATCTATGCTAAATACATAGAGTATCTAGTATAAAGTCAGTGGTGTCTAGGACCAATGAATACATGTGCTAGCTCACCTCCTGTAGAAGATCCTCTACAGAGTGGTTAAAGCGATCAGAGAGCTCGTCGATGAGTTGGCTGCGGGCGATGTCCACGCGGTTCATGATGGTGTACTCCTCGCTGCACAGAATGCTGTACGTCTTACTGCACGCCTCCAGTACATCGATTTCTGTGTGCTTTTCCACCACCAGCCGGATCTGCTTCAGCAGCGCGTCCAGATGCTGAGCACCAAACATAGAACAGACTGCTTATTACACTGCAGTGTGTAGTGTACAAAATCTGCTCATCATTGTGCTGTTAAAAATAGCTGTTAATTCAGAGAGGTCACGTCTGGAAGACGTCCTGTTTACTGGAGAGGTTACAGATCATTGTCAAATGGCTCAGTGCATTACAGCGATAAATAATATGTACTTAATGCTCGTTTCTATACTATTAATATTGTAGTGCAGCTGATCAGAAAGCAAGCCACCTTCTGTGTATATGTGTATACTGCTGAGTAACATCGAAGTCGTTTACGTACCTTCTCCATTCGCCCAGAGCTGTAGACCTCCAGGTCAAAGAATTGTGGAATGTGTAAGAGGTTGGCCACCTTCTCAGAGTCTGCTTGATACTGGAAAGAGTGAGACCCAAAGGACAAGTACATTACATTCCAGTAGATTCTGGATATCCCAGTCATTGCGAATTTAATGCAGGCTAGTTTGAGATATCTAAATTTGACTAATTGGGCAACTAAAATAACTTCTTGTACTTGGTTGGTTAAAATCATCCCATTAAAATCAGAGTAACAGCCAAATATAATTTATTGTTTTCTGTTTATTATTGTGTTCAATGTATAAATTAAACTTTAATACAGGTGTGCAGATGCCTGAATCTGTGGGTAATACAAAATACAAATTCCCTGCAGAAATCCTTATATATCTACAGGGTAATAAAAAAAATCCTATAGAAACATCCCATAATGATAAGTGGGGACTACTGTGTGTGTTTAATTGTATATTTAATTGTATATAAATATATATGTGTGTGTGTGTGTGTAATTGTATATAGATTTATATAAAGTGTATGTATAATATATATATATATTATACATACACTTTATATAAATCTATATACAATTACATACACACACACACACACACATATATATATATATATATATATATATATATATATATATATTTATATTTATATATATATATATATATATATATATTATACACATATATACATATACACACACATATGCACACATACACACACATATGCACACATACACACACATATGCACACATACACACACAAACAATACATAAAAAAAAAAAAAGAAGCAGCAACCAAATACTTGTGCTTGTGTGTTATTCTAACCTTTGACAGCAGCATCGGAAGTGCTATAATGAAGTGCTCAGTCAGTTTATTCTTATCATCAATCTGGGTTTTCTTCTCTTTTGCAGTGAGAACCTGAGAGTAGAAATCACATTAAGACCAGAAGCAGATCTATACACTCAAAAGCCCAAAACAAAGTGCCACGATCTAATCCCGTACCCTTTTTCCAGTTCCTCGGCCGACAGGTGGGTGAGCCTCGGCCGCTTGTCTGATGGTGCACACCATGAGCTCGATCAAAGCACTTTCATGCCTGTCTCCCAGAACTAATACACAACAGTAGCATGTAAATGTAACATATTACAGTACGTTTATTATAACTGATTATATATGAAGCATTCCTGTGGGAGGATCAGTGAAAACGGTTGTACCTTCTTCTCCCTGTACAGGCTCCTCCAAAAGCAGCTCGATCATGCAGTCCCAGTCCTTCAGTAGCTCCTGGGAGCTGTCCCACAGGCTGTCCACAAGATATGCGGCATGTTCGTGCAGCTGGAACACACACACACACATATATCTGATTATACACACTCACACGGCTGCCCAAACTAATGATTAAGGACAGCACAGAGTCCAGAAATGATGTAATAATGCCACATGTAAATTAATATCTATTCTTAATAGTTATATGGTTGGCTAAAGCTGAGAGGACTTTACCAGTGGTCAGTGATTGATAAGTGTGAGTTAATGTACAGTAGTAATGATTTACATATCACACCCCTCACCTCACTTTCAAGAAAAAAGAGCACCAGCATTCTGATGAGGTTCCCATTAGCGCTGTTTCTGCCTCGCCTCTTAGCCAGAGCCTCCTCTGCCTGTGGGTCATGCCTACTAAACAACCTGCAGGAAAACAATACCTACTTGTACTAATACTGAAAGAATTGCATTGAGAAGTACATATATCACCTAATATCACACCAAAGCTTGTGGTAACAGTGCTAAAAGAGGAAATTACAACAACATAACGTAGCAGAATAGAAGTATTTATTTACTTCCTGTGGAGAAACTCTCCTGCAGCTACTGCCACGGGCCGATGCGCTGAATAGACCAGGTGGTAGACGTTCTCGCAGTCTTCGTTGGAGAGCGCGTCCTCGCTGCCACTGCAGCACACACAATGACACAAGTCTTAGCTTTGTTTACACGCACAGCTGCATGTCAGTGCAAATAAATCAAACATGCTGTTAAGGATTCTGCAACTGGATTTAAGAGGATAACCCAGAAACGTGGCATCCTTATAGCCTAGTCTTTATTTACACATCAAAATAAGGTTGCGTTTAATATGCAGCCACTGATGAGGTACCCGAATTGATTAACATCGCATTGTGTTTACAATACCTTAGTGTTTTCTATTATAAATACCGAACAAAACCTTATTTGAAGCACTTGACAGCACATTTGCAGCTACAGAGAGATATGCAGTGTAAAATGCTTACTGTAATATCAGAGTGACCAGTCGAATAGCCTCCACTGCTACGTCGTACTCTTTATCTAGAGTCATAGATACAATACGGTCCTAAAGACAATAAAAGAAAAAACAAAAATGCTCATCAGGCCAAAATAATTCAGCTAATAAAGAATGTTGTTTACATTTAAGTGTTAAAAATGCTTAAACAGGAATGAATCAGACCTTAAAGCGGTTAGTGAAGAGCTCCAGCTTGGGAAAAAGCCCTCTGTTGGTATAGAGAGTCTGAAGCGCTTTGAGACACTTTAGTCGGACTTCTCCTTGCTGTGTGAACACACAAAAGCTGTTAAATCGCTAAAAGCAACTGACACCAAACTAAATTTACCAACATGTAACTTAGAAAGGGAAAATGCAGTTTAAAAAGTCTAGTGGTACCCTGACAGCGGAGGGCTGGACCTGACACACAACCCCAACCGCTTCTTTTTACCAGCACAAGGCAGGTTCACACAGGGATCAGTATTATGTACAGAGTCATGAGCTCCTCTCCACTGTTATGACCATTGACCAGCCAGGAAAGGTCGTGATTGGCTATGAATGAGAGTGGGCGGACGGAAGAGATTCCTCATCGCTGCTACAATCATGTCTGTGTGGGTGCCTGGGCGGCACGGCGGCTCGCACTGTCGCCTCACAGCAAGAAGGTCCCGGGTTCGATCCCCAGGCGGGGGCGGTCCGGGTCCTTTCTGTGTAAAGTTTGCATGTTCTCACCGTGTGTGCGTGGGTTTCCTCCCACAGTCCAAAAACATGCAGGAGACACTGAATTGCCCTATAGGTGAATGGGTGTGTGTATGGGTGTGTGCCTGCCCTGTGATGGACTGGTGTGCCGTCCAGGGTTTTACTGTGTGCCTTGTGCCCATTGTAAAGCCGGGATAGGCCCCAGCACCCCCCCCCCCCCCACCCCTAATTGGATAAGCGGTGAAGAAGGCGGTTCACCAGCACAAGGGGGTCTACACAGGAATTAGTATCGTATACTGAGAGTATCACGCCTCTCTCCGTCGTTATGGCTTGCTCACCCTTAGACAGAGCCAATCATGTCTGTTGGGATGCCGGACGGCTGATAGCAAAGCTGAGATTCGAACCCGAGAGCTCGAAAATTCAGCAGTGGTGGGCTAGCATGTTTTACCTTTGCGACACAAATTTGGGCTTTTTAAGGACCAGCAGATACCAAACATATACATACATACATACATATGTGTTCTATTGCCCACATAGTCAATATGTTGAATGTAAGACAAGATGCACACTCACCCGGTCATGTAATGTCCAGCCCACATACTTTAGATAACTGTCATTAAGAAAAGCGTCGCTGTAAAGCTTCATCCACACTCCGATCTCCTCGATGCAGATCGCTCTGATCTCAGCTATAGCATCTCTAAAAACGAGAAAGAAATAAACTGTACTTTCAAAAACGAGCAGGGAACCAAACGTCAGCTATTAACTCCTATAAATCCAACACAAACCTGTAGCGGTGCACGAAAATTCCCTTAAAGATGGAGTTCATCATGTTCTCAATTTCATCCTGGTTCTCGTGAAGCTGCAAGGTAGTAACCCAAAGACTTAATTCAAACGTCTGTGTAAGACAAACACAGAACGGACATCGAACGTGAGCGAGATTCGTTTTACCTCCTTCCGTTTCTCTAGAAGCAGCTCCAGCTTGTCGGTGGCTCTTTTTCCGGCCACCTTGTTGCGTTCGGCTTCGTACTGTCTCTGCGTGTTGTCCTGGTTGATGCTCAGGTTCAGCGCGACGTTCACCAGCGCCGTCATCAGTTTCATAGCTGCGGGGCAAAAACGGACCAGTGTGTTCGCAAGCGGTAGTGCTCGACTGTGAGTGTTTCCTAATCTCATCTCAGGCCCCCAGGTGACACACATAAATATTACATATAAAAAATATGTATATATATTAGGGCTGTCAAACGATTAAAAATTTTAATCGCGATTAATCTCAGAATTTCATATAGTTAATCGCGATTAATCGCATTAAATAAAATCTGTGTAAATGTTATAGAAAACAAGGTTTTTTTAAGTGAAATGTGAAAAGTGGACGTTTCTACACGAAGTGAGAGTGTTTTGACCCTTTTGGGGCTTCCATAGTTCATGGACTAGCGTGCTTGACTCCGGTATTCAGTGCCATAACAGATTAAGTTAATAAAGTGTTTTGCTCCCGACAACTTGTGAATATAGCGTGTATTTATTTCTTTATTATGCAAGTGCATCCCAACGACGCTCAGTTATATTATTTTAACAAACCGCAAATGAAAAACGGTGGCAAGTCCGACATTAAAACGTTTGTTCTACCAGTCAAGTCTCAACATGAACTAGAATTGGCGTTAACGGCACTATTTTTTTAAATCACGTTAAATTGAGATCGCGTTAATGCGTTATTATCGCGTTAACTTCGACAGCCCTAATATATATATATCTTAGCCATGTGCCATAATTAAAATGTTTAACTATTTAAAATATCAACTATTTAAGGGAAGGGGTTGCAAAAAAATACCATCTTAACCTCACATGGCATTAAAATTAATGAGATGTCATGAAATGAAATAGACGTCTGACTGATTACCTGCCAGGGTGCTGGTGTGTCTGAAGGCTCGGACCTGCGAGTCGGAGAGGCCGGTGAGGAGGGAGATGACCGTGTCCATCATGTAATCGTCATAAATGATGCTGTACTGACACTGCCGGATTAACACGCCGATGAACTCGCAGAAGTTGTAGCGGAACTTCTTCCACTGTGGGCCGGCTATCGTCAGCGGGTAGTCGCCGCTGTCCTAAAACAACATTGCAACATCGAGGCACGTGTTATGTTGACTTTCGAGCTTTATGTGGAACGTCCAGTCGAAAATGCTGTGAATAACGTACCTCATCAAACTCTTCGGTCATCTTCCTGATAATTTCTGCGTTCTGCATGTTTCTGAACATCTCGATTCTTACGGTACCTGTAAATAGTGTGAATAATGTGATCAGGCTTTATTTTAGGACTTGTTAACTTGTCGCTGTTGCACTTAAAGGGTATAAAAAGCCAAAAGATAACAGCTTATAAAAGGTATGATGAACAGGAAATTTAACAAACACCAACATGCTTTAGTGTTATATTTGTAAGTCCTATTTATTCAGTATTTAAATATTCATGCTGAAATATTGAATAACTGAAACATAAAAGGAAAAAATAGATTTGCCTAAAATTACACAAGTATAAAAACTACACACGGCGGAGTTTTATATGTACATTGTAAGTACAGTCGGGCAACAAGTGTCAAACAAGAGTACATATCAGCCTGGCTGACACGCCATATAAAGTTTGTTTTGATTTTAACGCCATGTTTAACATATCATCAGGCATAACATTATGACCACCTTCCTAATATTGTGTTGGTCCCCCCGCCCCTTGAGATGCACTGTGTATTCCGACACCTTTCTTTCAGAACCAGCATCAACTTCTTCAGCAGTCTGAGCTACAGTAGCTCGTCTGTTGGATCGGACCACACGGGCATCGGTGAGCCTTGGCCACCTTGGCCAGTTTCCTGATTGCATGTGAATCTGTCCTGTTTCTGTCTAATTTTAAGAAATTGTTCTATATTTGTTGTTCTCTCTCATAATTTAGCTAATTTTTAATGAACTGTCTTATGCTGCTCTCTTTGTTTTTATCTGAATTATTCTTGATGTTGATGTACTATTTTGATTTTGTACTATGATTTGTATGGTGTATGTATTTGTTTTGATTATTTGTCTTATGTAAAGCGTCTTTGAGTATCTTGAAAAGCGCTATATAAATAAAATGTATTATTATTATTATTATTAAATACTGACCACTGCAGAGCTGCAGTTTTGGAGATGCTCTGACCCAGTCGTCTAGCCGTCACAATCTGGCTCTTGTCGAACTCGCTCAGATCCTCATGCTTGATCATTTTTCCTGCTTCTAACATCAACTTTGAGGATCAAATGTTCACTTGCTGCCTAATACATCCCCCCCCCCACTAACAGGTGCCGTGATGAAGAGATGGAGTGTTATTCACTTCATCCGTCAGTGGTCACAATGTTATGCCAGGTCAGTGTATTTGTGTCATTTTACGACATGATGGGTATTATGTTTGAGTCTGCTTATTGTGTCTTGTCTGTATATTATAGGTCAATATTATATTTTCATTGAATAGTTGTAATATAGATTAAAACTGTTCTTTTGTGTTCTTTTGTGTTAGGCGTGTGTAGTTGTTGTCTTTCCTTTGTATATTTGGGTCATTCTGTTAGGATGTGCTTTACTGTAATGTTGTGAACCGTACCCTTGCATCCAGAGCACTGAATGAAAAAGTTGATGAGATCCAGCAGAGCCAAATCTCTGTCCTGTTTGTATGATTCAATCCAGTCGTCAACAACTGACTGTAAATCAAACACACAAAAACAGCCCGTTTACACACGATATTGTAAGTAATCTCAGCAGGAACACATTCAGTATCGTGTTCGGGTTCGACATTCGGCACTGGTTACCTGCATGGCGCTCTTGCCGAGTTTGACCACCTCGAACAGCGTGGACGGGTCGGCACCGTCTCCGTTCTGCTGGGCCACGCCGTTGGGTCGCCTGCCTCCCTTTTCTACCGGCGACTTGCGAGCTTTCTTGTTGGAGGCTTGCTGAATGAGCAGAGAAGAAACGGGTCTCGTGTTCTGTGTAGTTTATTTACATTTATATTCATTACAGTTTAAAAAATCCTGTTGAGTGGGTTGAAGCAAATCTTACTGATAGTGTAGGATTGTGTATGTAATATTAGCCACTGGGTGTTTTTTTTAAGGCAGATGCTATTTGCACCCAGGTGTAAATATTACAAGATTACAAATAATTTCACTATTTTTTATATTATTTTCAGATTGTATTATTTACATTATACATTATCTACACCCAGGTGTAAAATAGCAATATATACTGACATGCCAAAAGTCTTGGTACAGGAACTAGTATCATGTTAGGTACCCCTTTAGCCTGGCTAAGTGCAGCAGGCATTGGTTCCACAAGTGGACGGAAATATCTGGAGGGGTGTTGACCCGTGCCATCTGGATAGCCACCCACAGGTCAGTGGTATTTGTAGGTGCAGGATCTCTGGTCCCTTTATGACATATTCCCAGTACATGTGACACTGGATTAAGGAATGTCAAATGTCCCACCCGTCTCGTACCCACAATATTGCCTCACTCAAACGCCATTAATTTGTATCGCCTTGCCATGAGCACCAGTGGTCAGCCTTACTCACAAGATAATACCACACAACTTATACAGATATGGGCATTTCCAAGCCGTCCCCAGATAACGCCACTTCATGATCAATTTACTGCTATCCGTTGACCTTTAGCATGTCCATGTATAGTGTTTATATATTGTTGGTAGACATGCGCAGTTGAGTTTGTTTGCTCTTTTTCTTTTTGGGGTACGAATAGCTGTACTGTGTGGGGAATGCTATGTGTACCCGGGTTTTTTTTAAATACACAGTTTGATATAGAACTGGGAGAGACTGTATAAAGCAGCGATCCCCAACCTTTTTTGCACCATGGACCGGTTTCATATAAGATATAATTTCACAGACCGGCTGGGGCGAGAGGAATTAAAATAGAATAACTATACTGCTCACAAACGAGACGCTGTTTCCACCTGGGGGTGATATGAGACGATAGACACCCGTGTGCTGGAAATGGAAGCAGTGTTTTCATTGCTGATGTAGTGATCTCTAACTATTTATTCTTTCTGTGCGGCCCGGTAATAAACCACCCATGGACCCGGTGGTTGGGGACCACTGGTATAATGTGTGTACATTTGAAAGGTGTTTGAAAAAGATTAAATTGTAGTCTTACAGCTCCTCTTCCTGGCCTTCCTCTCTTCTTCTTGCCTTTGCCCTCTGCATGCTCTTCCAGCTCACTGACGCTGAGACTCAGACTCACCGTTTCTCCCTGCCCAGACTCATTAGACGAGTCCCTGCTCAAACACGCACATGCTTAACACCTATACGACAACAATAAATACTTCTGTCACATATACAAACTGCATTTTGTGCATTCTGAACACTTACTGCAGGGCAGGGAAGTCAGAATTAATCATGCTGTCTCTTCGCTGAGGAGTTTATTGTAGATGCTTTATCCAGCGCAGGAGTAAAGGGGATATAGGTGGCGTCCTGCTTTGTCTGCTTTCCACGATAATGATTCAAGCAGAAGAATCAGTGAAGACCTCCATCCACTCAGAGCACCTGAGGAACAAAATCACAGAGACATGGTTCTTCAGTATGAGATTTCAACCTGATTTATGTAGGTGGATGTAAACGCTGGACTTGGGTGACTGGTGACTTTGGGAGCACCAGCTGGCAAGTCGGTGAACTGCAACCAAGGGAGGCACACGCATGAAATCTATTACTATAGACACACACACACACACACACACACACACACACACACACACACACACACACACACACACACACACACACAACAGTAGCAGTAGTTCCCAGTATGAAGAAACTCCCACAGGCTAAACATTAACAGGGTCATAAGTCATGTACAAGTCAAGTCTATGAGGTTTTCCTCACATATAAAACAAGAATCCTAGTAGCAACTGTTTAAAATAATATGTATGGCCATTAGGTATATGTGAAGTTGCTTCAAGTCAAAAACTAGAAATATACAATAATACAATACATACAATAACGGTTACCTGATTAGAAAAGTAGCAACTATCAGTAATATATAAAACTTACATTTAATAGACGCCAAGAATGTTTAAGATATTTCAGCAATACCCGAACATAAACCCATAAATAAACAAACATCATGGCCTGTTAATATTTTCTTGGACAATGGAGACATGTCTAGGTTTCAAGCTTTGCATGTTCAGGTTGCATATTAGCCAAGATAACAAGTTACATACATCAGCATGGTGACAAAATCAAGTTTAAGTTGCTCCAAGTTACATGTAAAGCATCCCAGAGATCATGGCGTGACGCTGAATGCATTTTTAGGGGCCTAGGTGGTGAATGAGAGTGGTCTAGGACAGGAGGGGGTACTGGAGTAGTAATCTAAAGATCGCTGGTTCGAGCCCCACCTCTGCCAGGCTCTCACCTCTCAATTGCTTAGAAAACATACGGTCACAGTACTGTAAGTCGCTTTGGATAAAAGTGTCTGCTTAATGCTGAAAATGTCAATGAAATCCGTGTAAATGTGTCATTAATAAATATGTCGCTGTAGTAGATTGAATTTAAAACAAACAAACCAAAAACTATACGTTTTCCAGCACTTTAAGCCACTACATTTACATTTTCAGCATTTAGCAGACGCTTTTATCCAAAGCGACTTACACAATGAGCAATTGAGGGTGAAGGGCCTTGCTCAGGGACCCAACAGTGGCAACTTGGTGGTGGCGGGGCTTGAACCGGCGACCTTCTGATTACTAGTCCAGTACCTTAACCACTGAGCTATCACTGACCACACTATCAGCTTTGACATCATTATGCAATGTATATTTAATTGTTTAAGGCAGCACTGTCGCCTCACAGCAAGAAGGTCCTGGGTGCGAACCCCGGGTCCTTTCTGTGTGGAGTTTGCATGTTCTCCCCGTGTCTGCGTGGGTTTCCTCCCACAGTCCAAAAACATGCAGCCAGGCTAATTGGAGACACTGAATTGTCCTATAGGTACCTAATGCATCGTAGTGCCGGTCCCAAGCCCGGATAAATAGGGAGGGTCGTGTCAGGAAGGGCATCCGGGGTCAAAACTGTGCCAAATCGATAATGCGGATCACGAACCGCCTGCGACGCCTAACGGGAGCAGCCGAGGACATAGATAGATTTAATTGTTTAAGGGTTTATTTAGCTAGTGAGACTTTTTTCCTACATAAAGCTTTTAATGTTATATGATCGGCATTATAAATTGCACAAAGATAACTTAGCCTTCAGGAAAACACATGCAGTGAACAAACGGGACAGTGGTAGCCTAGTGGGTAGAGCTCTGGGCTATCATTTGGCCCTTCAGCCATTGTTTGACCCTTGAGCACGGCCCTTAAGCCTGACTGAAAAGAGAATTGTTGTACTGTACATGTGTATATGTATTTATGACCAATAAAGGCACTCATTTGTTTAATTTAATAACAATTAGAAAGCAAATCACCCAGAATAAAGCAAACAAACTATGTAAGACCTCATAGCCACTAGGGGCAGTACAAGTCACACATTTCTGACCACTGATGAAGGTCTAGAAGATGACCGACTCAAACAGCAGCGATAGATGAGCGATCGTCTCCGACTTCACATCTACAAGGTGGACCGACTAGGTAGGCGTGTCTAATAGAGTGGACGGTGAGTGGACACGGTATTTAAAAACTCCACTCGTACCGGCACAACACACACTAACACACCACCACCATGTCAGTGTCAGTGCAGTGCTGAGAATGATCCAGCACCTAAATAATACCTGCTCTGTGGTGGTCCTGTGGGGGTCCTGACCATTGAAGAACAGCATGAAAGCAGGTTAAAAACGTATGTAGAGAAACAGATGCTAAACAAATAAAGGCATTCATTTATTCATTTTAATAACAATAACAATTAGAAAGTAAATCACCCAGAATAAAGCAAACAAACCAAAATAAAAACAAGAACCAGGTAAGACCTCATAGCCACTAGGGGCAGTACAAGTCACACATTTCTGACCAACAATAGCAGACCTGGAACTAATACAGACAATCAAACAATGCAACTACGTAAGGAAAATGAATTGTTTATTTATTCTATTAATAAACTGGTAATTTTTCAGGATTCAAGATCACAGCAAAAACAATAGGCTGCCAGTAGGGGGCGCAACAAGCACGATGTTTCACTGTTGCTGTGGAAACTGATGAACCAGGAGCCAAATTTGCACAATCAGTACCTTTGTTAGGGGGTAAAATCAGACAGGATTCACATCAGCCACGAAAGCTGGAGTACTTTCATATCATGTCAAAGCAGGTAGGTAAAAAAAATCCCATCAGAGACACTATCTGAGATAAACCGAACATCCAGACCAGGCTGAGTCCAAGGTTCGTGTGTACCTGACACTAGATGGCTCCCCACCTCCAGTGGAGTGAAATGAGGCTTCAGCTTTGGCCTGCACACGTACAGTAATAAGTGCGAGTCTCTCAAGAGTCTGGCTGTCAGTCAACAGCACTTAAACAGCGAGATAAATACACGTCTGGGTCACTGCACACGCCGGAGGTCAGTTCACGCGGTTGAAAATACATATTTACACAAAGATTGAGGTCATTAAGGGACACAATGTGAAATAAAATGCTTTTATGAGCTGCTGTAGTTCTCCCATCCCCCATAATTGGAATATATGGTCAAGCCAGCAGCCAGGGTTTCTGTGAGAACAGTATGCAGAGTGTTCAGCCTGTAGTGAGATGAGATCCTGAAGCAGTCCGTCAGGCTACAACACTCGGATTATAAAGGAAACTGAGGATCTTTCAGAGGTTTAAAGGTGACCTGAAAGTACCGTCCTTCTGGGAACGATTGAGGTCACTAGGTAAAATTGATTAGAAATACAGTACACAGATCAGTCATAACATTAAAACCACCTCCTTGTTTCTACACTCTATCAGCTCCACTTACCACATAGAAGCACTTTGTAGTTCTACAATTACTGACTGTAGTCCATCTATTTCTCTGCATGCTTTGTTACCCCCCTTTCACCCTGTTCTTCAATGGTCAGGACCCCCACAGGACACTGACATGGTGGTGGCGTGTTAGTGTGTGTTGTGCTGGTATGAGTGGATCAGACGCAGCAGCGCTGCTGGAGTTTTTAAACACCTCACTGTCACTGCTGGACTGAGAATAGTCCCCCAACCAACGATATATCCAGCCGACAGCGCCCCGTGGGCAGCGTCCTGTGCCCACCGATGAAGGTCTAGAAGATGACCGACTCAAACAGCAGCGATGGACGATCGACCGTCTCCGACTTCACATCTACAAGGTGGACCGACTAGGTAGGAGTGTCTAATAGAGTGGACGGTGAGTGGACACGGTATTTAAAAACTCAACTCGTACCGGCACAACACACACTAACACACCACCACCATGTCAGTCTCAGTACAGTGCTGAGAATGACCCACCACCTAAATAATACCTGCTCTGTAGTGGTCCTGTGGGGGTCCTGACCATTGAAGAACAGCGTAAATGCAGGTTAAAAACTTATGTAGAGACACAGATGGACTACAGTCAGTAATTGTAGAGCTACAAAGTGCTTCTATGTGGTAAGTGGAGCTGATAACATGGACAGTGAGTGTAGATCAGTGTATGTGGAACGTTTAACATGATTTAGCAGTTGCACTACAGGGTGTCGACCAACAAGTATCACATTTCTTGTGACCAGAATATATTCGATCGCAGCGGGTCCAGTTCCGCTTGGAAACACAGACGCAAGGCAGTTGTAGCCTAGCGTTTGAGGGACTGGACTAGTAATCGAAGAGTCGCTGGTTCAAGCCCAAAGCTATAAAGTCTTAACCCTTAATGCTTAGACACTTAGACACTCGATTTGAATAAGTGTCTGCTTAATGCCGAAAACGAACCCTAAACCGGGTGCCAATCCATATCAGAGCTTTGCCCAACCCCAGATATAGCCAATCATGTCTGTGCAGACACCTGTCCAGCTGATAGCACAGCTGAGATTCTAACCTGGATAACAAACCACTGCCATCCGAGTGCCCAGCTACAGTTTTTATTAAGTGTAATACAAATAATCTGGTGGCATCGCTGCTGGAGTGTCAGAAAGCAACACGTCCAGCATTTACACATTATTACAATGACTGCAAGTTTCAGTTAATCAATGGTTAAGAGCGTGATTTGGATTTGCTTAGGTTTATTTAGGTCTGCAGTTTAGGCGTCGACCCCATTTAAAGACAGACAGAGAGGTCTGGAATACCGATAGCTGCCCGGAGGTGACGAAATGACCCGTCCGTTCCTTCTGTGGCTTGGATGCACAGCAGTATCCGGAGTCGTAACACGGATCGCTCATTTCTCTACTGTCACACCTACTTAAGCAAGCACTGAACTTAATCAGGTGTGTCTGAGCAGTTAAATCACCAGTCTGTGCTGGACTCTGCCCCTCAAAGGTGTGAACCCCCGTTTTGCTCTTTGAAGACGCTGGATATTAAAGTACTGAATCTGAATTAGACCGGAGACGTCTGTAGTTGCGACTTAATTGTATTAGTGTCATAAACACGGCAGTTACGGCGTGAAGACAACACAAATGATCCTAAATCACACCACTAATGTCTCGCTCTGAGAATCGTCTGTGTTACTGTAATTCGGTGTCCGCTCAGTCGCGTGTAATAGCCGACAGCTTTCGTGTTGGTCTAATTTAAATAAATAAATAAATCAAATAGACGAGGAACATCTCCACTGGTAAAGTATGCCAACATCAGATATTTTAACCATTCTTTAGCTTTAACCCCATCACATGAAACAGGCTTAATGTGGTTCTGACCTATTTTAACTGCAATTCTTTATACTAATTTAGAAATACTTACTGTTCTCCCTCACAATCTGTTGTTTTACCCCGAGGGCATTCGGATGGAAACCTGTTTACCCGCCGAGGTTAAGGATCGAAGTCGAGACTGCGGTGCCAACGATGCTGCTCCTGCCGGATGTGACGGGTCTGGAGTAATTGCACCAAGAACGACAAGAACTCACTACAGACTAGACCGAATAATAACTCTATTATTATTTATTTATTTATTTATTTATTTAAAGTTTCCTCCAGACCACCCAAGAAGGATGGGCCCTGCTGAGTCCGGTTCCTCTCAAGGTTTCTTCCTGTAATTTTAAGGGAGTTTTTCCTTGCCACAGTCGCCCTCGGCTTGCTCAACAGGGGTTTTTGTATCTGTTGGTCCTGGATTTTGTAAAGTTGCATTGAGACACTGTCTATTGTAAAAAGCGCTATATAAATAAATTTGACTTGACTTGACAATCTTCCTTCCTTGCTACACTAACCTCACATCCACCGTGGAGTAAATAAAAGCAGTTAAATGCTACCAAGAAAGAAATTCTATTTCCCTTCCCATTCATGCAGATTCATTTTCTTTACAAGGCAGATTCTATTCACGTCAGGTGTGACCACCACTGAACCCTGCCAAAATCTCAAAACCACCAATCACTTAAATCAATGTAGTTCTGTGTCACAATGACAGTATGTATGACCGATTACTCAAACATCTTATTATCCAGCTACAGGTTAACAAGGCTCAGGCCTGTCACACTTATCATATACAGCTTACAGCTCAGGCTGATCTAATAATCCTGCATCATTACTATGAAAATCAATACCTACAAAAGCGTGACATTAACAGCGGAATAAAACAGAGCCGAGCTGGCTAATCGGTAAAATACATTATCACATAGATGCCGTGTGTTTCACAGCTTTTTAATTGTGGTGCCACAGTTCTATAGCTCCCTAGTCATCAAAACTTTATATTATAATACATATTACTTGTAGAGGACAGGGATTCATTTGGCTTTGGCAGCATTTTGTCAGTATTTGACCCTTTAAAACTGGCATAGCTTGCTAAACACAGACTGTGGATTTAGAATTATAATACAACAATAATATTCGTTCTGTTAAGGGTGGCACAGCAGTAAAATTGTGCTCATCCACTACCACTTTATGACTGGCAATGACTGGGTGTGGGGCGAGTGGATAAAGCAGTGTGTGTGTGTGTGTGTGTGTATATAATATACGTGTGTGTATATATGTATATATATATATATATATATATATATATATATATATATATATATATATATATTATACACACACATACTACATGCATCATAATTACTCACAATAATTACTACATAATTACTACTTTCTTAACCGCTTATCCAATCAGGGTCGGGTTATGCTGGAGCCTATCCTAGCTTTTCAATGGGCGCAAGGCACACAGAAACACCCTGGACGGGGCGCCAGTCCATCGCAGGACAGACACAGACACACACACAGACAGACACACACACACACACACAGACACACACAGACACACACACAGACACACCCACACACACAGACACACACACACACAGACACACACACACACACAGACACACACACACAAACACACACAGACACACAGACACACACACAGACACACACACACAGACACACACACACAGACACACACACACACAGACACACACACACACAGACACACACACACACAGACACACAGACACACACACACACACACACAGACACACACACACACACACAGACACACACACAGACACAGACACACACACACAGACACACACACACAGACACACACACAGACACACACAGACACACACACACAGACACACACACAGACACACACAGACACACACACACAGACACACACACACAGACACACACACACACACACACACAGACAGACACACACACACACAGACACACACACACAGACACACACACACACACACAGACACACACACAGACACACACACACACACACAGGGCAATTCAGTGTCTCCAGTTAACCTGAATCCCACACAGACACGGGGAGAACACGCAAACTCCACACAGAAAGGACCCGGACCGCCCCGCCTGGGGATCGAACCCGGGACCTTCTTGCTGTGAGGGCGACGGTGCCACCCACCGAGCCACCGTGCCGCCCGCATCATAATTAGTTAGTCCAAAAACTGCAAACTAATAACCATTTCTGACGATCTTCGACATGCATTTCAGCCTTGAAACCAGTGTAATACAGATCTGATCAAAACCCACTAAAAAATAAATATGATTTTTACATATGGGTAATATTTTACATCAGAGACGTGAGATTCCAGGCTTCCTTCTGCATTTCACTACAAACTGAATGGACTGTCGAAGCTATAAAGTCTAAAGCCGCTTCAGAACAAAGATGAGTGTCCCTTTAAGCCTGTGGCTCTTCGTGTCTCGGTAATGCCGAGACCAATTACGCGGTGTTTTATTTTTATTTATTTATTTATATTTTTTATGGAAAGCCGGCCGGGCTGGCAAGGTCAGAGTGGAAAAAATATACACGCGCATATGCAAACAGCTTAGCGTGTGGCGAATTCATGGATAGAGAAGGTGTGAAGATTTGAACATTTCAGTGTTTCCAGGCACTTCTGCTGGCTTTCGGGGGAAGACCGCTAAGCAACGTGCTTTTTTCTTTCAGCGATGTCTGCCATACTTTACATCGTAGCCTTAAAACCTGTCTAAAGGTGTTCTTACTCAATATTCCATTGTTTGTTTATTAGGATTTTAACGTCATGTTTTACACTTTGGTTACATTCATGACAGGAACGGTAGTCACTCATTACACAAGATTCATCAGTTCAAACACAGTCATGGACAATTTTGTATCTCCAGTTCACCTCACTTGAACGTCTTTGGACTGTGGGAGGAAACCCACACAGAAAGGACCCGGACCGCCCCACCTGGGGATCGAACCCGGGACCTTCTTGCTGTGCGGCGACAGTGCTGCCCTCAATATTCCATCACAATAAGTAATTGTAACCCATCTGACGTTCTGTACACTTCTTGTATATAAAGCACAAGGGATTCACATAATGATCTCAAATGATGTTTGGTGGGGGATCCTATTTTTTTTAATCTGCTTCAAGCATTTAGTTTGCAAAACAATAAAATCTGTGTACAAAAACACACAAAAAACTCAAAACCAGAGCAGATACACATCACACAAAAGAAATTTATTTAAGCATTTAAAAACCTACATTTTTGCACGTCGTAAATGCAAAAATTAATACTTCTCATTAGGGCATCGGTAAGATTACTTAGTAATAGTAGTAACTAGAGATGGGAGGATCGATCGACTTTCAATCGATATCGGCCGATTTTCAATCAAAATATGCTATCGACGATCGGACGATATTTCCCAAATGTAGCCGATCCGATCACTTGATATATAAAGATCACGTTAAGTTAACAGCTCAGTGGATTGATCCAGACTTTGCGCTACAAAACACGAACCATCACATCACCATTCATCAACCATCGTACAGAAACCATCATGAAAGCTCTTCACGACCTAAAATAACAGAATTAACGTTGTGCATCATACATACGATGTAATTTTGCTGACTGAAATATTTACTTTAAAAAGATAATTCAACCCGGTCACATCTGAGTCGATTCTATCAGCACGTTATTCAAACTCGTGTTCAGTTTGGTAACTCGTAAGTGGTTCTTGCTTTTGATGTAAATGAGAACAGAAACGTTACAGAGCCAATCAGAGGCAAAAGTTTATTCATTACCAAATTCGTTAGTTCAGGATCATCTGCTAAACTTTTAGGGTAATCAGAACTTTTAGCTCCACAGACGGAACGAGTCTGACTCGGTGACCGCTCTGTGGTAATAGCGGTTTAATTAAGCTTTTTAATTAAGCTTTTTAATGTAAGAAAGTCACACAAAATGTTCTGTAGTAGCTGGTGTTTATTTAAAACCACAGCATTTATTAATAACAGTAAAAACGGAGAGAGAAACTTACGCGTCACATTCGACTCCTGAATCAGAATCATTTAAAGCGACACTCTGAACAAAGCGTTTTTTTTAAGAAACACACACACGCTGTTGCTTTCGGTTTATCTTTTAAGTTTTTTTCAGACTAAACTGGATAACATTAAACCTGTGTGTGTGTGTGTGTGTGTGTGTGTGTGTGTGTGGTCAGTTAGACTAATAAGATATGTCTCCTGTGGGTGAAAAAAATAATTGTTTGGATACTTTATTATTTACTGCTGATTTTGCGCTAAAAATTGCATGTCATTCAACCCCCCCCCCCCCCCCCCCCCGATCGAAATCGACTATCGGCCGATTGCCCTGAAAGGAGATCGGAGATCGCAATCGATGCCAAAAAACCCGATCGGTCCATCTCTAGTAGTAACAGCCTAACAGTACTGGAGTTGTGTGTATAAAAGTTGGAGATGATGTTAAGAAATGATGCCTGTTCTGCTTTGCAAAGTACAGAAGGTGTTTTTATGTTTGTTTGTTTATTAGGATTTTAACGTCATGGGGAGAACATGCAAACTCCACACAGAAAGGACCCGGACCGCCCCGCCTGGGGATCGAACCCGGGACCTTCTTGCTGTGAGGCGTCAGTGCTACCCACCGAGCCACCGTGCCTCCCTTGTTTTTATGTAACTAAATAGTTTATAACGGCTTCTACAGATCAAACTAAATACTGTATTTCCAAAAGCAGGAATCAGGAGCATCACTTTAATTCACTTCATTTATCTGCATTCTGCTTACACACACACACACACACACACACACACACACACACACACACACACACACACACACACAGAGCTAAAGCCAACTCAAACTAAATATCCATTCATTAAACTGACCCGACATTTACCTTAAAATAGGCCAAAAAACAGCGGTTTGCTGCCAAGAGCGATGCATTATAGATCAAAATCAGACTTGGAGCATCAGTGCAATCGAGCGCTTGCATGCCACTGGGACTCGGACCCACGTTTCAAATATTTCAGCACAAAGACAAAGGAAACTTAAAATAGACACGAGTGTTTCCATCGTAACCAAGCTCGTGTGATTTAAACGTTTAACATCAATTATCCATAATAATAATAATAATAATAATAATAATAATCTCTCAATGATACATGTTGAATTTTCATGTATTATTGCAAAACGAGCCCCAAAGTTAAACGCTGGTTCAGTCGTGTTTCTAGTACGGATGTAACGATGCACCACAAGACGGTTAAAAATCGATTCACACGCGTAACGATTCATTTACATTTACGCCACTTAGCAGACGCCTTTATCCAAAGCGACTTACATTACAGTATGCAGTCTGAGCAATTCAGGGTTAAGGGCCTCGCTCAGGGGCCCAACAGCAGCAACCTGGCAGTGGTGGGGCTTGAACCAGTGACCTTCTGGTTACTAGTCCAGTACTTTACCACTAGGCTACTGATTGCCCCAAATCGGTTTACATGTTTAATGAATCGATATTCACTTTAAACAGCAGAGGGCGCTGGCGCTATTCACCGCGCCTGGTTGACGTCACTAAAGGGTTGCCAGGTTCGGAATTTTCTTTATTTGTATTATTCATTTATTTATTTAATGTGGGATTTGTTTTAAAATTTCATTTCAGTTTTTTTTTTTACACAAAAAGGGAAATGTGCAGCTTTGCTTTGCATCGTTTGTACCTACATCAGAAATAAAAGGACATTAATTATTTAGATGAATAAAAAATAAGCACAAACACATCTGTTGATGCATGCTCAATAATCCAGGTACACAGTTCATCTGGACACAAGTTTGTTGTAGAGATACGTTTCGTCACTCAATCCGAATGACTTCTTCAGTCTGAGCTGGTGTTGAATACCCCGACCTTATATGCAGTTGATTTGCATAACGACCGATCACCGCACATTGCATAACAATGGAACCGGTGATCAGGTCCACACTGGTCATTGTGAATTACATATGGACCTGATCACCGGTTCCATTGTTATGCAATGGGCGGTGATCGGTCGTTATGCAAATCAACTGCATATAAGGTCGGGGTATCATGGGTAGAGTGTATCGTTACATCCCTAGTCTATCATAGCTGGATATGAACAACCCTCCGAGGTCTGGACCATTGGCACGAGCGCATTTAATGAGCGCATGAACTTATTATGATTTGCATAATTCTCTTATGAAATCAGGTGTTTATGACTGAGAATTCCTCCCAGGGTGGATCATATTTTCCACACACACGACCAGCACCAACGACTGGGAAAGCAGATGTGCTTAAAACAGGAATGAACAACATTTAACGTAATAAAGAAAACACGTATACTGAGGGATGTGTATGTTCTTATTCCTTCTATCTAGAGTAAGCATTGTTGTTGAGTCTTGGTCATCAGATAAGTATAAAGTAAACAGATTATCATCATAGACATCATAGAAAAGGCGACATATCAAACACTGTGTCCAGTCGGATTAAAACAATAAATCCAGCCCAGTATCAGCCTGACAGCCATATTCTGTCTGATCTCTTATTTTTTTGTTTCTTCGGACCCCAGGTTCATGTGACCAAGTTTCACAATAGCAGGGAATAGGAATCTAATAAATCACATGAGAAAAGAATAACGGCGCGATATTCCGCTTGCACACCAGCGCCGAGTTCCTGAACTCCTCGGTTCGAAATTCGGTGTTGCCACCGGCCGGCTGGGCGCCATCTAGCGGGCATAATTGGCAGTGCCTGCAGCAGATACTAATTGGCCGCCGTATCTGCAGGGTGGGGGCCGGACTATGTGTGGGTGGGTGGGTGGATCTTCATAAGCTGTGTAAGGACCCTGATTGGCGCCTGTGCACGGGTCGGAAGAGGCGTGTACAGCGACGTGCTCTCCTCGGACGCAATCTGGTATCTCTCGGCAGCAGGACAAAATTGAGTGGGTTAATAATGATCATTGTACGGAAGCATTTTGATCGAACAGAAAGCCATTAATTCAACGATTAACCAAAGACAAGCAATAAAAAAAAGCCTTTAGTAAATAAATATGTAAACACATTTTAACAATGCTATTAAATTAAAAATAGAAGCACGTGACATTAAGAGTTGCTCAATGTACCAAGCGTTCCGAAGTGTCGGGCTATATTTTACATTTACATTTTTGGCATTTAGCAGACACCTTTATCCAAAGCGACTAACAGTATACAGTCCAAGCAACTGAGGGTTAAGGGCCCAACAGTGGTAACCTGGCAGTGGTGGGGTTTGAACCAGCAACCTTCTGCTTACTAGTCCAGTACCTTAACCACTAGGCTACAACTGGGTTAAACACAATCCTGCAGTGGACATGGGCGTTAAGGTGGAGCAGCTTTCCAAAATCTGTTCCTAATTCTGTATTCAGCTGCGCTATCGACCGACCGGGCACCCGAACAGGCACATATCCGTTGGTTGCTAACATTAAAGCCTCTGCTGGACGGGTGAAGAGCCTGCACAAATAGTGGTTGGTTGCTGATGGCAGGGTGTGGCTACTCGTGTGCACCCCAAAGTAAGTGGTTAGTGACTAGGCACATGTCTGAGAAGGGGCGTGGCAGCCTACAGCCCTCGGCAAGTCTGCAACTGCGTACGACAAGATTGACTATAGACGATTTTGTATCCCTAATTCATCTAGCTTGCACGTCTTTGGACTGTGGGGAACCGGAGCACCCGGAGGAAACCCACGCAGACACGGGGAGAGCATGCAGAGTCGGCACAGAAAGGACCCGCACCGCCCCGCCTGGGGAATCAAACTCAGGACCTTCTTGCTGTGAGGCGACAGCGCTACCCACCGAGCCGCCCAGGTTGGATGAAAGAGCGGAAACGATGAATAAACGGACATGCAAAAAGAAGAAAAATGACCATCAGATTGCTTAGGACAGGAGGTTACTATGGCTATGCGTTCATTCATTAAAATAATTATGATGCTAGGTTAAAATATGATAATCAGAAAAAATAAAGAAAGAAATAAACAAACACCTACAATACAATTACCGCCATTCATCATGTACATTTCATATATATTTATTTATTTATACGGTCAATTGATGTTCATTGATTCTTGTTAAGTGACCAATGAAAATCAAGAGCAGTCACATGACACGGGGAAAAGGTGTTGCCATGGTAACAGCGGGCCTCGCGGAATTGAACGTCGTGACTCCAAATGCGTCGCTGCGAAAGACAAAGTGAACAAACAGCTCGTTTGTTTCTCCCAACAAAACAACAAACAATACTAACGGGCCGGAACGGGTCGTGCCACCAGAGAGACGGCGACATCCGGGACGTTTCACGTCTCATCAGAACCAGAATCTCGGGCTTATCTTATTAACGAGTTTCACAGGAGGCCTAGAGCAGAGACGGGGAAGGAGCCGCTATAAATTAGGGACACAAACATGCCTACGATAAGCGACACGAGAAGGTGTGTGTGTGTGTGTGTGTGTGTGGTACGTGTCTGCCTGCATTGTGCTCTAATTAAAGTATTTACTCTTATTCACGCTCCCAGAGGGGCAGAGCCAAGGACAGCCATGCAGCTGCATATCAAATGGGATTTCAGACTCGAGGATGCAACCCAGAGAAGAACTACGTCTCATCCGAAGCACGACAAAACTCCAAATAATAATTTGCATCATGCTTTCAGGAAACCACATGAGCACAAAGCAAATCTGAACAATTATGGACCGTAACGAACGATTGTGAATGCATGCCGTTACGAGTTTCTCCGATAGTGTAATATGATTAAAGTAATAAGTTGCGTAAGAGGGAACTGAACGGATGTGATTAACCAGACGGGTCAAGATTAGACAAAACGCACGGAATATTCTCACGGTGGCTCGGTGGGTAGCGCTGTCGCCTCACAGCGAGAAGGTCCTGGGTTCGATCCCCAGGCGGGGCGGTCCGGGTTCTTTCTGTGCGGAGTTTGCGTGTTCTCCACGTGTCCGCGTGGGTTTCCTCCGGGAGCTCCGGTTTCCTCCCGCAGTCCAGAATTGCCCTATTGGTGAATGTGTGTGTGTGTGTGTGTGTGCCCTGCGATGGACAGCTGGGATAGGCTACAGCATCCCCCGGCGACCCTGATTGGATAAGCGGTTAAGGGAGTGAGTGAGTGCTATAGTGTGTGTGTGTGTATGCATATAAATATACAGTATAACACACATACAAACCTCATGAAGAACCGCCATATATGGATTTTTATTATTATACATTAAAAAATAAGATATGGCGCCCAGGTGGCGCAGCGGGATACTCCGCTAGTGCACCAGCGCCGAGATCCTGAAGTCCTCGGTTCGAAACTCGGCGTTGCCACCGGTCGGCTGGGCGCCATCTAGCGGGCATAATTGGAAGTGCCTGCAGAGAGGGATGACCGGAATATGCGGGCGGGGTCTTCAAACCCTGATCTGCGGATAGAGGCGCTTGTGCAGGGTGCATGGGTGGAAAAGGGTTCCGTTAAGGGCCGCGCGCGGGTCGGAGAAAAAAAATCAACAAAATATGACGACAACAAATTGATCATGTCTGGTCATGACCAAGTATGTATAGACGGGTGACGAATTATAGGGAAAAAAAAAAAAAAGACTAACAAAGTGACGTAGTAAGACGTTAAACCACGATGAGTCTTTGGAACTGTACTATGGTGATTAAACACCATCCTGAGTATTAACTGGGCATTAAAAGGCATGTGATTTACATCATTCTCAAAGTCCTTCAGTATATTAAACCGTTCCCTGCTTCCCTCGTGCCCCGTCGATGGAGCACTGACATCCTGAAAATGAACACTCGCACCAGACACCAGGATTAAAATGTTTCATCATATTGATCAGTCAGAATAACCTTGTAAGCCTTTTATCTGAGAGGAAAAGTGGACGCATGGCAGCAAAATACTCGCACAACAAAACAGAAACGAGTATTTTGGTACGTACCGTTCTCTTGGTGTAGTACACGCACATTCACACTTTTTAATAATACAACAAAACAAATTTAATATATATAATTATTAGGGATGCATCGATAAAAAATTTTCCCAACCGAGTACGAGTACATGTATTTTTGTACTTGCCGATACCGATACCTATTTAGAATACCGTTTTTTTTGGTGTTTTTTTAAAACAAAAACACACGTGAGAAGTGACGAGAAGTTTAACGATACCACGTCCAAAAATGCACGTCAACAAGTAGCGAGCGATCAAAGTGTTTGTGCGCTGACGTGATGAAATCAAGGAGGAAAAATAAATGAATCGGAGTGGATTTGGCAACACGAATAGCAGGGATCGTTCTGTAGTGAGTTGGAGGTTAATAAATATTTTTGCAGTGTTGGTGTTTTGTTGTTATGTTTTGTAGAGAACGATCAGGTCAGAAATACTGTAAACGTGTGTGTGTGTGCTGATGTATTCTGATATAAACTATATCATCCCCCTGTCCCACCTGTTTACACTCCTCTCCTGCGTTTCCCCTCACACCGTATCCTGCGTTCTCATTGGCTGTTCGACATGTCACTCGTTCCCAGTCGCACATCTCAGATCAGATATCTGACGTGCTAGAAAACTCGAGCGTTCGGCGAGCCGGTCGGATCGAGTTGTTGGATAGTCCACACAGCGAACGGAGCCTCGTTTGCGAGTACGAGTACGAGTTAATGAGCGCGGTATCGGTACTCGTGCATCTCTAATAATTATATATATATATATATATATATATATATATATATACACACACACACACACATCAGTGATCATGGGATGTTAAACACATTATTCAGTATATCTGTGCAGCAGCATTTCTATTTGTTTATCCATTTATTTAATTAATATTCTCTTATTTGCTCATGTCATCTATTTGTATGTATGCAAAACAAATCTGCACCGTGGAATCCAACAGCTCCAAATCAGCCAAAATGTTGACGAACAAGATTAGAAATTTCCACTGATAACTACATCGACTGAGTAATATTTTTATGTAGTCAGCTGAGCCTGTGCCCGGTAAAATCTCAGCAGACTCTATGCACACAATCAATCCGTCTTTTCTCTGAGTCAGAAGCGAGGCTGGATCACGAAAGGCTATTATTTTCTCCTAATGGATCCTGTCACACCATCATATGAGGTGCTAAAAGGACATCTGCTCTGTCTTACAGCGAAACGACGCCGTAACCGAACCTAAACATGAACACAATCGGCTCTGGTGTATCCGTTTATATTAAACACGGAGCTTAGTGGTTTAAACCGGCCTCAACTCAACTATAATTATCTGGACATTCTCTCTAAACACATATAAACAGTTTTAAGTAGGATCTTGGACTAGGATTTGGATCTGTAACAGATTGCCCTGCTTTCCGATGCTGAACATCATGCAATGCTGATCTACAAGCACAAAATATCCTAAACCACACCGACCTTTAATCATGTGATCATTTTAGCACAGGACTGTCAGGATTACACATTTAGTGCGACAACAGTCATACAAACAACAGCAAAAAGTCATTAAAGTAATAAACTAGCAATCAGAATAATATGTATACAATAAATGTATAAATAGCATGGTATAAAAGATGCTGGACTGGTCATGGACAATTTAGTATCTCCAATTCACCTCACTTGCACGTCTTTGGACAGTGGGAGAAAACCGGAGCACCCGGAGGAAACACACGCAGACACGGGGAGAACTTGCAAAAGCGAAGAACACAGGAAGGACCCGGACCGGCCCACCTGGGGATCGAACCCGGGACCTTCTTGCTGTGAGGCGACAGTGCTGCCCACCGAGCCACCGTGCCGTCCTGCTGGACTAGTAATTGGAAGGTTGCTGGTACAACCTCCCTCTGTTGGGCCCTTGTGCAAGGCCCTTAATCCTCAATTGCTTGGATTGTATAAGGACTGTGAATGAATACGTTCTTCAATGGCAGACACTAATGTAGAATAAACAATGTTTACTGACGACGTGTAGGCTATTTATTTTACACATATATTACTTTAAAATGAAATTACTGAAGGTGATTAATTGCCATCATCCCAAATATTCGCTCCGAGTCAGCGGGTACTAAAGGCTTTGAAATTAAGGCATTTAAAATAACACTGGAACTGTCTGTAAGTGAAGAACAAAAGCTTATTAAAGCATCTAGAGATGATAATTAGCCAAGTAAGCAACAAGAAAATATTTGATTAATGTTGATGGTTAAATAATTTACAATAATTCCCAGTAAATAAAGGGTGAAAGGTGCCAACAGTCAGTCACACATGAGCATCATGTAGAAGCGTGTGGTGCAGAATTCCGACCCTGAACAGAACACATTAACCACGGCACGATTAAAAAATAGTGAACAAATGTGATCTCACTTTTTTTTTTTTTTATTTTACACCCCTTATGAATGTTTAATTCGATTAACGAATCCATCGTGCATCCAAGTTATTAATATGAGCAGAAGCAATAACTCAAGACAGAGCTGCTGGCCTGACAGTGTGCTGACTGCGTGTTCGGAATAGAAATGCTGAAAGGTATTTACTAATTCTACACTAAAGTACTAAACTTTCTTGCTGATAGTGGCCTGGATAGGTTTTATTATCAGGATTTACAGGCCGATATTAGGACAGAAAACGGCAGACCATGTTTTGTATCTGGAATAGCTTTTGGTTAGCACTATTACCTAATTAGTCTATTCAAAGTCACGGTTGCAGGGAACGTGTTTTATAAATATCCATCACTTCTCTGTGTAATGCAAGACCTTTTATAAGAGATGTACTGATTTAATACAAAATACTGGTATTGGGGCTGATACTGGCCTTAAATGTTGGACTTTTATGACACTAATTGGCTCATTATCCAATATTGTAATTAGGATTAAAATGCATAAACATTATAGCCGTACTAGCTCATACATGGTTAAGATGTTCATGTAACTCTGGCACTATACAGCCACATTTATTTATTTATTTATTTATTTATTTATTTATTAGGGTTTTAACGTCATGCTTTACACACTTTGGTTACGTTCATGACAGAAACGATAGGTACTCGATACACAAGATCTCCAATTCACCTAACTGCACGTCTTTGGACTGTGGGAGGAAACCGGAGCTCCCGGAGGAAACCCACGCGGAAACGGGGGGAACGTGCAAACTCCGCACAGAAAGGACCCGGACCGCCCCGCCTGGGGATCGAACCCAGGATGTTCTTGCTGTGGGGCGACAGTGCTACACACATAAGAGATGTACTGATTCAATACAAAGTACTGGTATTGGGGCTGATACTGGTTTTAATGTTGGACTTTTATTACACTAATTGGCTCATTATTCAAGATTGTAATTAGGATTAAAATGCATAAACATTATGGCCGTACTAGCTCATACATGGTCAAGATGTTGATGTAACTCTGGGACTATGCCGCCACATTAAGCTGCTTTCTGTTTCATCCAATACAGATTAAAGCCTTTTAGGTCATTTTATAAAACCAATACCATTCAGATATGACTGTGAGAATGTGTGATACTGGATTCACTTAATTCTACCTCTACATAAGTAAATAAACAAATAGATACAGTATATTTAAGTCTAAACTTGTATTTGTATATAACCGTCCTACACTTCACACACGAACAGCTTTTCTGATTCCTCATTTGATTCCTATTACAGCAAATCTCAACAGTCATTAAGCCAATATAGAAAACTGAGGCAACTGGAGTAAATGATTATGGTTTCTCACTCGTGCATATCACAGCCTGAGACACGATAAGCCTGCATCCTCGTTAAATAAACCACAGCCATCAAACGACCAACCCGACTTCGACAACCGCTACACTCCTGAGATCTGATTATTTAACACTTTAACAGCTCTGATCTGCTTTTTAGAAACTGCTGTAATGTAAAAGAAGGTGAATATTGTTGGACCACAACACTGTTTCTTTCTCTCTCTGCCCTAACCCACCCATCAAACACCCATGCATGAACGTTAGCCTACTTGCTTGGAAGTGTGGTGGCTGATGGAGCAGAAATGTCACGTCATAACATCTGAACGTTTTCATGTACGTAATGCGATTCACGATACATTAAGATGAATTAAAAAAACATGACAGGTATTTATGTATAGACGTTATTTACTTGAGACAAACAGAATAATACAAAAGGGAAACTACAAAGCTGGACACATTTAATTGATTGATTAGATTAGGCACTGGCATTAGATGAGAAGGCCTGGCTCACAATAAACGTTCCAATTCATCTCAAAGGGGTTTAATGAGGTTTGAGTTAAGGCTTTGTCAGGCCAATAAAAATCTTTCACAACTACTCAAACCATATCTTTATGGGCCTGCTTTGTACACAGGGGTACAGTCTCGCTATGGGTGCATTTAACACACATAAACTAAACCATTAGTAGGGGTGTGCATATAATTTTGGCCATATAGCAAACCTGGTTTGTGGCCTTTTAATTAAGGATGAAAATATCGATGTAAGCCCAGCAAATACTTCTGTTTTCAACCTGTAAGGATGTCTCAGATGATTTTTCGTCCTAAATGTAATCCTAAATCGCTTTAGTAGATACAGATATCAGTACTATATGAAATTCCCTCAAACGCTGCAAAAACTAGGCTAGGATTAAACCCATGCTGCTGACCGTCTTCCACGCTACCAGCTGTGCTTCTGTGCCCATCCCATATACTGACTTTTAGAATAAATGACTAAAATATTCAAGTCCAGAGAGATAAATCAGTATATTGATTTTTACTATTTTGTCTCAAAAGAACAAGTCCAATGGCAAGGATAAGACTCCCTAACTATACTGCATTAAATATAATATTAAATTATACACTACTATACAATATCATATATATATAATATTAAGTTAAATATTACTATACTATAATAAACAATAAATATGTAATTACTATAACGATGTAATATTAGATTAAAGGAACCCCCATGCCTTCTACCACAACTGGCAGCCTAGATAAGAAATGGATTTACAGTACTGTATTTAATTAGAACTTGGCAAACTGATTCTACAATTTTTCGTTCTATAAACCCATTAAAATTAAATAATCACAAGCAATAAGTGCAACAGATGCAACAACATTGCATCCCAACATTAAGGGAACTAAACGTTAAATATAGAGTTTTTTGCTGCTTAGAAGATTAAAATGATATTCATACATTCACAGACTTATTACTCATAATCCTGGCACATTAATGTGTCCCCATTGAACACAGAAATCATACTAATAGCAAAATAAAGTTAAAGTGGCTGATATCCTCACATCATCTATTACCATCTGGTCTGGTTCCTCCACATCACAAGAACGAGCCAAACTCCAACGTATGATCAGGACGGCGGAGAGGATCATTGGATGTAGTCGGCCGACACTTCGGGACATCTACAACAGCAGAGTGCTGATCAGGACAGAGTGCTGGGGCTCTAGGACTATACAGCCACATTTATTTATTTATTTATTAGGATTTTTACGTCATGTTTTACACACTTCGGTTACGTTAATGACAGGAACGGTAGTCACTCATCAGTTCACAAGGTTATATCGAACACATTCATGGACGATTGCTGATCATGGAGACACAAAATGACAGCAGACCCCTCTCATCCAGGACATCACCTCTTTCAAACACTTCTGTTTGCAGAAGACTCGGGACAATAAAAACGAACACAACCAGACGTGCCTACAGCTGTTTTTCCAAGAGCCGTAACAATTCTTAACCACAGTTGCTCTCTTGGTTATTTAATACGTATTTAACAGACCAGACAGCGCTGCATTATTATGTGTATCACCAAAACAAATTCCTCGTATGAGTAACATACCTGGCGAAATAAAGTGATTCTGATATGGACTGTAAATAGAGATTCTGAACTTTAACACAGTACCTCAGGTGGGATGGATGGATGGATGGATGGATGGATGGATGGATGGATGGATGGATGGATGATGGATGGATGGATGGATGGATGGTTTATTGATCCCGAAGGAAATTAAAGCCCCAGTAGCATAATACAACAAATAATTAACAGTACAAAACAAAAGCAAACAGAAAAGGAAAAAATAGAACCGAGTCTTTCTTGTGATTAACATAAAATGAATAACTACTAAATGTAGTGATGCATGAGGTATATTGCTAGTGTAAAAATTTAATAGTTATTAAATTATTAAATAGTAAAGTGACATGTGACAATATTGCACAATGAGGCCAATACAGCCGTATATATATACATACACATATATACCCATATACATACATATTCACACATGCAAATACATACACATATGCAAATACATACACACATATATATACACACACCTGCACATGCACATGCATACAAGTACGTACACACATGGCTACACTAGAAACCCTCACTCTTTAGCTACAGTCGGCCGTCCCTGCCTGGTGGAGTTGTAGAGCCTAATGGCTCTGAGCTCATAACGCTCCGTTTACGTTCGTTTATTAGGATTTTAACGTCATGTTTTTACACTTTGGTCACATTCATGACAGGAACGGTAGTCACTCATTACACAGGGTTATATCGAACACAGACGTGGACGATTTAGTATCTTCAATTCACCTCACTTGCACGTCTTTGGACTGTGGGAGGAAACCGGAGCACCCGGAGGAAACCCGCGCGGACACGGGGGAGAGCATGCAAACTCCGCACAGAAAGGACCCGGACCGGACCGGACCGCCCGGGGATCGAACCCGGGACCTTCTCGCTGTGTGCCGCCCAGGTGTGTATCGGTGTGCCACCTCTAATCCTGCAGATTTCAATTTGCTGTTTTCAAATAGATGAATAAAAAGACTAAGGATCACGAATCTGATAACCAGATTTTACAAAATACATAAGTGAACAAATATGCTCAGAAATTGGTGTTGAACTTCCTCAGCAGTGTGAGATACAGGGGAAGAATCAGGGCTCCTCCTCTGGCCGCTACTGGCTGATAAACCCGCTCAAATTTGGCGCTACTTGGTTTGGGAGGGCCAATAAAAGAGGCTGGCGCGCCAAAATGACAAATATACTTATTCGAACTCAAACTGCTGCTTTTTTTGCTCGAAATGGGGCTAAACAAAGCACAAGTCTGCACCGCTCGAGTCCTAAAGTTTGCACCCGAACACCAGTCCAACACACAAAGTCCAGTATTGAGAAATGTAAACAACAGCATTGTGCGTGTGCAGGTATATTCAGGAAACACACAGGCTTGCACACTGCACATAAAGGCTTGTTTATACTCCAACGATGCTTAGTGACGCATTATAAAGGTTTATTCTCTACACTGAACGTGCATAACAGCGATAATATCACAGGAGGAGAGAGAAATGTGCAGCCGCGCTAGCTTTAGCACTTTAGCACTGTAGCACCGTGTCTCAATCACAATAGTAACAGCAGCGCCATAGTAACAACACAACAGCAACCAGCCAGAATCACATTTCTAGGTCGTTTACGAACACACAGCTGAGCAGGTCGACCCTACTGTAGGTGTATTCCCATACAGCCTGTTAGCCAGCATTATACACGGCGCATATCATGCAGGCTGGCCATAGAGAGGCGCTCCCATCCCCCCACTCAACATTCTCCCTCACACCGTCCTCCATCTTTGATACGAACCACCAGCCGCACAAACATTCCCCAAATACTCCCAAACTCGGCCAAACTCACCTCACGCCGTCCGAGAGAACCCTCCGCGACGCGTCCCGCCGATAATTCGCCGAATTAAACGAAAGAATAGTTAATGTTTTATATTGTAATTTTAGACGTGAAGCGGAACCGCGCCTTTCGCCGGAGAAGCAATCCTAAACTGCCATCTGGTGGCATTCAGCGCGTGCAAATGGCGCGCGCGCACTCTGATCTCAGCTCGCCTCCTGCTGGACCGAAGCGGAACTGCAGCCTCGGTGCGACGCGGTTTACACCAGTGGGGGGGATTCGATCCATCACTCATCACAGTCACATGTTCACAGTTAACGTTTACAGCATGTAGCAGACGCTGTTTACCATGTAAACAATTAAGGGTTAAGGGCCTTGCTCAAGGGCCCAACAGAGGCAACCTGGCAGTGTGTGTGTGTGTGTGGGAGGGGGGGGGGTTCAATCCATCACCCATCACTCATCACAGTCACATGTTCACAGTTAACGTTTACAGCATGTAGCAGACGCTTATTACCATGTAAACAATTAAGGGTTAAGGGCCTTGCTCAAGGGCCCAACAGAGGCAACCTGGCAGTGTGTGTGTGTGTGTGTGTGTGTGGGGGGGGGGGGGGGGGGTTCGATCCATCACTCATCACTCATCACAGTCACATGTTCACAGTTAACGTTTACAGCATGTAGCAGACGCTTATTACCATGTAAACAATTAAGGGTTAAGGGCCTTGCTCAAGGGCCCAACAGAGGCAACCTGGCAGTGTGTGTGTGTGTGGGGGGGGGGGGGGGGGGGGGTCAATCCATCACCCATCACTCATCACAGTCACATGTTCACAGTTAACGTTTACAGCATGTAGCAGACGCTTATTACCATGTAAACAATTAAGGGTTAAGGGCCTTGCTCAAGGGCCCAACAGAGGCAACCTAACAGTGTGTGTGTGTGGGGGGGGATTCGATCCATCACCCATCACTCATCACAGCCACATGTTCACAGTTAACGTTTACAGCATGTAGCAGACGCTTATTACCATGTAAACAATTAAGGGTTAAGGGCCTTGTTCAAGGGCCCAACAGAGGCAACCTAACAGTGTGTGTGTGTGTGGGGGGGGGTGGGGGTTCAATCCATCACCCATCACTCATCACAGTCACATGTTCACAGTTAACGTTTACAGCATGTAGCAGACGCTTATTACCATGTAAACAATTAAGGGTTAAGGGCCTTGCTCAAGGGCCCAACAGAGGCAACCTAACAGTGTGTGTGTGTGGGGGGGGATTCGATCCATCACTCATCACTCATCACAGTCACATGTTCACAGTTAACGTTTACAGCATGTAGCAGACGCTTTTTACCATGTAAACAATTAAGGGTTAAGGGCCTTGCTCAAGGGCCCAACAGAGGCAACCTGGCAGTGTGTGTGTGTGTGTGTGTGGGGGGGGATTCAATTCATCACCCATCACTCATCACAGTCACATGTTCACAGTTAACGTTTACAGCATGTAGCAGACGCTGTTTACCATGTAAACAATTAAGGGTTAAGGGCCTTGCTCAAGGGCCCAACAGAGGCAACCTGGCAGTGTGTGTGTGTGGGGGGGGGGGATTCAATCCATCACTCATCACTCATCACAGTCACATGTTCACAGTTAACGTTTACAGCATGTAGCAGACGCTGTTTACCATGTAAACAATTAAGGGTTAAGGGCCTTGCTCAAGGGCCCAACAGAGGCAACCTGGCAGTGTGTGTGTGTGTGGGGGGGGGGATTCAATCCATCACTCATCACTCATCACAGTCACATGTTCACAGTTAACGTTTACAGCATTTAGCAGACGCTTATTACCATGTAAACAATTAAGGGTTAAGGGCCTTGCTCAAGGGCCCAACAGAGGCAACCTGGCAGTGTGTGTGTGTGTGGGTGGGGGGGGATTCAATCCATCACCCATCACTCATCACAGTCACATGTTCACAGTTAACGTTTACAGCATGTAGCAGACGCTTTTTACCATGTAAACAATTAAGGGTTAAGGGCCTTGCTCAAGGGCCAAACAGAGGCAACCTGGCAGTGTGTGTGTGTGTGTGGGGGGGGGGGGTTCAATCCATCACTCTTTACTCATCACAGTCACATGTTCACAGTTAACGTTTACAGCATGTAGCAGACGCTTTTTACCATGTAAACAATTAAGGGTTAAGGGCCTTGCTCAAGGGCCAAACAGAGGCAACCTGGCAGTGTGTGTGTGTGTGTGGGGGGGGGGGGATTCAATTCATCACCCATCACTCATCACAGTCACATGTTCACAGTTAACGTTTACAGCATGTAGCAGACGCTGTTTACCATGTAAACAATTAAGGGTTAAGGGCCTTGCTCAAGGGCCCAACAGAGGCAACCTGGCAGTGTGTGTGTGGGGGGGGGGGGGGGATTCAATTCATCACTCATCACTCATTTACATTTTCAGCATTTACCAGACGCTTTTATCCAAGGCGACTTACACAATGAGCGGAACACGATGAGCAATTGAGGGTTAAGGGCCTTGCTCAGGGACCCAACAGTGGCAACTTGGTGGTGGCGGGGCTTGAACCGGCAACCTTCTGTTTACTAGTCCGGTACCTCAACCACTGAGCTATCACTGGCCCACACTCATCACAGTCACATGTTCACAGTTAACGTTTACAGCATGTAGCAGACGCTGTTTACCATGTAAACAATTAAGGGTTAAGGGCCTTGCTCAAGGGCCCAACAGTGGCAGCCTGTTACATGTTTACAGTTAACATTTACAGCATTTGGGCGGCACGGTGGCTCGGTGGGTAGCACTGTCGCCTCACAGCAAGAAGGTCCTGGGTTCGATCCCCAGGTGGAGCGGTCCGGGTCCTTTCTGTGTGGAGTTTGCATGTTCTCCCCGTGTCTGCGTGTGGGTTTCCTCCGGGAGCTCCGGTTTCCTCCCACAGTCCAAAAAACACATGCAGTCAGGTGAATTGGAGACACTGAATTGCCCTATAAGTGACTGTGTGTGTGTGTGTGTGTGTTTGTGTATGTGTGTCCTGCGATGGACTGGCATCCCGTCCAGGGTGTTACTGTGTGCCTTGCGCCCGTTGAAAAGCATTTAGCAGACGCTTTTTACCATGTACACAATTAAGGGTTAAGGGCCCAACAGTGGCAACCTGGCAGTAGGGTGGGGGGGATTCAATCCACCACTCATTACAGTCACATGTTCACAGTTAACGTTTACAGCATGTAGCAGACGCTGTTTACCAATTAAGGGTTAAGGGCCTTGCTCAAGGGCCCAACAGTGGCAACCTGGCAGTGTGTGTGTGTGTGTGTGGGGGGGGGGGGGGGGGGGGGGGTTCGATTCCTAGAAGCAGAGGTTCAATTTGCATGTTCTCCCCGTGTCCCGTGAATAGACTAGAGACATTTTCTTCTATAAATTATTGCTGTTGGCTTTATACTCTTCTCCCGGCATTGACACTGAGGTAATTAAAAATCCCAACAACACTGCTGGACCTACTACATTAATAATATGCACACTAGCATGTCATTACCATTCAGTGGAACTGCAGTGCTGAGAATCCTATACGTGGCCCTTTCAGCTGATAAGGGGGTGGGGTAAAGGGGTGGTGACAAAGTCTACAAAGCAACAGATGGGCTACAGTCAGTAACTGTATAAGATTCCTTTATTGATCCCCATTGGGGAAATATGACAGGGGGAAATATTGATCCCCATGGGAGAAATTAGTATACACACTAAGTTCATATTTGTGGTAGACGTAGCTTATAAAATAATGCATGTAATACCGGATAGGTGTATCTAATGAAGTTCTCATGAGTGTATAATAAACAATTAGTATGGTCTGTTTAATTAGCCAATTCAAATATATCTAATAGGTATAGAATGCTTATAAAATTCTTTCCACCTGGGTTTGTGCAGTTCATCAGGTTATTATTCTAATTATTCATTGCAGATCCTTTTAAATCCAGTCAGTTTGAAAAACTCCTCACAGACAGTAACAGGAGTCGATGTTTAAACCGAGCTCCTTAGAAACATGTTCTTCTGAGGCACCCACACTTCCTGCATCCCCACCCAATTCATATGCAAATTACATAATTCCATAACAAAGAACTTCTTTTGACAAACACTACTGTCATTACCATCACACAAAGCTTTTAGGGACCCATAAAATTTGTCAAACTGCTGTCTACGTAGCTGTAAAGAATAAGAGAATCACCAGGGAAACACGGGGCTAACATGGCATGATTGTTGCTATTCCAATAGGGTAAAAATATCTGAAGAACACTGTGCTGTCTTGTTTACACTGCTGCTATACACCTAATAAACGTGGCCCCAGAAGCCTTTTACTTCACAAAGGAAAACCTGGAGAACTCGCTTACAAGCTGAAGTGGCTAACATCTCAATATACTATGAGTAAATGAGGAAAACACACTAATCATGTATATCTATAAACATTAGAACATTATCTTTTATGACTACAATTTGGAGACAACCTACCAATAGTCCCGGATTAGAATTTTGGCCCTCTCTTTGGGGTGATTGGGTTTGACGCCTCTGTTTTAAAGTGTTGGCAGAGTACATCAATGATCCTTTCTGCTGTCCTGATCATGTGCTCGAATTATGTTTGGCTCGTTCATGTGAGGTGGAGGATAGATAGATAGATGGATGGGTGGATGGATGGATGGACAGACATACAGACAGACAGACAGACAGACAGACAGACAGATACTTTATTAATTCCGAAGGAAATTAGGATTGATGTTGCAGACGGTTATGGATGATGTGATGGATGGATGGACAGATAGATAAATAGACAGACAGACAATTAGACAGACAGACAGACAGACAGACACTTTATTTACCCCGAAGGAAATTAGGATTGGTGTTGCAGATGGTTATGGGTGATGTGATGCATGGACGGATAGATAGATAAATAGATAGATAGACAGACAGACATATAGACAGACAGACACTTTATTAATCCCAAAGGAAATTAAGGATTGATGTTGCAAATGGTTAGGGATGATGTGATGGATGGATGGATGGATAGATAGACAGACAGACGGACGGACGGACGGACGGACAGATAGATAGATAGATAGATAGATAGATAGATAGATAGATAGATAGATAGATAGATAGATAGATAGATAGACACTGTTAATTAAGGAAATTAGGATTGATGTTGCAGACGGTTATGGATGATGTGATGGATGGATGGATGGATGGATGGATAAATAGATAGATAGACAGACAGACAGATAGCCAGACAGACAGGTAGACTGACAGATAGACACTTTATTAATCTCAAAGGAAATTTGGATTGATGTTGCAGACGGTTATGGATGATGTGATGCATGGACGGATAGATAGATAAATAGATAGATAGACAGACAGACATATAGACAGAGACAGACAGACAGATACTTTATTAATCCTGAAGGAAATTAAGGATTGATGTTGCGGACGGTTATGGATGATGTGATGGATGGATAGACAGACAGATAGATGGATGGATGGATGGATGGATGGATGGATGGATGGATGGATGGATAGATAGATAGATAGACAGACAGACAGACAGACAGACAGACAGACAGATACTTTATTAATCCCGAAGAGATCTATGTTGCAGACGGTTATGGATGATGTAATAGATGGATGGATAGATGGATAGATAGATAGATGGATGGGTGGATGAATAGACAGACAGACAGATACTTTATTACTCCCTAAAAAAATTAAGAACTGATGTTGGACTCAGTGATCGCTGGTTAGATCTGGATCATCATTTTCTTTCTCAAATGTACAGACCCCAGGGGGTCCCTGTCTCTCCCACTCTCTCCCACAGGAGAACCAACACCGGTTCAGCCCACCATGTTCAAGGCAGCTCACGACGCGTTTCTGTCCTTTCTGTCCCGTGCGTGACTCCGTACATGATCCGTCCATCAACGGAAGAAATGGTGCAGCGAGAAGAGGCGGGATAGAGCGCGGATGAACCGAGGCTCCACACACAAACACACTCACACACCGCGTTCCAGCTAACACCTCCACCTCACAGCCGCACTCACACTCGCTTATACACGGGACTCAGCGCTGCACTTCGCTCCGTGTGCTCTCGCTGAAGCGCTTTAATCGGATCACTTTGTGTTGATGGGCGCCGATTTGAAAAATAACAGCTGCGGTCATGGCTAAGCTAACTAGCTAGCTTCGGGTTCCTCTATAGAAAGTTAGCCAGCGACGCTACAGAGGGAGAACTCGCGTTGTTATCGCGTCCGAAAACTCTCGGCTGAAGTTGAAGCTTATCTAGCGGACTATTTCGACTCGTATTCATGGACTGAGGCGGATGTTTTGAGGCGCTCCGGCCCAACGCCTCCCGTGTTCGGATAAACTGAAGCGTAAGCTGACGTAAGGTGAGTTTTTAATCATATAAACACAAAAACACGTCTTTTTTAATCTCTGCAGATGTTTACTTTTGCATTTTGTATTTCTAACATTCAGTTAAACCTGATAATGCTCAACAATCCAGCTGTTTACATAATAATTGAGTCTATTTCATATTTAGCCCGGGTTGCGTCTCAAATCGAGTTCTGTTTTACTACCTAGGGCGTGAATTAAGTACTCGATTTATACGGTTTATACGCACTATTAAGTGCACAATGTGGGATTTGGGACGCGGCCCAGAATTAATACAGGAAATAGCTAATGCTATTTTAGCATAATACTGCTAACGATTGCTAGCTACCATGCTAAGTACTTACATGTTAGATTACTTTGTTTACGTTTTATTTGGAACAGAACTGCAATTTCAGATTTAGTAGCAACATGACAGTTTAAACACGTAGTTTATTAATGTTTATATACGTTATTGTAAACGTTGTGGCCATATAGTTGTATTTATTTATTAGGACTAACGTCATATTTTACACACTTTTACATTCATGCTACACAAGATTCATCAGTTCACAAGTTTAATGTCAAACACAGTTATGGACAATTTTGTATCTCAAATATGCAGTACCTCACTTGCACGTCTTTGGACTGTGTGAGGAAACCGGAGCGTCCGGAGGAAACCCACACAGACACGGGGAGAACATGCAAACTCCACTCCACCTGGGGATCAAACCCAGGACCTTCTTGCTGTGAAGTGACGGTGCTATGCACTGAGTAGTAATCAAAAGAGCGTTGGTTCAATCCCCACCACTGCCAGGTTGTCACTCCACACAGAAAGGACCAGCCTGGGGATCGAACCCGATGCCGCCCCGATGGTTGTGGTCCCAGTTTAGGTTTTCTATGTGTATGCGATATCAAATCCTATATTAACACCAAGTTTTTGACAGAGATGTTCATTGTTAGTATACATTTATATCCAGAGAGACTTGCAGTACTGTGACAGTATATTGTCTAAGCAATTGATGGTTAAGGGCCTTGCTCAAGAGCCCAACAGTGGCGATTTGGCAGTGGTGGGACTTGAACCAGCGACCTTTCAATTACTAGTCCAGTACTTTAACTGCTAGGCTACTACTTTAGTATAGCATTGTGCTTTTTTGTCATTACTAACATTTTGTCACTTATCAACCATCTAAAACCTTTTGGGTTAGTCATGTGCGGGCAGTTGTAGCCTAGCGGTCAAGGTACTGGACTAGTAATCGAAAGGCCGCTGGTTCAAGCCTCACCACTGCCAGGTTGCCGCTGTCGGACCCTTGAGCAAGGCCCTTAACCCTCAATTGCTTAGACAACATACTGTCACAGTGCTGTTAGTCGCTTTGGATAAAAGTGTCTGCTAAATGCTGTAAATGTGAAGACCCAAAAGCAATCCTTAAATCTTGAATATCTGCTTACAATATTAATACAAAATACAACAGTGAAAGCCAAAGCTACATATGCCCAATACATTAAAATAAATCTTTACCCAAGATAGCCAGCATAAAACACTGATTCTGTCTTGAATGCCATAGATATGACAAACAAACAATATTAATAATATAACTATATGTATTATTAAGTGTTCAGAGCTTCATCTAGTCCCCCCCCCCTTTATGTTGGACTAGATGGATCTCTGAGTGTTCAGTATGCTGAGTGCCTTTTAGATGATCTTGTATCTTTTTCCAGTGTGGTGTGTAAATGCTGAGATGATTCCATGGTGTCAGTAATAGTAAACAGCGGATTAGTAAAGTTCAACAATGTAGCAAAGCCAGCAGGCAATCGTGTCATTCAAGTGCATTAGACATATAAAACGCTGTATATGCTCTTACGGCGTGATGCTGCCACCATCATGTTTCACTGTTGGGATTCTGTTAGCCAGGTGATGTCCCATGGAGCTATATTATCATCTCGTTACACCAGAAAATCCTTCACATACCGCTTAGCAGGCTGGCATATGCCTTTCACAGACCTAATGTATGCAGTGCCACATAGATGGTTGTCTGTCGTACAGGTTCTCTCATCTCTGCACAGAAGCTCTTTTAAAGTGGCTGTTTGGTTCCCTCCCCAAGGTGGTAAGAGCCACTCAGTCATTACACGTCTAAAAAGCTGCCTTTAGACGGTACACTCTAGACCAGCATTTTCAGAAGCAAGTCTAGGGTTTTAGTCCTACAACACTGAGTCGGTTTCCCTCCAGCGCTGAGCTGGTTAGACAGATTATCTGTGGGAATACAGGGTTTTGGGGATGAGATTAAACCCCCCAACATAACACAAATACAGGCTTCCCTAAACAGCATTGAGTGTCGATGACATGCTGGTTTACAGTGTATTTATTTATTTGTTTAATCAAGCTTTTCTTTTTAATTTGATACTTGCCTTTTCATTCTTTTACATATTTCCTGTTGAGCACTTTGAGCCGCCGCTGTATAAAAGCACTTTCAAATTCAAAATTATTGGTATTTCTTACCTTCGTCACCAAGGCCCTTCTTCTATTTTGAAATCATTGAAGCCAGTGTGGTCCTGGGAACGCTTAAAGCCTTAGAAATTGTTTGAATCCTCGGCCTTGCCATAATTTTATCGTGTGGATCCACAGTGTAAATTGTGGCAGGTGAACCCCAATGAGTTTTGGACACATCTCAGATATAATAATAACACAGGATCCACTAGACCGCGATTGGAGTGCCACATCTAGGGGTGTGAATACTTTTCAGTTTCCTAACTTTTCTGGGTCGGCTCGGTGGGTAGCACTGTCGCCTCACGGCAAGAAGGTCCTGGGTTCATCCTTTCTGTGTGGGTTTCCTCCCACAGTCCAAAAACATGCAGTCAGGTTAATTGGAGATACTGAATTGCCCTATAAGTGAATAGGTGTGTGTGTGTATGTGTGTGTGTCTGCCCTGCGATGGACTGGCGCCCCATCCAGGGTGTCACTGTGTGCCTTGCGCCCATTGAAAAGCTGGGATAGGCTCCAGGGGGCAACTCCACGACATGAACTCAACCACCCACCTCACTGCCCTCCCATTGGCTGCACGTATTATGCATATATTATGGCAAGTCAAACAGAAAATATATAGCAAACACTGTGTATATATATATATGGAATAAATAAATAAATTGTGTGTGTATATACAGTGTATCACAAAAGTGAGTACACCCCTCACATTTCTGCAAATATTTCATTATATCTTTTCACGGGACAACACTATAGACATGAAACTTGGATATAACTTAGAGTAGTCAGTGTACAGCTTGTATAGCAGTGTAGATTTACTGTCTTCTGAAAATAACTCAACACACAGCCATTAATGTCTAAATAGCTGGCAACATAAGTGAGTACACCCCACAGTGAATATGTCCAAATTGTGCCCAAATGTGTCGTTGTCCCTCCCTGGTGTCATGTGTCAAGGTCCCAGGTGTAAATGGGGAGCAGGGCTGTTAAATTTGGTGTTTTGGGTACAATTCTCTCATACTGGCCACTGGATATTCAACATGGCACCTCATGGCAAAGAACTCTCTGAGGATGTGAGAAATAGAATTGTTGCTCTCCACAAAGATGGCCTGGGCTATAAGAAGATTGCTAACACCCTGAAACTGAGCTACAGCATGGTGGCCAAGGTCATACAGCGGTTTTCCAGGACAGGTTCCACTCGGAACAGGCTTCGCCAGGGTCGACCAAAGAAGTTGAGTCCACGTGTTCGGCATCATATCCAGAGGTTGGCTTTAAAAAATAGACACATGAGTGCTGCCAGCATTGCTGCAGAGGTTGAAGACGTGGGAGGTCAGCCTGTCAGTGCTCAGACCATACGCCGCACACTGCATCAACTCGGTCTGCATGGTCGTCATCCCAGAAAGAAGCTGATGCACAAGAAAGCCCGCAAACAGTTTGCTGAAGACAAGCAGTCCAAGAACATGGATTACTGGAATGCCCTGTGGTCTGACGAGACCAAGATAAACTTGTTTGGCTCAGATGGTGTCCAGCATGTGTGGCGGTGCCCTGGTGAGAAGTACCAAGACAACTGTATCTTGCCTACAGTCAAGCATGGTGGTGGTAGCATCATGGTCTTGGGCTGCATGAGTGTTGCTGGCACTGGGGAGCTGCAGTTCATTGAGGGAAACATGAATTCCAACATGTACTGTAACATTCTGAAACAGAGCATGATCCCCTCCCTTCGAAAACTGGGCCTCATGGCAGTTTTCCAACAGGATAACGACCCCAAACACAACCTCCAAGATGACAACTGCCTTGCTGAGGAAGCTGAAGGTAAAGGTGATGGACTAAACCCAATTGAGCACCTGTGGCGCATCCTCAAGTGGAAGGTGGAGGAGTTCAAGGTGTCTAACATCCACCAGCTCCGTGATGTCATCATGGAGGAGTGGAAGAGGATTCCAGTAGCAACCTGTGCAGCTCTGGTGAATTCCATGCCCAGGAGGGTTAAGGCAGTGCTGGATAATAATGGTGGTCACACAAAATATTGACACTTTGGGCACAATTTGGACATGTTCACTGTGGGGTGTACTCACTTATGTTGCCAGCCATTTAGACATTAATGGCTGTGTGTTGAGTTATTTTCAGAAGACAGTAAATCTACACTGCTATACAAGCTGTACACTGACTACTCTAAGTTATATCCAAGTTTCATGTCTATAGTGTTGTCCCATGAAAAGATATAATGAAATATTTGCAGAAATGTGAGGGGTGTACTCACTTTTGTGATACACTGTATATACAGGGGTTGGACAATGAAACTGAAACACCTGGTTTTAGACCACAATAATTTATTAGTATGGTGTAGGGCCTCCTTTTGCGGCCAATACAGCGTCAATTCGTCTTGGAAATGACATATACAAGTCCTGCACAGTGGTCAGAGGGATTTTAAGCCATTCTTCTTGCAGGATAGTGGCCAGGTCACTACGTGATGCTGGTGGAGGAAAACGTTTCCTGACTCGCTTCTCCAAAACACCCCAAAGTGGCTCAATAATATTTAGATCTGGTGACTGTGCAGGCCATGGGAGATGTTCAACTTCACTTTCATGTTCATCAAACCAATCTTTCACCAGTCTTGCTGTGTGTATTGGTGCATTGTCATCCTGATACACGGCACCGCCTTCAGGATACAATGTTTGAACCATTGGATGCACATGGTCCTCCAGAATGGTTCGGTAGTCCTTGGCAGTGACGCGTGCCCATCTAGCACAAGTATTGGGCCAAGGGAATGCCATGATATGGCAGCCCAAACCATCACTGATCCACCCCCATGCTTCACTCTGGGCATGCAACAGTCTAGGTGGTACGCTTCTTTGGGGCTTCTCCACACCGTAACTCTCCCGGATGTGGGGAAAACAGTAAAGGTGGACTCATCAGAGAACAATACATGTTTCACATTGTCCACAGCCCAAGATTTGCGCTCCTTGCACCATTGAAACCGACGTTTGGCATTGGCACGAGTGACCAAAGGTTTGGCTATAGCAGCCCGGCCGTGTATATCGACCCTGTGGAGCTCCCGACGGACAGTTCTGGTGGAAACAGGAGAGTTGAGGTGCACATTTAATTCTGCCGTGATTTGGGCAGCCGTGGTTTTATGTTTTTTGGATACAATCCGGGTTAGCACCCGAACATCCCTTTCAGACAGCTTCCTCTTGCGTCCACAGTTAATCCTGTTGGATGTGGTTTGTCCTTCTTGGTGGTATGCTGACATTACCCTGGATACCGTGGCTCTTGATACATCACAAAGACTTGCTGTCTTGGTCACAGATGCGCCAGCAAGACGTGCACCAACAATTTGTCCTCTTTTGAACTCTGGTATGTCACCCATAATGTTGTGTGCATTGCAATATTTTGAGCAAAACTGTGCTCTTACCCTGCTAATTGAACCTTCACACTCTGCTCTTACTGGTGCAATGTGCAATTAATGAAGATTGGCCACCAGACTGGTCCAATTTAGCCATGAAATGTTTCAGTTTCATTGTCCAACCCCTGTATATATATACACACACACACACACACACACACACACACACACACACATACACATACGAGACATTTGTTGAGGGGGGCACAACATTTTTTTTGCACTGGGGCCCATGAGCTCCTAGTTACGCCACTGACTGAGTGAGTGAGTTGGCATGTTCTCCCAGTGTCTGCGTGTTCTCGTCACAGCAACTGTTTTGTTTGCTTCCACTCATGTCAATCAGCTTTTCTTCAGCTAATCTATTTTTATTGATATTGTTGCTCATTAACTTAAACAGATAACGCTCTCTAAGCTGATCCTCGTCACATGACTCAGGTGAATCAATCGTTGGCATCGTTTGTCTCATCAGATAACCCCAAGCGCCAGTCTGATTGGTATTTTTTGCCGATTCTTGTGGTCACAGCCTTCCTGGTGATCTCGAGAGCTCTGTGTAAAGAGCCAAGACCTGGACGGCTCATGACTTCAGACCAGGAAGGCAAAGATATCGCTGAGCCGCAGTTCCAGCAGTTGCAGGAAGTGAGGGAAAAAGAGATCCCGCTTTTGGTAAATATTCACCTTTATACTGTCTTTTATTTATGTGGATCATAGATTGAAAGAACTAAATAAGTCACTCTAGTGCTGATCTTTCATATAACCAAGAGAGCGCTCGTGAGACCGAGAGTTCGCGTTTGATTGACAGCGCCAAGTGTGGCACTCGCACAAGTTTAAATAGACTATTTTAAGCACTGGGAGGGGGCTAGACTGCCATATTGTACCTCCTTTTCTTCTTTCTTCCCCTCTCTCTGAACCACGTTGAGAGGAGCTGCATGAGCTTCGTTCGCTGAAGGGATTTTAACTTAAAGTTTATCATGGGGTGTTGTTTTAGTAAAGAACTCAATCCTAATTTGGTCAGCGAGAGAACAAGCCTTCTTCAAACAGCTGTTAGTGAAAGCTGCTCGGTCCAAGACGTCAAACAGTACTCTTCTGTGACCGAACCGACGGAGGGAAAGCCGCCCGAACACGCCGAGCGAGGCCAGACCAACCCGGCTCTGGACGTCAGGAGTAACGCTTCGTCCACCAACCTGTCGGCGAGCCTCGATTCCATCGATAAGAGAAGCAGCAGCGTACTGGACGGCGCAGACTTTCCGAAGAGCCAGGAATGCGTGTTGAAAAATTCCCACGAAGACCCCAGAGACGTCTGTGTCAGGTCTCCACAGACCACCGAAACGGCTCCGTTGAACCCCGTTAAACAGAAAATAGCCGAAAATGCAGCGAAAAGAGCAAACTGGTTCCGTGAAATCGAATCACCTGGTTCAGGGAAAGGTCGCCGCCAGGATACAGCTTCAACATCCAAGCTTGTAGCGACCAGTCCATGCGGCAGGACCACGTGCTCTTCAGGGAACCTGTGCTCACATGAGACGTTCGAGGAGCACGCTCGGGTGCAGAGCACTGTCGATGGGGGAACCAGACATCTGATGTCCGATCGCGTTTCCGTGCCGGATTCGGATGAGATCGATTCTGATTTGCTGAAGGAGCAGAGCTTGAAACGAAGAACCCAAAGCTTCTACAGCATTTGCTCGATTGATGCAGATGATCTGGGGAGTGAGTCTGAACTGCCTTCTTTCATCCAACCTGTGGCGTTCGATCAAACTGTTGCGTTAGCTAACGACGAAGTCGGGATGGTTAGCCACTCATCGCAGATTATCGCTGCCTTGGAACCTCAATATCTCAAGGATATTGTAAACCTTCAAATACCACAAGAAGATAACACTGCGTGTTCTGGAAGTCTTATACCAGAAGATACATTGCTTCCAAACAAGGATCCTAATCTTCCTGACCTTCTTGGGACCTTTTGTGTAGATTCGAAGGATAAAATTGCAGTTTCAGAAACGTTTATTCAACTTCGCAATGATGACCGACAGATACAGTCAGTTGAAACGTGTCAGACTTGTAAACTTGAGTCAGGAGAGATGTATCCTGGCCCGGCTTCTGATAAGGCATTTGACGAAACTGTACCTGATTTGCTTGGAAGAAGTGGACTGTCGTGCTCCGTTACGTCCGGATGTACCGACGGGCAGCACAGCATTCGTTTGCTGTCTAATAAGGCTAACACTCAGACCGGAGTAAACGTGCCGGAGGTAGTTTGTGAAGTAAACCTCTCAGAAACCTTCACCTCGGATGAGGAACAAGCGGAACAAGAGCAGGGGCAGATCTGTGATTCTTTGGTAGAACCTGAAGACATGCATGGTTCTTCTAAGATGCCTTCTAATGAGGATACAAGCTTGGCGCACGTTCCTGAGGTGCCTGGCGATGTAAGCGTGTCAGGAACACCCAAACAAGTATTAAGAATCGTTTCTTCAGGTCCAACACTGGGTAGAAGGACACAGGAGCAACCCAGCAGTTCTTTGGTGGATAATGAAGAGGCGCCTGTTGACACCAGAAGTTCTCCAGAAGTGCTGGAGAATCCCTCTGAAATCAGCCTCTCAGAAACACCCAAACAAGTATCAGAAAGTGTTCCTTCGGCGATCATCTCAGATGAGGAACAAGCGGAACAAGAGCAGCAGATCTGTGATTCTTTGGTCGAACCTGAAGACATGGAAGGTTTTTCTAAGACGACTGCTAATGAGGATACAAGCTTGGGACACGTTCCTGAGGTGCCTGGCGATGTAAGCGTGTCAGGAACACCCAAACTAGTATTAAGAATTGTTCCTTCAGGGCCATCACCGGATAGAAGGACACAGGAACAACCTAGCAGTACTTTGGTGGATAATGAAGAGAGACGTGGTGGTTTATCAATGGCGCCTGTTGACACCAGAAGTTCTCCAGAAGTGCTGGAGAATCCCTCTGAAATCAGCCTCTCAGAAATACCCCAGGAAGACTCGGAACGTGTCCCCTTGGGTGTTAAAGAGGCTGCAAGATCACCAGACACCACGGAAAATATTATCGTCTGTGGTAAATCTGTGAACGCAGGCGTAAAACCAAAGCCCGAGATGGACCTCGGTGCTACAGGCAGAGAGAACGATTACCTTGACGTCTGTGCTACGTCTGGCCCCGATGATAATGAAGGGGGAGTTCTATCTTTAGAAGCAATGGAGAAGCAATCAAATCAACTGATGGATGCCCCTGACACATCAGTGCAGGACCAGTCAAGTTCTGAAGTTTCGAATGTCCTAGACGTTATTGCGAATACACCCTATTTTATCACTTCTTCAACAAGTGAAAGTGACCAGCCATGCCAAGGGTCAACTCCAGCGAGTGACTCCCGAAACGCTCCCACCTTAAATCTGAATTTTGAAGCTTGCTCAACGTCTGACAAAAGCACCGCGTCAGAACCGAGCGCTCTGCCTCGTTCTGATACTGACCCAGAGGTGGACCCCCTGCCTGAACCTAAAACAGCCCGAGACTTGTCGATCACGCCCGATATATCCGAGAGGACCGGTGATGTGCGTCAGCAAGAGGCTTCAGAAGTAGGGCAGGAGGACTCCGTGCCGGACACAATTCCCATGCTGACTCATAATGCAGAGGAAAAGATGAGCAGAATTACGTGTGACGTTTCCTCCTCTGACCTTCTAGAGGTTGTGCCAATATCTGACCCTGGAAGACAAGTAGAAAGTGAGAAAAGAGCAGATGATGTTGGACACATTCTGCTTCGAGAAGATCTTCATAATTCAATGCTGATTAAGGATTTGAATGAAGAGTTGTGCGAGTACCTGCCAAGTGATGTTCCAAGTGATTCTGGAGTTGCATTTGAAGATTTCTGCCCTGTAGATGCCAGTCAGTTAACTCTGATGGATTTTATTAGTGAGAACCCAGAAAATCTTGCAGTCATTGGTGACGGACTAATAAAGACGGTGTTTCCTGACGAGGATGATGGCTCTTGTTTAAAAGAGGCGACTTGGACAGTCTCGGAATCCCTTAAACATCCAACACGGGAAGAATTTGATATGACTTCGTTAAGCGTTGGTTGTGTCAAATCTCAGGAAATTGAACAAGAACAACCACACTTGGCGAAGTCCTACTTCAAGAGTAATAGTCATGATCTGGCAAACCCCTCGCCTTTAGAAGGCAACAACGACGAAGCAGATTGCGGCGTGTCTGCTAGCTTATCCTGTCCAGAGGAGCCGGCTGACACTTTTGACAGTGCTGCATTGTCTACAGGCGGTATGCAGAGTAAGAGTGCTGACATTCTAACACCCCCATTTTTGGAGCAAGCTCCCGATGACGCGCAAGACTTCTCCAGTGCAGCCAATCAAGATCCAAAATTAGAGCATGTACACTTGCATGCACCAGGGATGGGCATGATTGGCATTACAGAGGAAGAGATGGTTCTCGACTATCATATTCCTCCTCTCGTAAGTACCATACGACCACCGTTTGAAATCGGAGAACCCGCACATGCCAACGAAGCGACCGAGTGCTTCGTGAGGAGTCGGCTGCAGGGATACCGGCTCGAACCGCGCGGCCCGATGTATCCGGTTTCCAATTACGGTGCCGTTCATAACGGCGAGGATGGAAACGCCTTCCTGAACAAGGTTATCCCGCTCCCGGTGGAGCCCGGCCAGGTCGACCTTTACGCCAGCACCCCTTCGTATGAGATTCATTTTCTGGAAGCGGGTACAGTCCCCGTCCAGGTCGGTGATGCTCAAAGCGTGTCCCGCACCAGCGAATCGGAACGAGAGCAAGGCGTCATGAATATGGTGTCCGAACTTCTGGGCAAATCGGACACAAACGAGGATACAGATTGCGCCCACTACCTTTCCATTTGGTCAGGAGAAGCTGAAGAACAAATCCCAGGATTGGCCTTGGAGTCAGCCTGGCAGTATCAGTTCTCTGAGAAGGAAGAGGCAGACAAACGAACGGATAGTAAATCCGATCCAGGTAGTGATTCCGATGCCGTCCAGGCTTACATCCCGGCTTACCCGTACAACCTGTTAGTCCCTGATGGCTCCTGTGTATGGGACTGGCAAAATACTTATGGTGACCTTGTAAGTCCATGGGAAAAAAAACAACAACTTTTTGGCTTTTGTTTTGTTTGTTGGCTGCTGGTAGTTGTAAAGTTTGTCTGATTTTATTTTGTAGGAAACCACCAAGGTGTCCGAGCTCAATCCCAATGCAAAGGCATGGGCCAGTTACATGCCTGACCCAGAGGCCTCAGAACTGGCCTACACACATCCTCTCCAGTCATGGGTGGAAACGGCCAGCGACGCTGATCCCATCTCAGGAGGTACACCTTCATTCCTTCATATGAATGTCATTTAAAATATATAAAATAGCCCAAAGCAGACAGAAACGTAACACCTATCTTGTCATAAAACGACATTATTTGTTCCAGGTTATGTGACCAGCAATGACGACGACAAATGGAATGAAGAACAGGTATCCATCTCAGTAGGACTGCCATCAGCAGTGGCAGCAGACCCAGTGGACATGGACTGCACAGCCAATCAGCTGCAAGATAGCAGCGTAAAGGGTAATTTAAATAAAATAAGCATCTGTTTTATTTAATTACTGTCGTTTGTCCTTGGAATTATAGTGTTTCTAAGAAATCAATGTTTTTTTCTCTCTCCTTGTGTAGGAAGTGATGGTTCAGATTCCTCTTCCCAGCCTGAAGACCTCCGAGAACAACTGAAGGCGACACTGGAGTTTTGCCTCTCCCGGTAATTACATATATACACCGATCAGCCATAACATTAAAACCACCTCCTAGTTTCTACCCTCACTGTCCATTTTATCAGCTCCACTTACCATATAGAAGCACTTTGTAGTTCTACAATTACTGACTGTAGTCCATCTATTTCTCTACATACCCTTTTAACCTGCTTTCACCCTGTTCCTAAATGGTCAGGACCACCACAGAGCAGGTATTATTTAGGTGGTGGATCATTCTCAGCACTGCACTGACACTGACATGGTGGTGGTGTGTTAGTGTGTGTTGTGCTGGTATGGATGGAGGTTTTAAATACCGTGTCGACTCACTGTCCACTCTATTAGACACTCATACCTAGTCGGTCCACCTTGTAGATGTAAAGTCAGAGACGATCGCTCATCTATTGCTGCTGTTTGAGTCGGTCATCTTCTAGACCTTCATCAGCAGGTACAGGGGCGCTGTTGGCTGGATCTTTTTGGTTGGTGGACTATTCTCAGTCCAGCAGTGACAGTGAGGTGTTTAAAAACTCCAGCAGCACTAGCACAACACACACTAACACACCACCACCATGTCAGTATCACTGCAGTGCTGAGAATGACCCACCACCCAAATAATACCTGCTCTGTGGTGGTCCTGTGGGGGTCCTGACCATTGAAGAACAGCATAAAAGGGGGCAAACAAAGCATGCAAAGAAAGAGATGGACTACAGTCATTCTACATGGTAAGTGGAGCTGATTAAATGGACAGAGTGTAGGAACAAGGAGGTGGTCATAATGTTATGCCTGCTCGTGTATGTGCCCAGTATTTTCTGTGTAGGAAGCCACTTTACAATGTGCGACTTCGTAAACACAAAATAATTTCTTCCAAAGGGGCTAAACCTCTTTGTTCTTTACTTTTTCAACCCCCCCAGGGAGAATCTCGCCAACGACATGTACCTCATCTCTCAAATGGACAGCGACCAGTATGTGCCCATCGTGACCGTAGCTAATCTGGATCAGATCAAGAAGCTGAGCACAGACGTGGATCTCATTGCGGATATTTTGAAATGTAAGTCGAGGTTTTTATGGATTCGTTTATTCATTTTAGAATTTAGCTAACTGCTCTGGGATCACGGCATGTCCGGTACTGTACAGTGGACTCAGGGACTGGAGAACAGACTGGCTCCACAGCTGTTTTCACCACCATGACGCACAACTGACTTTTATTTATATAATTTATATGTAGAACTTAGTGAATCCATTTCTTATATTTGTTTTTTAGCACTTCCTTTGGTACAAGTGGACAAATGTGGCGAGAAAGTTCGACCAAACCAGAACCGATGCATCGTTATTCTCCGGGAAGTTCCCCAGGCCACTCCTATTGAGGTACATCTTCATTATTTGGTGCACCTCCTGTAAACGATCTTCTTTTGTTTGTTTGTTTTTGGTAATAATTTACCTTTCCCTCGTTTATAGGAAGTCGAATTGCTCTTCAAGTGTGAAAAACTACCTAAATTTGTCAACTGTGAGTTTGCCTACAATGACAACTGGTTCATCACCTTTGAATCGGAGGCAGATGCACAACTGGTAAACCTGACTTTGTTTTTTATTTGCATAAACTCTGCTTAGTCAGTCATGTGGGTTTGGTCTTATTGCTTGGATCTTTCCATTTTTAGGCATACCAGTATCTCAGAGAGGAAGTAAAGACCTTTCAAGGAAAGCCTATAAAGGTAAACCTTAGCATGTATTTGTCTGAAATGTATTTAACTGTATGTGTGTTAGATCATTTTTACCCGGTTGTAGCCATGCCAAGATTGAAAATTCCTTATAGACTTACATGTTGGAAATTAGAGTGACGTGATAAAACTGGATGACTCTAAATACTTGATGTAAAGTGTACAAAGTCAGGGAGAGTGGAGCGGGTGGCATAGTGTGGTAGACAGTAGTGAGGCCTGCTATGTTGTACGGCTTGGAGAGGGTGGCACTGACAAGGAGGGAGCTGGATGTGGCAGATTAAGATGCTGCAGTAGTTTGTCAGGAGTGATGAAGATGGACCAGATTAGAAACTAGTTTATTAGAGGGGTGGTGAGATTGGCATGGTTTGGGCATGTGGTGCAGAGGAGGATGTTCAGGATGGGCAAAATGGAGACGAATGATCTGTTGTGCCAACCCAAAAATGTCGTCAACCAGTACCCTAACCGCTGACCTATCACTGCCCCTAATATTAATATATATATATATATATATATATATATATATATATATATATATATATATATATATATATATATATATATATATATATATATATAAAAGAAGCAATTATTTAGAAAACCCTAAGGCGCCCAGGTGGCGCAGCCGAGTTCGAAACTCGGCGTTGCCACCGGTCGACTGGGCACCATCTGGCGGGCAGTGCCTGCAGCAGATACTAATAGGCCACCGTATCTGCAGTGGGGGGACCGCACTATGTGTGGATGGGACTTTCATACGCTGTGTAAGGACCCAGATTGGCGGAAGAGACGCCTGTGCAGAATGCAGGGGCGAGAAGAGGACGGCTGTACACGTTTCGGAAGAGGCGGTACAGCAACGTTCTCTCCTAGGATGCTATCTGGTATCCCTCAGCAACGGAAGACAAATTGACTGCGCTAAATTGGGAGGAAAATGGGGAGAAAACTAGAGATGGGACGATCGATCGGCTACGAATCGGTATCGGCCGATTTTTAATCAAAATATGCTATCGGCGATATTTCCTAAAAGTAGCCGATCCGATCGTGTGATATATAAAGACCATGTTAAGTTAACAGCTCAGTGGATTGATCCAGACTTTGAGCTACGAAGCACCAACCATCACATCAAAATTCTTCAACAATCGCACAGAAACCATCGTGAAAGCTCTTACGATGTAATTTTGCTGATTGTAATATTTACTTTAAAAAGATAATTCAACCCGGTCACATCTGAACTTTTAGAAAACTTTTAGCTCCTTAGACGGAACGAGTCTGACTCGGTTACAGATCTGTGGTAATAGCAGTTTAATGAAGCTTTTTAATGTAAGAGAGTCACACAGAATGTTCTGTAGTAGCTGGTGTTTATTTAAAACCACGACATTTAATTAATAACAGTAAACACGGAGAGATAACTGAGAAGAGAAACTTACGCTTCACATTAAAACGAATCAACTCATGAATCAATGAATCACTTATAGCGATACTGTGAACAAAGCGTCTCTTCTAAAGGCACAAACACACACACGCGCGCGAGCTGCTCCGGTTTATCTTTACTGTGAGGCTCTTTTTAAGTTTATTTACTGCTAATCCCCCCCCGATCGGAATCGGCTATCGGCCGATGTCCCTGAAAGGAGCCAAAAACCCCGATCGGTCCATCTCTAGAGAAAACGCATTTTAAAAAATAACAATAAAACCTGGGAAATTCTGGCTAATCTGTTGGATGTGTGGTCATTTTGGATGAGGTCACTTTCTATGATTTGGTCATTCATGGCAAATAGGAATGACCTGGTCATTTATGTGATGGCTGCTTAGTTCTAAAAATGCAAATTAGTGACCTTTAAAGATAACCTAGTAATTATCCAGTTTGACCTTTTCTGATTTTTTAGGCGAGGATCAAAGCCAAGGCGATCGCCGTCAACAATTTCGTGCCAAAGAACGGATACAGGCCCATTGATATGCCCTCGAACATACAGCAGCGCTACACCTCGTACTACATCCCGCCGGCGTTTGGAGCGCAGCAGCCGTTCTCACCGTTTTACAGACTGGTGACTCCTCAGGGCTGGTCGGCCGCTCAGAGCTACATAGATCACAACCTGGTACGTTCTATTTTAAATAAAGACATTACCATATCATATCATATCTTATTTTAAAACATTCAAATTGACAGAGTGACTTAAAGAGTAATGAGTAGGAGACCAGGTGGAGAGCTACAGTGCAGTTGATGCTTTAAATAAGTGAAAGGAGGGCGCCCACTTTTCATTTTTACTCCCAATCCAGTTGTACCCAATTTCCAGACTGTATCTTCCTTCCATTGTGGATTATCAGGCACCCCAGGCAACTCCTTTTTCCCTTTGCTAGAGACGGGGTATTACAGAGAGCAGCATCACAGACAGGGTCATGCACTGCTTTTTTCGACCGACCCTCCCTCCCTCAGGCACAGCCACTCGCCTGTTTGTGCTCACAGCTATTCGATAGCACAGTTGAAATTTGACACAAGGATAGGATGTGGTTCGGGACACGGCTGCTGAGACTTGTTGAATATAATCAGATGTGCAGATGTACCAACACTTGGGGGTTTGAATCTCAGCAGTGACCCACCTGTCCGGGTGCCCACACAGATGCAGTCGGCCAGGTTTGAGGGTGGGAGGGTTGGATGAGGGTTCATCTCGCTGTGGCTGTGGCATGCGGCATGCGATCTCTGGGACTGATGGGGGTGGGCAGACACGTAGAGCTTAGCGTGGAACCAAAGCTGGCAGGTGATAAGAAACGGCAGCAGATCGGACATGTCAGAGGGGGCCCGTAGTGATCTGGTTCTTAGGGTTAATCAGATCAGGGGTTGTGCAAACTGTAGCAGGTTCACTATTAGGAATTGGAAATGACTAAATTGGGAGATAAATGGGGAAAATCCAGAAAAAAAGTAAGGAGGTAATGAAACGCAACCTAATTTATCTAAATGTGCCCAATTCTTTGCGTGCAACTGTATTGATTAGCCGTTTTTTGATGACACGTCCTAATGTAATAACGTTTATTTGCACTAGGTCACTCAGTTCCCAAACCCTGGATTCATTAACGGATTTGCTGGATCTCCTCCCTTCAAGTCGGCTACCACACCCTTAACAGTCAGACCCTTCACACCAAGAGCTCGGTACGTATCTCCGTTCCTCCTCATCTGAAGAGCCGCCCCTGTAGCGCCACCGTTTCCTGATATCGTTTTGATCTTTGTAGGAATCACAGCAAATCCCACATACGAGCCACGGCACCGACTGCTGAACGGGGATCAGCTTTACTGGAGAACCCCGGCCTCTTCACTAACTCCTCAGAACGTGTCCCCAACGGCACCCGCGCACCACACGCACATCAGATGGGGAGCCGGCCGCGATTCCCCAGCGCCCTGAGCTACCCTCGCAGGGACCAGGTCGGCAGCGGACGGATGGAGATGAACGGTGCGGATTACTCGGCCGCCATCGGCAGAGGAAGGTAAGAGATCCACGGTGTTCGCATGTACGTTTACGTTTTCGGCATTTAGCAGACGCCTTTATCCAAAGTGACTTACAGGACTCTGACGGTATACAGTCTGAACCAGGGGTCACCGACCTTTTCGAGACCGAGAGCTACTTCAAGTGTACTGAATAATACGAAGGGCTACTTGTTTAATACGAACTTTATGTACATAAAGTTGCATGGTTCACCTTTAATGATAATATTATAATTAATAATAATATAATAATAATAATACATAATCATATATGTGAAGATACTGTCTGATCAAATGTTACTCATTCCTCACTTTAATTATTAACAATGACTTACCATGGTAGGAAACACCGATATATTTAAACATGTAACATTATTTATTTCTGTTCATCTCAAATCTGTTTCAATATTTTTACAAATTATCCCTTCTGTAGCATTTTTAGGAAATCATTAACTGTCACATCTTCAAATCATGTCTGGTTTGTACTTACCACTATATTTGATCATTTAAGAACAAATCATAAACTCTGTCCCATGTTTGTAAAAATGATCAGTTATGTACAATTAAAATAAGCTGCGATGTACATGGACGTTTTTGTGACGTGTACTGTGTCTCTGTGTCTCTCCACATTGTGCCACTCTGTTATTGCCCCGCAAATGAGATATACACACTTTCACTGTCGTAAAAAAAGAACTCTCCCAATCAGTGTGAAAATATTAAGTTTTCTTTCGCTTTTCTGCCATGTGTTTTCTAATGATTTTTTCAGGGTAAAAACTGCATCTCGCTTCCCATCGTAGCTGCGCTCGCTTGCTTGTGTGTTGCGCAACGACATTGAACTATGCACCCGAAGATCAGAGTTCATATCAACATTAAACATTTTTTGTTTTTAAAATGTTATATTCACTATTGTCATTTTAAAATCTACATCAATGCAAGTGTACAAGTGTTATTGCTTCAAAAAGATCAGCAACGCAAATATAATTTTACACGGAGCTCCATGGTGCTATTTTTAGAACATGCCCTGGTGCCCGCGGGTACCGTGTTGGTGACCCCTGGTCTAAACCATTGCTTGCTCAAGGGCCCAACAGTGACAACCTGGCAATGGTGGGGCTTGAACCAGTGACCTTCTGATTACTAGTCCAGTACCTTAACCGCTAGGCTACAACATACTCTGCTTTTCCTAAATTTCTGTTCCTGCTGCCTTTTTTCCGAGGCCCTAATGCGCTGGTGCTTTTGTTCTCTGGTGCGGTAGGAATAATAAATAAAGACAAGACGTTTCCAAGCCTGTATTTTTTATGCCTACACATGCCAAAACCCCTGCACGCAGCTAAGTTTAGCTGAGCTTGGTAGCTAACGCTAACACATTAATTAACATCACACGAGCATGTGAAGTGTTAGCGAGGCCCAGTGAATTAAAATGCTTAGACTGTGTTAGATGTAGACCTCTCCGAGTACACGGATGAGCCAAACATTAGGACCACCGAAGCCTTCCTCACAGCAAGAAGGTCCTGGGTTCGATTCCCAGGTGGAGAAGGTCCGGGTAATCTCTGTGTGGAGTTCGGATGTTCTCCCCGTGTCCGTGTGGGTTTCCTCCGGGAGCTCCGGTTTCCTCACACAGTACAAAGGCGTGCAAGTGAGGTGAATTAGAGATACTAAATTGTCCCTGACTGTGTTTGATATTAAACCTGAACTGATGAATCATGGGTAACCAGTAATTATCCTGTCCTGTCATGAATGTAACCGAAGTGTAAAACATGAAGTTAAATCCTAATTAATAAATAAATGTGCATTGCTCTGATGTCAAGTTCCTTTGTCCATGTCCCAGCTGTAGGTGCTTTTTTGTACCACTACCAGCCCCCTTCTCCCTTTGCATAGACAACTGCACAAAAATGTCTATAGTTTTGGAACGGGATGTCAAACTAGCTCTTGGACAGGTGTCCAAATACTTCTACCTATATAGTTAATGTAAAAGAAGCTTTTAACAGGCTCTGGTACACTATGGGACATGGTAAAAATGTATTCAGCAGTACCAACACCCCTCTCTCTTCCCCTCTCTAGGAGAAACGGCTACGGCTATAAAAAAAGAAGAGAAGACAAGTTTACAGTAAGTACTCCGACGTACAGATGTTTTAGTCTCAACACATTTCCAACTGCAAGAAGGTGTTTTATTTATTTATGTCTTTTTGTCTTTCACAGAAAGCCCCAGCGCAGTCACCCCCTCCTAGCCAGGAGCGTGCCCCCTCCCCGAGCTTTGAGCTGGGCCTGTCCAGCTTTCCTCCTCTGCCTGGAGCCGCTGGCAACCTGAAAACTGAAGTGAAGACGGAGAACAGCCTGGAGAGCCGGCTCTCTGATATCGTCACCGGCGTGGCTAAAGACAAGGTTTCTATTCACGTTCTCCTCTCACCTGTTTAGTAGATGTTAGAAGATTTAGATGTTCATCATGTCTCACTGCTTGAGGGATTTACTAAGGCTTCTCTCTCTCTCTCTTGTTAGACTGTAAATAAAGATGCAGTTCTCACCCTGACCGCTTCAGTAATCCACAAAGGACCTGCACAGACCGGTAACACGACCACCACTCAGCCTGTGGTGGAGCAGCACAACCCGTCCTCTCCAGCCGACACAAAAAGGTGAGTTTCCTACCCGGCTAGCTCATTTTGTTACATCGATAGTTACATCATAATTAGCATAATTAGTCAGTGGGAACCTGGCAATGGTGGGGCTTGAACCAATGATGTTTTGATTACTAGCCCAATACCTCAACCACTAGTCCAGTAACTTAACCACTAGTCCGGTGACTTAGCCACTAGTCCAGTACCTTAACTACCTTAACCACTAGTCCAGTACCATAACTACCTCAACCACTAGTCCAGTACCAGTACCTTAACCACTAGACCAGTACTTTAACCACTTAATTTCTAGTCCAGTACCTTAACCACTAGTCCAGTGCCTTAACTACCTCAACCACTAGTCCAGTACCTTAACTACCTCAACCACTAGTCCAGTACCTTAACCACTAATCCAGTACCTTAACCACTAGTTTAGTACCTTAACCACTTAACCACTAGTCTGGTACCTTAATCACTTGTCCAGTACCTTAACCACTAATCCAGTACCTTAACCACTAGTTCAGTACCTTAACCACTTAACCACTAGTCTGGTACCTTAATCACTTGTCCAGTACCTTAACCACTAATCCAGTACCTTAACCACTAGTTCAGTACCTTAACCACTTAACCACTTGTCTAGTACCTTAACCACTAGACCAGTACTTTAACCACTTAACCTCTAGTCCAATACCTTAATCACTTATCCACTAGTCCAGTACCTTAACCACTAGTCCAGTACCTTAACTACCTCAACCACTAGTCCAGTACCTTAACCACTAGTCCAGTACCTTAACCACTAGTTCAGTACCTTAACCACTTAACCACTAGTCTGGTATCTTAATCACTTGTCCAGTACCTTAACCACTAATCCAGTACCTTAACCACTAGTTCAGTACCTTAACCACTTAACCACTAGTCTGGTACCTTAATCACTTGTCCAGTACCTTAACCACTTAACCACTAGTCTGGTACCTTAACTACTAGTCCAGTACCTTAACCACTAGTCCAGTACCTTAACCACTTAACCACTAGTCTGGTACCTTAACCACTTGTCCAGTACCTTAACCACTAATCCAGTACCTTAACCACTAGTCCAGTACCTTAACCACTTAACCACTAGTCTGGTACCTTAACCACTTGTCCAGTACCTTAACTACTAGTCCAGTACCTTAACCACTAGACTAGAGTTCTCACCCCTTCAGCATTCTTGCTAGTCCTTCTTTTGAAGAATAGGATGTGGTTTGGGACACAGCTAGTGAGACTTGTTGAGTATAATCATGTATGCAGAATTCTGCATGTTCCTAATTTTTTGCATTATTTCCGGCCATTTTCATGTTTTCTCTTTATTCTGTTAGTGTCTGCGCGTTCCCTGTTAGCTCGTACAGCTCGTAACGTCTGTGTGTATTCTTCACCTATAATGTCATGATTTTAAATCCATAGCACGGTGAAAACGGAAGAAGGGAAACCCAAAGAGACGAGCGCTCCTGCTGAGAGACCGTCAGTGCCACAAGTTCCTAAAACAAAGCCAGTTCAGCTTAACAATCCCATCACGGTGAGTACAAGCCTTTTACAGGACGGTTGATTTGAGGGTGTGGGGGTGTGGTTCGATCTTAGGAACACTTTCAGCCTGAAGTGTGATGATGTGGGCGTGTCGAAAACAAACATCTGTAACAACAGCACAAGCGCTTGCAGGTAATCAGTGCGCTCCAGTTAAAACTGGTGTAAATGGGAGCCGTTAAGAAGCCCGAACGTTTGGTCAGAAGAGCTGTAGGGGTTTCATGTGGCAGAAAGAGGTTGCCAGAGCACACAGAAAAATTAAGCAGATACAGATTGGGTACAAATCTATTTCTAACCCTCATTATATAACAGGAGACAGATTATATATAGCACATGTACATTAGTAAATGGTTGAACTGGTGCCTACGTTTCTTAAGTTGTGTATTTTTATAATTTTGCCAGTTTACTGAATCAATCTCGCGTCCTGTACCCGCGCAGGAACCCCGAAAGCCGAGCTACGCCGAAATCTGCCAGAGGATACGAGAGGCACCGACGCAGCAGCCTCCACCCGACCCCAAGCCCACAGAAGACGCCGCTTCCCAGGACACCGGAGAGCCCAGATGCAGAGAAGCCCGAGCCCCGTCGGCCAAATCGGCTCCCGGACGCGCCCGGGAACCCTGGAAGTCTCACTTGGGTTCCGGAGACACACCCACCCAGTCCTGAGAACTGACGAACCCCGCTGGCTGTAAATGCACATACTGAGGAGCATCACTGGAATCAGGGCTTGTACACGAAGCACTTATGGGTGCACGAGGATTCTCTGTACTACCCTGTATAATTTTTGCTTTCATTAATGAGATTTTTTTCTTTTTTTTGCCGTTTTCGAGGACAGTGGGATAAACGACCCGACCCGTTGTGGAGACGACACGAACATTTTTATTCATTTTTGTTTTTTGAGAGACGGAGAACGCTCTAGATTTTCGTTTAATAAAGACTAAACTAGTGCTGGTAGTAGCAAATACTGACTTTGTTTGTAGTGCTGATCTCAAACCTTTTCTTTTTCTCTTTACGTTTTTTTAAAGCGACGTGTGTATATATAATTTTCTAACCGCCGGTGCGCCGGGATGAACCGCACTGGTCCGATTCTGTTGTGCTTTCTACAGTCGGCTAAACGGTTCAGCGTCTGTCCGGCCTGCACGAATGAGACGTTCCGTTCGGTTTTCTGTTCTGTTCTTATGTACTGATTGATGCGTTGGCACTGGAGTAGTTATGAGCTCTGACTTTATTATTATTTTATTATTATTTTTTTGTCTTTTTTCCCCGTTCTTTTTCATCTTCAGAACCAGCCCACGATGATCCGTTTTAATCATTTGTACCGATGGTTAACTAGCTGGTGTAACTTACATTGTTTTGCGTGCATGCCTTTTTATTATGGATTTCATTTTGCTTTTCTGTTTCTCTTCTTCTCCTTTTTTTAAACTTTATTTTAAAAGGTTCCCACCCCACGTTGCTTCCAAGGAGTTTGAGGCCATGTGTAGGAGATCTACAAGATACAAGATAATACACGTCTGATTGATTCGAGGTGCCTGATTATACACCGATCAGCCATAACATTAAAACATCAGCTCCACTTACCATATAGGAGCACTTTGTAGTTCTACAATTACTGACTGTAGTCCATCTGTTTCTCTGCATGCTTTGTTAGCCTCCTTTCATGCTGTTCTTCAATGGTCAGGACCACCACAGAGCAGGTATTATTTAGGTGGATGATTCTTAGCACTAATGACACTGACATGGTGGTGGTGTGTTAGTGTGTGTTGTGCTGGTATAAGTGGATCAGACACTGGGACTGGGAATAGTCCACCAACCAAAAATATCCAGCCAACAGCGCCCCGTGGGCAGCGTCCTGTGACCACTGATGAAGGCCTCAAAGATGACCAACTCGAACAGCAGCAATAGATGAGGGATCGTCTCTGACTTTACATCTACAAGGTGGACCAACTAGGTAGGAGTGTCTAATAGAGTGGACAGTGAGTGGACACGGTATTTAAAAACTCCACTCTAATTGATACCTGCTCTGTAGTGGTCCTGTGGGGGTCCTGACCATTAACGAACAGAGTGAAAGCAGGCTAAAACAGTATGTAGAGAAACAGATAGACTACAGTCAGTAATTGTAGAACTACAAAGTGCTCCTATGTGGTAAGTGGAGCTGATAAAATGGACAGTGAGTGTAGAAACAAGGAGGTGGTTTTAATGTTATGGCTGATTAGTGTAATGTGCCTAGTTTGATGTGTCTGAATAAAACCCAGCTTTACGATCGGTTTCTAAACACGGACGCTCATTCTGACTGTCTAGAGAAGGAAAAACGCAGCAGTTCGCCCAAAACAATTGACCCCCAATTTAAAAATAAGTCATAAAATTGATCCTACACTTCTGAGAGAGATTAAACAGCCAACTTGTTCAGATTAGAAGTAAAAATTGACGTTTTCGCATCCCTTTACTCGCGTTTACTTTTACATCTTTGGCATTTAGCAGATGCTTTTATCCAGTACTGTGACAGCAAACAGTCTGAGCAATTGAGGGTTAAGAACTTTGCTCAAGGGTCCAACAGCAGCAACCTGGATTACCAGTCCAGTACCTTTACCACTAGGCCAGGGCGGCACGGTGTCCTCACAGCAAGAAGGTCCTGGGTTCGATCCCCAGGCGGGGCGGTCCGGGTCCTTTGTGTGGTTTGCATGTTCTCCCCGTGTCCGCGTGGGCTTCCGGTTTCCTCCAACATTCAAGTGAGGTGAATTGGAGACACTAAATTGTCCATGACTGTGTTCGATATAAACTTGTGAACTGATTAATCTTGTGTGATGAGTAACTCCCGTTTACTGTCATGAATGTAACCAAAAGTGTAAAACCTGACGTTAAAATCCTAATAAACAAACAAACAAACCAACCGCTAGGCCACAATTGTCCTTTTACTTCTCACCTCCTTTGGTGGAATAAACAATCACATTCAGCCTCCAGAGGAGCATTTCTTTGCACCACATGGATTAATCAATAAAATAGTAACAACATTTTGCTTCCTACAAAGTTTGTGCCTTCAATTTAGATTTAGGATACACACAAGTCTCAAAACCTTGCAACGATCTCGTCATTCATGGTCCTGACTTCTCAGGGTGATGCAGGAGCACACGAGCGGGAACGTCTTGACGGTTTCATATCTGCTGACTTTAATAATCCTGCTTTAACTCGTACGCACTACAGCTCGCCGTTTCCTGCTCCAGATGTTGCTAACAGATGTTCCTCAATTTGCAGTAAATCAGCAAATCGTTGTAAATGAAGGACCGCTTTTCGTTTGGGTGTGAAAGCAGCAGTTTTGGGTTAAGCAGCGATCCAGTTCGGGTGCCCATCGCACATACTGGGCAGGAGTGAAACCATAGCAACCGAAGGTCAATTCCAGGTTAGAAAACTACCAGCGTGAAACCCGCTGCTGGTGTGAATGTAGGATTATTCGAAGATGCTTCATCACATGGGTAATTTGGTGCCAATTGATATATCAATTGGAAGGAATAGAGATAAATATCACCTCATAATTATTATTGGATTTACTGATGTTGGATTGGTGTGCGTCCAAAATGTTTTAATCGGAGCCTCCTGTACTCGTGGACCAGTGGCACATCGGTAACGTCTCCTTCTAAAATGTCTCGTCTTTTCTTTCTATAATTATTCATGTGTGCTTTTGACAGTTTGAGATCTTGCTTTCTGTCGTGTCTTCCTGCAGTGTTGTTCCAAAATTCTTATTTTTCTTATTCTAAAGACCCAGATGAATAGAAATGCACCATTTAAATAACTCCCTACATCATTTTAGTAATGTAATGCAGGTCTGATGGACAATACATTTAACTTTGTACAAAATACCGTCAAATTAACTCTGTTTAAGGACTTGAATTGAATTTTGTCTCTGCCTTAACTTTTCAAGAGTGACTTCATTTCAGTTCCCTTAAGCGTAAACAAGTACGGATGACGGTGGAGTCGGTTCCTGCGTTTCTGTAGCACAACACTCTGGATTAAACTGGGTTTTCTTTTACTTCTCGTGTTCTTTAGGTTTCTTTGATTTGTACAGGCTTAACTGTAACGTGTGCGCTTGGAATTGTGTTGTGTTCACTGTACAGATGTAAATAAATTAAGGGGGGGGGCAAGGTAAAAATGGTACCTGTACAATTGATTAGAACATGATGTATTAAAATAAATGTCAATGACAAATTTGATGCCTACTGTGTTTTTGCTTTGTCTTTGGTGGGTAGCACTGTCGCCTCGCAGCAAGAAGGTCCTGGGTTCGATCCCCGGGTGGGAAGGTCCGGGTCCTTTCTGTGTGGAGTTTGCATGTTCTCGCCGTGTCTGTGTGAGCTCCGGTTTCTCCCACAGTCCAAAGGCGGGCAAGTGAGGTGAACTGGAGATACAAAATTGTCCCTGACTGTGTTTGAACTGATGAATTTTGTGTAATGAATAACTACCGTTTCTGTCATGAATGTAACCAAAGTGTTTAAAATGTGACGTTAAAACCTTTGGTAAAAACGTGGTAGTGTTGGCGCCCAGGTTGTTCATCATCTACTTTGATAACCCACCATTATGTCTGAGAGGGAAGTGACTGAAGCCCTGCGATGGATTGACGCCCTGTCCGGCGTGCCCTGTGTCCAGTGTTTCCTGGTCGGACTGTATCTCCTGTGACCCTGACCAGGATAAAGCTGATGAAGGCTGTTCATTCCTTTCTGCAGGGTGGAGAATCGCCACTAGGTGGCCTATTTTGAACGTCTTTCTTTTTGACAACAGCCTTCGACACAAGATCTACTGTATATTCGTCCCAAGTTTGTTTAACAATAAAACAGATGAAAGTTGCATTATGTCAAATGTATATAAAATTCTACCTGATCTGGGTGGTGCTGTGCTTCTGACTGTGAGTTTCAGATTCATGGCTATCCAGAACACAATGTGTGGACCAAATACAGATCTGATGATACATGTTCACCAAGAAGCGTCTTGTGATGCTACTGAATGCTTGACCTTCTCCGACTTTAAATGTTCCTCTGGATGCTCAGTTAGGTTTAGGTTTAGATCAGATAACTGTAGGGGGACGTCACTGACGGTCAGCACTCATTGATCTTATTGAACCGGTAGGTGTAAAGCTCTGAGGTTTAAGATTTGTTTTTGTACAACAGTGGTACCCTGAAACTCGACATCAATTGGTTGATCAATGGCATTGAGTTTCAAGGTATTTTTTCCCATAAGGATGAATGGGAAACCTGTTAATGCGTTCCATGGTCCCGTGGAGCTGCAGATATTTTAGGCTCATGTAAAATAATGAGGTTGTTCTTGACACTTATACACTGAAAATAACACAAATATAATATAAACACACTAAAACAAGAAGCTGATTCTGATTCTCACAATGTCTCAGAAGCTCGAGCTGTAACACAAGTTTAAAAGTGAAACAGTGAGGAAAATCCAGCTCAACACACATACACATGGAGATTTCAGAGGGAATCTGATGGTTATTCCACACAAATGCAGATACTATTTGTCTCATATTCACACTTTGATGACTTTTTACAGCACAGCTCAAGCAGAGCGCTGACAAAGCGACTTTATTGTTAATTTGAGTTTAGGGGACGTTGAGTTACAAGGTATCACTGTATTTTACTTTTGGTTTGTCCTATTTTCACTTGGTGCAATGCAGTAACCCTGGACCTGACGACAATCCATGAAAAATATTATACTGAGGTAAAATGAGGAGCATTTTCACTAGTGGTCTTGATACTTTTGGTCATGCTGTAGGTATCTGGTTGGCTTTACTTAATCCCTATTGAAGTGGGTATGAAACCTGACCCACACAACCCTATAACAGAGCTACGTGCAGTTATAGTCAAAAATTTGCATCCACTTGTAGGAAACGTATGACATGCCAGTCTTGGGATTTTAATTAATTAGAGCTGTTTTACTGAATCAATGCGACAAATTTGATTAATTTGGTGGTGTAAAATGTAATTTACATAATTTATATACTGTAGTTGTTTATGGTGTGTCATTTGTATCAGTAATCGTTAACTACAACTGCCGACTTCTCTGTGCCCATGTAATTAGGGCTGTTTTGACTGCTCTTGTAAGAGTGGAGCTGCTGGAACACATTACAGGTAACCCTAAAACATGTATAAATATGAAATTACTCGAGGGTATTATGTATATAACAGTAGCTAAGCTAATGGGTTTAAACACTGAACTGATGCTTGACCTGCATTTCAAGCTAAAACAGTTTAGAAAACAGAAGCCAGCGTTCGGTGGCTGACTCAGCGAGTGAAGACCAACCAGTAGCAGGAATCCATACGCTTAATCCTACCTCAGCAATCCAGCTTACTGTGGCTCAGCTGGTTTTAATGCTGGGTCTGTATTTATCCATATGTATTGTGGCCACTTCTGAACGTCTACGGCACACAAAATGAATGTTAATGAATCTATCCAGCGCATTTAGAGTCTACTTGTGATACTTCAGTACAAAAAGGATGAAATTCATCTTTCCTGGCTCTTCGAGATTAAAGAATGTTGTTTTTTGTTTCCTTAGTAGATAACCAGCATTTCAGGGCTGCAATAAACTGGTGGACGTCCTCACACAAAGTGGCGGCTTTAAACCAGTGAAGTGAGGTAAAATCAGAATCAGAATCAGAATCAGATTTATTGGCCAAATATGTGGATACACAAGGAATTTGGTTCCGGCTGATGGTATCTCTCTAGTATAAATACAGTATTCAAGCAATGTATACATTAAACATTAAACACAAAAATATACAAACTATACGACTATATACAGGCAATATATAGAAAATGTATGGACGTGTGCATGTATGTATGTACAGTATTCAGTGACCAATGTATGAATGTACATACAGTGTATCACAAAAGTGAGTACACCCCTCACATTTCTGCAGATATTTAAGTATATCTTTTCATGGGACAACACTGACAAAATGACACTTTGACACAATGAAAAGTAGTCTGTGTGCAGCTTATATAACAGTGTAAATTTATTCTTCCCTCAAAATAACTCAATATACAGCCATTAATGTCTAAACCACCGGCAACAAAAGTGAGTACACCCCTTAGTGAAAGTTCATGAAGTGTCAATATTTTGTGTGGCCACCATTATTTCCCAGAACTGCCTTAACTCTCCTGGGCATGGAGTTTACCAGAGCTTCACAGGTTGCCACTGGAATGCTTTTCCACTCCTCCATGACGACATCACGGAGCTGGCGGATATTCGAGACTTTGCGCTCCTCCACCTTCCGCTTGAGGATGCCCCAAAGATGTTCTATTGGGTTTAGGTCTGGAGACATGCTTGGCCAGTCCATCACCTTTACCCTCAGCCTCTTCAATAAAGCAGTGGTCGTCTTAGAGGTGTGTTTGGGGTCATTATCATGCTGGAACACTGCCCTGCGACCCAGTTTCCGGAGGGAGGGGATCATGCTCTGCTTCAGTATTTCACAGTACATATTGGAGTTCATGTGTCCCTCAATGAAATGTAACTCCCCAACACCTGCTGCACTCATGCAGCCCCAGACCATGGCATTCCCACCACCATGCTTGACTGTAGGCATGACACACTTATCTTTGTACTCCTCACCTGATTGCCGCCACACATGCTTGAGACCATCTGAACCAAACAAATTAATCTTGATCTCATCAGACCATAGGACATGGTTCCAGTAATCCATGTCCTTTGTTGACATGTCTTCAGCAAACTGTTTGCGGGCTTTCTTGTGTAGAGACTTCAGAAGAGGCTTCCTTCTGGGGTGACAGCCATGCAGACCAATTTGATGTAGTGTGCGGCGTATGGTCTGAGCACTGACAGGCTGACCCCCCACCTTTTCAATCTCTGCAGCAATGCTGACAGCACTCCTGCGCCTATCTTTCAAAGACAGCAGTTTGTCAGGATGTGACGCTGAGCACGTGCACTCAGCTTCTTTGGACGACCAACGGTCTGTTCTGAGTGGACCCTGCTCTTTTAAAACGCTGGATGATCTTGGCCACTGTGCTGCAGCTCAGTTTCAGGGTGTTGGCAATCTTCTTGTAGCCTTGGCCATCTTCATGTAGTGCAACAATTCGTCTTTTAAGATCCTCAGAGAGTTCTTTGCCATGAGGTGCCATGTTGGAATTTTCAGTGACCAGTATGAGAGAGTGTGAGAGCTGTACTACTAAATTGAACACACCTGCTCCCTATGCACACCTGAGACTTAGTAACACTAACAAATCACATGACATTTTGAAGGGAAAATGACAAGCAGTGCTCAATTTGGACATTTAGGGGTGTAGTCTCTTAGGGGTGTACTCACTTTTGTTGCCGGTGGTTTAGACATTAATGGCTGTATATTGAGTTATTTTGAGGGAAGAATAAATTTACACTGTTATATAAGCTGCACACAGACTACTTTTCATTGTGTCAAAGTGTCATTTTGTCAGTGTTGTCCCATGAAAAGATATACTTAAATATCTGCAGAAATGTGAGGGGTGTACTCACTTTTGTGATACACTGTATATATATATATATATATATATATATGTGTGTGTGTGTGTGTGTGTGTGTGTATATATATAAATATGTGTGTGTGTGTATATGTATATGTATATATACTGTATATATATATATATAATGTGTGTGTATATATATATGTGTGTGTATATATATATATGTGTATATGTATATACAGTATATATACACACACACACATACACACACACACATATACAGTGTATCACAAAAGTGAGTACACCCCTCACATTTCTGCAAATATTTCATTATATCTTTTCATGGGTCAACACTATAGACATGAAACTTGGATATAATTTAGAGTAGTCAGTGTACAGCTTGTATAGCAGTGTAGATTTACTGTCTTTTGAAAATAACTCAACACACAGCCATTAATGTCTAAATAGCTGGCAACATAAGTGAGTACACCCCACAGTGAACATGTCCAAATTGTGCCCAAATGTGTCGTTGTCCCTCCCTGGTGTCATGTGTCAAGGTCCCAGGTGTAAATGGGGAGCAGGGCTGTTAAATTTGGTGTTTTGGGTACAATTCTCTCATACTGGCCACTGGATATTCAACATGGCACCTCATGGCAAAGAACTCTCTGAGGATGTGAGAAATAGAATTGTTGCTCTCCACAAAGATGGCCTGGGCTATAAGAAGATTGCTAACACCCTGAAACTGAGCTACAGCATGGTGGCCAAGGTCATACAGTGGTTTTCCAGGACAGGTTCCACTCGGAACATGCTTCGCCAGGGTCGACCAAAGAAGTTGAGTCCACGTGTTCGGCGTCATATCCAGAGGTTGGCTTTAAAAAATAGACACATGAGTGCTGCCAGCATTGCTGCAGAGGTTGAAGACGTGGGAGGTCAGCCTGTCAGTGCTCAGACCATACGCCGCACACTGCATCAACTCGGTCTGCATGGTCGTCATCCCAGAAGGAAGCTGACGCACAAGAAAGCCCGCAAACAGTTTGCTGAAGACAAGCAGTCCAAGAACATGGATTACTGGAATGCCCTGTGGTCTGACGAGACCAAGATAAACTTGTTTGGCTCAGATGGTGTCCAGCATGTGTGGCGGCGCCCTGGTGAGAAGTACCAAGACAACTGTATCTTGCCTACAGTCAAGCATGGTGGTTGTAGCATCATGGTCTTGGGCTGCATGAGTGTTGCTGGCACTGGGGAGCTGCAGTTCATTGAGGGAAACATGAATTCCAACATGTACTGTGACATTCTGAAACAGAGCATGATCCCCTCCATTCGAAAACTGGGCCTCATGGCAGTTTTCCAACAGGATAATGACCCCAAACACAACCTGCAAGATGACAACTGCCTTGCTGAGGAAGCTGAAGGTAAAGGTGATGAACTAAACCCAATTGAGCACCTGTGGCGCATCCTCAATTGGAAGGTGGAGGAGTTCAAGGTGTCTAACATCCACCAGCTCCGTAATGTCATCATGGAGGAGTGGAAGAGGATTCCAGTAGCAACCTGTGCAGCTCTGGTGAATTCCATGCCCAGGAGGGTTAAGGCAGTGCTGGATAATAATGGTGGTCACACAAAATATTGACACTTTGGGCACAATTTGGACATGTTCACTGTGGGGTGTACTCACTTATGTTGCCAGCCATTTAGACATTAATGGCTGTGTGTTGAGTTATTTTCAGAAGACAGTAAATCTACACTGCTATACAAGCTGTACACTGACTACTCTAAGTTATATCCAAGTTTTATTTCTATAGTGTTGTCCCATGAAAAGATATAATAAAATATTTGCAGAAATGTGAGGGGTGTACTCACTTTTGTGATACACTGTATATATACATACACACATTATATATATATATACAGTATATATACATATACATATACACACACACACATATATATATATATATATATATATATATATATATACACACACACACACACATATATATATATACACACACACACATATATATATATATACACACACATATAATATACTGTATATATATATATATATATATATATATATATATATATATATATATATATATATATATATATATATATATATATATATATATATATATATACAGGGGTTGGACAATGAAACTGAAACACCTGTCATTTTAGTGTGGGAGGTTTCATGGCTAAATTGGACCAGTCTGGTGGCCAATCTTCATTAATTGCACATTGCACCAGTAAGAGCAGAGTGTGAAGGTTCAATTAGCAGGGTAAGAGCACAGTTTTGCTCAAAATATTGCAATGCACACAACATTATGGGTGACATACCAGAGTTCAAAAGAGGACAAATTGTTGGTGCACGTCTTGCTGGTGCATCTGTGACCAAGACAGCAAGTCTTTGTGATGTATCAAGAGCCACGGTATCCAGGGTAATGTCAGCATACCACCAAGAAGGACAAACCACATCCAACAGGATTAACTGTGGACGCAAGAGGAAGCTGTCTGAAAGGGATGTTCGGGTGCTAACCCGGATTGTATCCAAAAAACATAAAACCACGGCTGCCCAAATCACGGCAGAATTAAATGTGCACCTCAACTCTCCTGTTTCCACCAGAACTGTCCGTCGGGAGCTCCACAGGGTCAATATACACGGCCGGTCTGCTATAGCCAAACCTTTGGTCACTCGTGCCAATGCCAAACGTCGGTTTCAATGGTGCAAGGAGCGCAAATCTTGGGCTGTGGACAATGTGAAACATGTATTGTTCTCTGATGAGTCCACCTTTACTGTTTTCCCCACATCCGGGAGAGTTACGGTGTGGAGAAGCCCCAAAGAAGCGTACCACCCAGACTGTTGCATGCCCAGAGTGAAGCATGGGGGTGGATCAGTGATGGTTTGGGCTGCCATATCATGGCATTCCCTTGGCCCAATACTTGTGCTAGATGGGCGCGTCACTGCCAAGGACTACCGAACCATTCTGGAGGACCATGTGCATCCAATGGTTCAAACATTGTATCCTGAAGGCGGTGCCGTGTATCAGGATGACAATGCACCAATACACACAGCAAGACTGGTGAAAGATTGGTTTGATGAACATGAAAGTGAAGTTGAACATCTCCCATGGCCTGCACAGTCACCAGATCTAAATATTATTGAGCCACTTTGGGGTGTTTTGGAGAAGCGAGTCAGGAAACGTTTTCCTCCACCAGCATCACATAGTGACCTGGCCACTATCCTGCAAGAAGAATGGCTTAAAATCCCTCTGACCACTGACCACTGTGCAGGACTTGTATATGTCATTTCCAAGACGAATTGACGCTGTATTGGCCGCAAAAGGAGGCCCTACACCATACTAATAAATTATTGTGGTCTAAAACCAGGTGTTTCAGTTTCATTGTCCAACCCCTGTATATATATATACCTATATCTATATATCTATATCTAATATATATATATATATATATATATATATATATACATATACTGTATATATACAGTATATACTGTATATATATATCATGCCAACGAAGCTAAGTTTGACTTTAGACGGGTGGGTGTTTCTGTCGCCCCCTGGCGGCCGTTGCGATAAGTGCTCGGCGTCAGGCTGGCAGTAGAAGGTGACGGTTGGAGAGGCAGAGAGAGCAGCGAGCACTGACAGCAGCAGCAGCAGCAGCAGCAGCAGCTCCGTTACCGCACCGCCAGCACCACGCTGCACCATGGCGGATCTCCTCTAGGACGCTTACACGCCGACCGAGCGCGCATTCGAGTCCAGCACTCGGACTTTAGACGGTTTTGCGTCTTTCCCGAAGCCCTTATGCGCCGCTGCGGCGCGGAGCAGCAACGACCGAGCCGATAGAAGAAAGAAGGACCGAGAGAGAGAGCGAGAGAGAGAGAGAGAGAGAGAGAGAGGTTGTGTTATTATTGGGAAAAAAACGGACAATGGCGGACCGCGATGCTTTACCGCTTCCTCTGGAAGTGCGGGCCAGATTAGCCGAGCTGGAGCTGGAGTTATCTGAAGGTAGGAATGTGATTATTACTGTATCGGGGGTATTTTTTTAAATCAGCCGTGCTGTGGGAGGGGGGGCCGGTTCTTACTCTCCCCTCCCTCCTTTCATACCGCCACAAGCCAGCAGATGTGGACGCTCGGTTATTTATTTATTCATTCTGCTGCATTAGGCTCCGTGTGCACCGCGTCGCTTCTTTCCGTTTTCTGCCGCATTTCTTTCTCTCCGCACGGCTTCTTTATTCCTTCTTTATTCCTTCTTTATTTCCTGCGTTTCGCTTGACCTTGGATGAGAATTCTCAGACTTGCTTCCTTCATCTGTGGATTAAAAATGCACCCAGTTCCAGCCTGAAGCTTCTGCTGGATTAAAACGCCCAACTTCATCCAGTGGCACCAACTTGTGATCTGGCATCTTCAATAGAATTAGAATAGAATAGAAAAAAACCCTTTCTTTACCATAGGACTGTCATTCCAGCCATTACATATACATGCATATGATATACATTAAATTACATATACATCATATTACATATACATCATATATATATATATATATATATATACACACACACATCATATACATCATAATACATATACATCATATACATACATATATATACATCATATACATATATATACATCATAATACATATACATCATATATATATATATATATATATATATATATATATATATATATATATATATATATATATACACACACACACACATCATATACATCATATTACATATACATCATATTACATATACATCATATTACATATACATCATATATATATATATATATATATATATATATATATATATATATATATATATATATATATATATATATATACACACACATCATATACATCATAATACATATACATCATATACATACATATATATACATCATATACATCATAATACATATACATCATATACATACATATATATCATATTACATATACATTCTATACATGCATATACATTAAGTTACATATATATCATATTACATATACATCTTATATACACACACACACACACACACATATATATATATATATATATATATATATATATATACACATCATATACATACATATACATCATAATACATATACATCATATACATCATATACATACATATATATCATATTACATATACATCATATATACACACACACACACACACACACATATATATATATATATATATATATATATATATATACACATCATATACATACATATACATCATAATACATATACATCATATACATCATATACATACATATATATCATATTACATATACATTCTATACATGCATATACATTAAATTACATATATATCATATTACACATACATCTTATACATACATATACATCATATACAATCATATGATATATATTAAATTATATATACATTATATTACATATACATTATATTACATATATATCATATTACATATACATCATATACACATCATATTAAATACATCATATATATACAGGGGTTGGACAAAATAACTGAAACACCTGGTTTTAGACCACAATAATTTATTAGTATGGTGTAGGGCCTCCTTTTGCGGCCAATACAGCGTCAATTCGTCTTGGAAATGACATATACAAGTCCTGCACAGTGGTCAGAGGGATTTTAAGCCATTCTTCTTGCAGGATAGTGGCCAGGTCACTACGTGATGCTGGTGGAGGAAAACGTTTCCTGACTCGCTTCTCCAAAACACTCCAAAGTGGCTCAATAATATTTAGATCTGGTGACTGTGCAGGCCATGGGAGATGTTCAACTTCACTTTCATGTTCATCAAACCAATCTTTCACCAGTCTTGCTGTGTGTATTGGTGCATTGTCATCCTGATACACGGCACCGCCATTGGATGCACATGGTCCTCCAGAATGGTTCGGTAGTCCTTGGCAGTGACGCGCCCATCTAGCACAAGTATCGGGCCAAGGGAATGCCATGATATGGCAGCCCAAACCATCACTGATCCACCCCCATGCTTCACTCTGGGCATGCAACAGTCTGGGTGGTACGCTTCTTTGGGGCTTCTCCACACCGTAACTCTTCCGGATGTGGGGAAAACAGTAAAGGTGGACTCATCAGAGAACAATACATGTTTCACATTGTCCACAGCCCAAGATTTGCGCTCCTTGCACCATTGAAACCGACGTTTGGCATCGGCACGAGTGACCAAAGGTTTGGCTATAGCAGCCCGGCCGTGTATATTGACCCTGTGGAGCTCCCGACGGACAGTTCTGGTGGAAACAGGAGAGTTGAGGTGCACATTTAATTCTGCCGTGATTTGGGCAGCCGTGGTTTTATGTTTTTTGGATACAATCCGGGTTAGCACCCGAACATCCCTTTCAGACAGCTTCCTCTTGCGTCCACAGTTAATCCTGTTGGATGTGGTTTGTCCTTCTTGGTGGTATGCTGACATTACCCTGGATACCGTGGCTCTTGATACATCACAAAGACTTGCTGTCTTGGTCACAGATGCGCCAGCAAGACGTGCACCAACAATTTGTCCACTTTTGAACTCTGGTATGTCACCCATAATGTTGTGTGCATTGCAATATTTTGAGCAAAACTGTGCTCTTACCCTGCTAATTGAACCTTCACACTCTGCTCTTACTGGTGCAATGTGCAATTAATGAAGATTGGCCACCAGACTGGTCCAATTTAGCCATGAAACCTCCCACACTAAAATGACAGGTGTTTCAGTTATTTTGTCCAACCCCTGTATATATATATACATCTTTTATATCCATACAATATACATCATATTACATATACATCATATACATGCATATGATATACATTATACTACATATACATCATATACAAGCATATGATATACATCATATTACATATACATCATATACAAGCATATTAAATACATTATATAACATATTGTACTATGGGTACCTGAGACCTGGGTTCCATCGTAACGGTCAGTGTTGGGAAATGACTCAAACCGAGCCCTGAATCACAAAATCAGTAAAGCATCGACGTTCTGATTCACTCTAAATCACTCTTCATCATTGTGGTGTGACTTATTTTGGGGGCTGTGCCAGCTTTGATGAAGTCTTGGCGATACTGGTATTGTGTACATAACCTTGATTAGAAAGACTATTCAAAACCATATTAATATTATTATTATAATTATAAATATATACAGCACAGCTTGGCTAGTCTATAAATGTTGCATTAGTTTTACAGGTGGCATGATGGTCTATTGGTCTCAGTGTGATGTAAAGACCTGTCATGGACTTTGATTTGGTTTTTCAGCTGTTTAGCTTGATCAGTGCTTGCAGAGTTCTTCATTCAGGCTAAAATGTTTGTTTTTTATAATAATCTATGATTTATTCAGGTGCGAATGTGGTCCCACAGATGGCACATGTAGGAGGGTATTTCTCCTAGCCGTTTGAAACAGTCCTACAGTTACTGTAGGTCTACATTATTGTAATACACGTTGTGTTATAGTTCATTACACATATTCTTGCTCACAGATTGTTTTTCCTTTCTTTCCTATATTCTATTCGTGCAGTAGATGCTATAATACAGCGTAAATCTCATGTTTGGATTGGTCCGTCGCTCTAGGTCTTAACCGAGTCTCTCGTTGACATCAACGTCAGTTCACTACATGTATCTGAACATTAACCGATGGATCTTTATTGGCGCAAAGTGAAACGACCGGCCGTGTAATGGAACGGCTGGTTGGCCTTGCGTGTCCTTTCCTGTATGACTGTAATACCTGGCGCTATATAAAAGCCTGCGTTTGCTGACTGATATCTAAAAATATCCCAGCCAAGGTAATCAGTGCTGCGGAGTCACCAAATATTTCGTTGATACATTTGCTAAACTGACTTTGTTTGATTATTTTTGATGGTTGTTCAATTAAAACACTGCACCAGTTCCAGTTTTGGCATTGTAAACAAAACCTTTCGAACAGGAGCTATACCATAGAATACCAGTCCTGTCCAAGCTGGGCTGGTGACAAGCTTGCTACCTGGATTTCAGGTCAATGTATGGTTCCTCAGGCTTTTGGCGTATGCTCTGTATCACACCACAAGCTTTAAAACACAAACCCTGAGCATTACTTCTGGGTTTGTTGTGTAGGTGGCAAACTGACATGCAAACGCCCGGTGTTGGATGGAAGTCAACCTGCCTTATATACTGCCAACGTCGGCCATATGTTGTCTAAGTAGCGTTGAATGTATAACCCTGCAAATGCTGGTGCAGCATCAAGTTTGGGTTCAAAAACTGGGTCAATATCAAATACCAGTTCCCAGTTTTGTTAAAGTGGATTTATCTGAACTATGATGAAATATATATTTGAGATTGCCATGAACTCAGTGCTGTGGACTTACTCATGTTAAATCTTGAGTTGCCAAATTTGGAGAGTGGAAAACACTTCACAGATTAGTTACCAAGGTTTACACGTGAAATGTTTGGCTTTGGGATCGGCCCAGCGTTTGGAAAGTGGATTCATCATCCCTGTGTAACGCTACGGGCTAGGACCAGACAAGAGAGGGGCGGGGACACACAGAGATGATTATAAGAAAACAAGACAAACTAACACAAAACCTAAGCTAAGCTAAAAGCTAATGCTAATTGCTAAACACGTGACAAACCTAAACCCTAATACTAAACATGAAATCTAAGCTAATGCTAAACATGAATCGGACTAAGACAACACATGAACTAAACAAGACGTAAACAAGAGCAAATAAACCTATAACAAGGCAATGGCTAAGGCAAAGGCTAAGGCAAAAGCTAAGGCAAAGGCTAAGGCAAAAGCTAAGGCTAAGGCAAAAGCTAAGGCAATGGCAAAAGCTAAGGCAATGGCTAAGGCAAATGCAAAGGCTAAGGCAATGGCTAAGGCAATGGCTAAGGCAATGGCTAAGGCAATGGCTAAGGCTAAGGCAATGGCTAAGGCAAAAGCTAAAGCTAAGACAAAGGCTAAGGCTGCCTCCTTTAGTCTTTTAGCATTACCCTAAACAAGCTGCAGCTGTGGATAATCAGCAATGAGAACCAATCATAAAAGGGGCGTTGGCTCAGTGCTCCCAGAGAGAGGGGTGGGGACACACAGAGATGATTATAAGAAAACAAGACAAACTAACACAAAACCTAAGCTAAGCTAAAAGCTAATGCTAATTGCTAAACACGTGACAAACCTAAACCCTAATACTAAACATGAAATCTAAGCTAAAGCTAAACATGAATCGGACTAAGACAACACATGAACTAAACAAGACGTAAACAAGAGCAAATAAACCTGTAACAAGGCAATGGCTAAGGCAAAAGCTAAGGCTAAGGCAATGGCTAAGGCTAAGGCAATGGCTAAGGCAAAAGCTAAAGCTAAGACAAAGGCTAAGGCTGCCTCCTTTAGTCTTTTAGCATTACCCCAAACAAGCTGCAGCTGTGGATAATCAGCAATGAGAACCAATCATAAAAGGGGCGTTGGCTCAGTGCTCCCAGAGAGAGGGGCGGGGACACACAGAGATGATTATAAGAAAACAAGACAAACTAACACAAAACCTAAGCTAAGCTAAAAGCTAATGCTAATTGCTAAACACGTGACAAACCTAAACCCTAATACTAAACATGAAATCTAAGCTAATGCTAAACATGAATCGGACTAAGACAACACATGAACTAAACAAGACGTAAACAAGAGCAAATAAACCTATAACAAGGCAATGGCTAAGGCAAAAGCTAAGGCAAAAGCTAAGGCAAAAGCTATGGCTAAGGCAAAAGCTAAGGCAAAAGCTAAGGCAAAGGCAATGGCTAAGGCAAAAGCTAAGGCAAAGGCTAAGGCAAAAGCTAAGGCAAAGGCTAAGGCAAAAGCTAAGGCTAAGGCAAAAGCTAAGGCAAAAGCTAAGGCAAAGGCAAAGGCAAAGGCAATGGCTAAGGCAAAGGCAAAGGCTAAGGCAAAGGCTAAGGCAAAGGCTAAGGCAAAAGCTAAGGCAAAAGCTAAGGCAAAGGCAATGGCAAAGGCAATGGCTAAGGCAATGGCTAAGGCAATGGCTAAGGCAATGGCTAAGGCTAAGGCAATGGCTAAGGCAAAGGCTAAGGCAAAAGCTAAAGCTAAGACAAAGGCTAAGGCTGCCTCCTTTAGTCTCTTAGCATTACCCCAAACAAGCTGCAGCTGTGGATAATTAGCAATGAGAACCAATCATAAAAGGGGCGTTGGCTCAGTGCTCCCAGAGAGAGGGGCGTGGCACTTAAGCAAACTCCTGTAATTAAACCCTGTAATTAAGTATGATGTAGGTGCCCAAACTACACAATGTCTGGCTGAATCTGACGTATACCCAAGGCCCGTCTGTGACATGTTAACTGTTTTTTATCCGTGCAGCGTCAAGTGCCTCAGGTTTACTGGTTAATCCGCACTATGAGGCGTCCTAGCGATCCTACGGCAATTCAGTTAGCAACCGCTTCAAAATGTCAAAGATGTCGAATTAAAGCAGCTCAAACTACGAGTTTGGAAAACTCCCAACCAATTGGACGCAGAGGTGAGGGGGGGTCAAAACACTTCTTTGAGACGACGCTGGATGTTCTAGGTTTACATTCATTTGTTAAGGTAGCTGTGCTGTTTATTCTATCATTCAATATATGTGAAATCTGTGATTTTTAAAACCCAGTCGTGTTGTTAGTGGTACTTTTAGTGAAGAGTAAATACATCACAGTTCATGATTAGATTTTCAGGGCTGAAACTAATCAGACTGCCGGCCGCTCAGAAGAGCTGACGCTTGCTCCGTTTGGTCGTGTCAGTTTTTTTTTACCTGGATGATTATTGACCAGCTCTCATTCAGCGGATGGATTTCCTAACTGCATGTAATTACATTGTAGTTCACGTGTCGCTTCACATTGTGCAGCAAATCCTGCGTTACTGTTTCTGAACTGATGCAGTTACGTTTATTCCTGGTGACCGGGTTCCAAACTGACTGAAGCCGTTCATATTAGTAGATATTCGTACGGTCGGCCTCACGCTGCACCGACACCCACTTTATTTCAGAGTAATTAGCTTTTTATAACCGGTGGGTGTTTACAGTGCAAACATCAGCCTGGTGTCCGTGTGGAGTGAGCGGTTAATAAGGTGCGTCACTCACCTGTAATCACAGTACTGTCAAAGTAGACGTTGACAAGGCAACAAGGACGACGTTCTGCTTTACTGACAATAGTTTAGGATCACTATATTACATTTTTTTTCTAGGAATGGAATAATTGGTAGAAATTCAAGTTAACCATACAAGCCATTAAAAACACTGCAAATAGAAATCTGTAAATAATAATAATAATTATAATAATAATAATAAAATAATATTAAAATAAAAAATAACAATTATAATAATAACAATAATAAAATTAATAATAATAATAATAATAATAAAATAATAATAATAATAACAATAATAATAAATAATAACAATAATAATAACAACAATAATAATCACAGGGTTCTGGTAATGCTGGTAAATAATAATAATAATAATAATAATAATATTAATAATAATAATAATAATAAAAATAATAATAATAATAATAATAATAATAATAATTATATTAATATTTACCACAATAATAATAATAATAATAATTATTATAATAACCACAATAATAATAATAACTAATAATAATAATAATAATAATTATAATAACCACAATAATAATAATAACAATAATAATAATAATAATAATAATAATTATATTAACCACAATAATAATAATAATAACAATAATAATAATTATAATAATACAATAATAATAATAATAATATTAATAACAATAATAATAATAATAACAATAATAATAACAACAATAATAATCACAGGGTTCTGGTAATGCTGGTAAATAATAATAATAATAATAATAATAATATTAATAATAATAATAATAATAATAATAAAAATAATAATAATAATAATTATATTAATATTTACCACAATAATAATAATAATAATAATAATAATTATAATAACCACAATAATAATAATAACAATAATAATAATAATAATAATAATTATTATTATTATTATAATAACCACAATAATAATAATAACAATAATAATAATAATAATAATAATAATAATTATATTAACCACAATAATAATAATAATAACAATAATAATAATTATAATAATACAATAATAATAATAATATTAATAACAATAATAATAATAATAATATTAACCACAATAATATTAATAATAATAATAAAATAAAAATAAAAATAATAACAATAATAATAAAATAATAATAATATTAACCACAATAATAATACTAATAACAATAATATTAATTATAATAACACAATAATAATAATAATAATAATAATCATAATCATAATCATAATAATAATAATAATATTAATCACAATAATAATTATGTTATTTATTTTATATTCATAAGTAGAAAACTCACAGACTAGTAGTAATTTGAAGTAGTCATATGTTTTTTTCCACTCCTCAAATATGCCAGTAGGTAGATTGGATGCTCTGATTTGCCCTTAGGTTCATGGGTGGTGTTTTTCTTCCCCTTTGGCAGCATGTAACGGTAGGTACGGCGGGCTGTGAGGCCTGGTACGGGGTGACCAGCAGAGCTTGGAAACTCCTTCAGCCCTTTTCTTTCTTGTTTGTTTCCTCCAACACGATCATCTGGACAGGCACATCTGGCCTTCATTTTCAACATGCTTCGAGGCCCCATCACGCCGCGGCGTTAACCCCTTCCGCTCTGCGCTTATTGGAGTTTCTGACCTGATACATATAAAGCACCTGTTATATAAAACTCACACCTATGCGTGGAGAAGTCATGGATCACTAAGCTCCTTATATATCAGGGGAACAACCAGAAACAAGGTGGTGATTATTCCGGGTCGCTTGGTTCTTTTGACAGGGTGGGTGCCCTGGTGGCGCAGCGGGATAATCCGCCAGCACAGGGCTTTTCAAACCCTGGGTCATGACCCTTAGGTGGGTTGTGAGGTGAAAAAATGTGTCGCACATTAATAATAATAATAATAAAACAAACTTATACGTGAACGCCCCCTTGTGGAGGCTTTATGTTACATCTCGTAAACCAGCAGAGAAGAGTAAGATGCGTCGCTTGTATTGCCTGGGTCTGCTACCGGTCGGCTGGGCGCCCTCTAATGCCTGCAGCAGACAAAATTGGCCTCCGGTCTGCTGGGTGGTAAAAGACCGGATTAAGGCTGGGTTATCAATGCTGTGTGAGGACCTTGGTTGCCCGGGGCACCTGTACAGAAAGTGAAGGAGCGCAGAGATCAGGGCGTGTCTCTTCTGAGACCTCCACCGAAGTTTGGGAGAATAAGAAGGGATCGGTGGAGGCGAATATATGCCCTCTTTGGACGCCGTCGGGGGTCCCCAGCAGTGGATTGGCTATTCTAATATCGTCAGGGATTCGCCCTCGAAGGCTACTTTTCAGACCGGCAGCGAAGCCAATTCGAGCCGCCTGTCCGAGCTGGCGATTTCCGGTAACAGGAGGCGCCCTGAATATGGGCGACGCAAAGTGGGCGGAGCCAAAAAAGCTAAGCAGTTGAGTAGTTTACCTTTATGCAAATTAGGAGCAAAGCGATTACCAGTAAGACCGTGAAACGGTACTCTCCGTTTCCGGTTCCTCGATAACAGCTCCGACTACTTGTCATGTTGACCGCACAGACAGTGATGGACTACACAGGGATGGAATTCGATTTCCCTCCAGGACGTTTATTGTTAGCAGGAACACGTCTGATCCGTCTGTAGATCCTAGTCAGTAAACCTAAACACCCGAACCGAACACCCACAGGCGACGATGACGCTTCCGGTGTGAACAGAGGTCCATGAACGATCAGCGATTCGGCCGACGACGGGTGAAAAATCGCTGCCGGTCTGAACGCAGGACGATTCGTGTCGCGTTTGATGCAGAAGAAGTCTGGAGTTAATCGCCCTTCAAGCTTCGTTAGTCCTAATCAGCTCGTTTAGCGCTCCTGCACTCCGCCTCGCTCTCTGATTGACGGGTCGGAACATTCGACTCTCCCCTCTCACACCCGCCAGTGTAATCACAGAGAGCGGATCGTGAGGCTGTATGATCGTTATTGGGATCCTTTTGTCTTATGTTCGTAGATTTGGATATGCTCGGTGCCCCTGTGCATCCTGGGACTAATTCCCTTCTAATTTTTAAATTCAGTCATTTGTGTTTCAGGTGGACACCACAGTCAATCAGTTATAATTAGAAAGTGTGTGCTTATAGACTTTGCAGCAACAGTTTAGGGAAGGGCCTTGTTCTGTTCCAGCTCAACTCGAGTGACCTGAACACTGAACAGCTCCGGAATGAACCGGAACATCGACTGAGGCTTTGTTGATGATTTTAGGCAGCGACTCACAGTACTGTGACAGTATACAGTTTGAGCAATTCAGGGTTAGGGGCATTGCTCAAGGACCCAACAGGAGCAGCCTTGCAGTGCTGGGACTTGAACCAGCAACCTTCTGATTACTAGTCCAGTACCTTAACCACTAGGCTACAACCAATGGGCACAAATTCTCACAGACGTCTCACAAATTCTCAGGCGTCCGAATACTTCCGACTCGTCTCTGTTCGTTCTGGCCGGACGACCGCAGAGGACCGCGGGTGCCTACCGTCCCCGTCCGAACGCCGATGAGAGTCGGCACGGCGCTGGCAGCGGGGTCGGAGGCGGCTCACCGTGGCGGACGCCGGTGCCTGGGTCATGTCACTAGCACTCTCCTCGGTGCGCCCGCGAGGGCGAGGGCGGGGCTTTGGTCAAATGCCATGGATAGATGCCGAGGCTTGCCAGGCGCATGGCGCGCTGCGACGACGGCTCGTGTAAATGTTGCCGGCTGGTCTATAGGTGGGCGCCGGACACTGATGGTTGTTGGCGTGCAGCTGGCAGCGGGGATCGTCGTACGAGAGAAGCTCCAGTGGCTTAGACGTAGCCCTGATCAACCCTACTGATCACCCGGGGGATAAATCGGAACCTCTATTGCAAGCCAGACCTTCCGTCCAGCAGTAGTGGGCACGAATCCCCTTAGGCACACTCCGAAACCTTAAATGATGAATAGAACTCCTATATTTGTCGTATATATGCATGTACAGTAGAGTACAATGAAATTCCGTTGTATGGCGCCCCTGGGACTGAGAGGGTTAAGGGTCCTGCTCGATGGCCCAACAGGGTCAGAGCTGGGATTCGAACTCTCAACCTTCTGATTGATAGCCCAAAGCTCTACCACTAGGCTACCACTGTCCCTATACATTTAGTTATGTTTTTTGTTTACAACAGTAACAGACATCATCTGTGCAGATGCAGAAGGGATCTGAAATGACCCGGACCGTTTTTAGAGACCCCCTCCTCCCAAGCCCGCGACATTTCGGTTTACTCAGTCTGCCGGAGCTGCAGCGAGGTGTCTCCGCGCCCCTCGCCGAGGTCCATCTGTTACCGCAGAGGACCGCCGCGCAGCATTACGTCACCCGACTGACCTTCCCATCGCTCATTCCCGCCTCTGATGAAGCCTTTGTAGCACACTGACCCCGAAAGAAGAGCCTAAATCCCAGCAGGCCTGTTTCTTCAGCCTAAAATGTCAAGACCATGTTTTATGTGTATGTGGGCGACAGTACTGCGACACCCTCCACCGATCAGCCGTAACATTAAAACCACCTCCTCGTTTCTACACTCACTGTCCATGTTATCAGCTCCACTTACCATATAGGAGCACTTTGTAGTAATACAATTACTGACTGTAGTTCATCTGTTTCTCTACACACTTTTTAACCTGCTTTCAATGGTCAGGACCACCACAGAGCAGGTATTATTTAGGTGATGGATCATTCTCAGCACTGCAGTGACACTGACATGGTGGTGGTGTGTTTGTGTGTTGTGCTGGTATGAGTGGATCAGACACAGCAGCGCTGCTGGAGTTTTTAAACACCTCACTGTCCACTCACTGTCCACTCTATTATCATCTTCTAGACCTTCATCAGTGGGCACAGGACGCTGCCCACGGGGCGCTGTTGGCTGGATATGTTTGGTTGGTGGACTATTCTCAGTCCAGCAGTGACAGTGAGGTGTTTAAAAACTCCAGCAGCATCGCTGTGTCTGATTCACTCATACCAGCACAACACAGTCAGTGTCACCTAAATAATACCTGCTCTGTGGTGGTCCTGACCATTAAAAGGGGGCTAACAAAGCATGCAGAGAAACAGATGGACTACAGTCAGTAATTGTAGAACTACAAAGTGCTTCGATATGGTAAGTGGAGCTGATAAAATGGACAGTGAGTGTACAAACAAGGAGGTGGTTTTAATGTTAATCAGGTATGTAAAGCAAATGATATGCTTTTAACTTTGTGGCAACAGTTTAAGGAAGGACCTTTCCTGTTCCAGCATGACTGCGCCCCAGCGCTCGGTCTACAGAATCTCCAGTGGCCCATTTTTTTTAGGTTTAAAAACACAGATGTGTTCAGGCAGATATTTAGAGGCAGGCGTCTCTTTGTTATGACTGTATGAAGGACTCCATGCAATGCTAAGTGGACTGATAACGTCTAGACACCGCTCTTCCGTCACTACCTGATGGTATGAAGGAGTCTGTCGATCTTTTCGGGCATTAGATAGAGATCCTATGATAAAAACAGGCAGCGAACTTGGCGACACATCTAGCGTATCCGTCGTTTACCCTCGCTGTTATTTGTACGTATTATTGTCATTAATTATTAGCACCGTTTTGCACCTTTAGGAACAGCTGCAAACAGTTTCACACCTTGCTGCCTGGCCGAGTGAGTGGGGCTCTAGTTTGCACACTTTTGCTTCATAAGTGTGTTATTAGAACGTAATTCGACCACCTCGACCACCACTCCCAGAACCAACTGACATGGAGTTTCAGGGTACCACTGTATATTAATAATAGCTCATTATTTTTTTTTTAATAATTACAAATGATTTCTCGCAGGTTCTGGTGTTTTAATTTGCTGCTCAGGCCTGTGAGTTCATTTAAGGTTCTCACTCATAAATCTGAAAAAAATTAAACAATAAACCTCTTCTTCAAGTGGTTAGAAGACATAAAAGCGCCGCTGCCAGCCATTGTTGCTAGGGAACTATATATTTTATTATCTCCACTTATCATATAGAAGCACTTTGTAGTTCTACAATTACTGACTGTAGTCCATCTGTTTCTCTGCATGCTTTGTTAGCCCCCTTTCATGCTGTTCTTCAATGGTCAGGACCCCCACAGGAACCATCACAGAGCAGGTATTATTTAGGTGGTGGATCATTCTCAGCACTGCAGTAACACTGACATGGTGGTGGTGTGTTAGTGTGTGTTGTGCTGGTATGAGTGGAGTTTTTAAACACCGTGTCCACTCACTGTCCACTCTATTCGACACTCCTACCTAGTCGGTCCACCTCGTAGATGTAAAATCAGAGACAATCGCTCATCTATTGCTGCTGTCTGAGTCGGTCATCTTCTAGACCAGGGGTGTCAAACTCATTTTCACCGAGGGCCACATCAGCATTATTGTGGCCCTCAAAGGGCCGATTGTAACGTATCCTGCTGTGATTGCAGTCTGTTGTTTTTCTTGGAGGCTAAATTCTGCATTTATATTGTCCTCCTTTACCACAGACACGGCCTCATAACACAAGAGACGCACCGGTTTCTCATTTTCATTAAATTTCCTCCTTATGCTTAATTTTCTTACTTATCTTCTTGTACATTTTGGGATTATGTGTAAATATTTATTAACATCATCTACTAGCAGGATGTGTCACTTTGCAGGTCACAAAATCAGCATGCGTTTTGAAAGATGCGGTTCATGTAGGATTTTACAGTGTATTTTAAGACAATTGTTCTGCCCTCACTAATAGTTTATCCCCCTTGCTCAGCTAGACAGACAGACAGACAGAACTTAATACATTACAAGCACACAGCTGTAGTCAAGTGTTACATCTGGTACAATATGAGATTTAACCAAACGTAAAATAGCGCTAACGAGTTAAAATTTTGTGTAAAGATACTAACTGCTATAGTAACGATAACAATTGTATTTAATTACGGTAAATTTGTAACTAAAACGCTGTGATATACTCACTAATCATTTACAAACAACTGAGAATATAAACGCCACTACTTACAGACGATGCTTTGGTAATATACTGCAAAATAATTATTTATATTTATTATTATTGTTTACATTACTACCCGTGTTCTTTTGCCGTAAAAGTCACATGGCTTCTCAGCGAAGGTCAAAGTTAGTTGCCATGACTACGATGTCATCAGTTAAAGGCTTAAAGGCGCAGGTGTCCCATTAAATTATAACTGCGTCTCTGTAACGACTCGAACCATCACAACAATCGTACAGTCGTTTAAGCTCTCGCGGGCCACATCAAATGACGTGGCGGGCCGGATCTGGCCCGCGGGCCGTGAGTTTGACACCCCTGTTCTAGACCTTCATCAGTGGGCACAGGACGCTGCCCACGGGGCGCTGTTGGCTGGATATTTCTGGTTGGTGGACGATTCTTAGTCCAGCAGTGACAGTGAGGTGTTTAAATCCACTCATACCAGCACAACACACACTAACACACCACCACCATGTCAGTGTCACTGCAGTGCTGAGAATGATCCACCACCTAAATAATAATACCTGCTCTGTGGTGGTCCTGTGGGGGTCCTGACCATTGAAGAACTCGGTGAAAGGGGGTAACAAAGCATGCAGAGAAACAGATGGACTACAGTCAGTAATTGTAGAACTACAAAGTGCTTCTATATGGTAAGTGGAGCTGATAAAATGGACAGTGTGTAGAAACAAGGAGGTGGTTTTAATGTTATGGCTGATCGGTGTATATGTGTATTTAAAAACCTTTAACAGTCATTCCTAATGCGCTGGTGTGGAGTCATTTTCTAAACACGCTGAACGTGAACGGATTTTAGCTTAGCCCAAACACTACATCCTGTAAATAGCCAGCCACCTCTGACTCTGACACCTCTGTGCCTCCACCTAAAACAAATCTACAGCACGGCCGGCGTGCAGAACAAAGTTCAGTCCGGAGCAAAATCAAACCCCACGCTAATGTAAATAGGAACGGGAGACACCTGGCATCCTGTATGACATCATAACACCCGGGCGGGTACACGCGCCCCGAGGAATGCGGTGCAGGAATAGCAGCCCTGTGTTGCAGTCGCATGTGTTACGACAGCTGCAAATCACTCCCTCACACACACACACACACACGGTTGTGTTTGGAAGTACAGGACTGTGTTGCTCTCGCTGGCCGGTCATTTGTTTGACATACAGGAACAGCAGAACTGTCAAGCCGGACACAGGAAGCGCTTCGTTGTGTGCACGTTTGGGTTAATAAAAATAGCTTTTAGCAGTGGTACACCCTCATACCCCCCTGTGACGTTACCCCCACCCTCGTGCACCCCCTGTGTTTACATCTACTCAGTACACACTCGACATGTCATATATCAGCACTGTCGCCTTATAGCAAGAAGATCCAGGGTTTGATTCCCAACTGGAGCGGTCCGGGTCCTTTCTGTCTGGAGTTTGCATGTTCTCCCCGTGTCTGTGTGGGTTTCCTCCGGGTGCTCCGGTTTCCTCACACAGTCCGAAGACGTTTAGTGAGGTGAACTGGTGATACAAAATTGTCCATGACCGTGTTTGATGTTAAAAACTTGAATCATTAGTTCGGTTAAGGTACTGGACTAGTAATCGAATGGTCGCTGGTTCAAGCCCCACCACTGCCAGGTCGCTCATGTTGGGCTCCTGAGCAAGGCCCTTAAGCCTCACTTGCTCGGACTGTACACTGTCAAATGTAAATGAATGTAATCAAAGTGCCAGAGCCGGGATCTCGAACACATCGTATCGAATCTCGGCTCTGCCTGCCGGCTAAGGATGAGCGGCCACATGAACAACGATTGGCCTGTTGTTCAGATATGGGCGGGACTAAGCCGGATTGGGTCTCTCTCTCGTGACTGGTGCAGTTACGATTGATGGCGCCTGCACAGAGATGAGAAAAGAGCGCTCTCAGGGTGTGTCTCTGCGTACACAACGCTGAGCTGCACTGCACTCGTCAAAGTGGGGGTGATAAGATGCATACGGCTGCTGCACACGTGTCGGAGGGGGCGTGGGTTAGCTTCGTTCTCCTCAATCGGAGCGGGGATCGGCATTGGTGTAGAGGAAGCGTGACGCAATCGGGTAACTTGACGCGCTAAAAAAGGGAAATAATGCATAAATAAAAATAAAAAAGATATATTTTTTTTATATATATATATATATATATATAAAAGTGTGTTATGACATTAGAAATCATAAAATAATAGTAGATTTTAATATGTGTACAGTTCCTATAGGTATAACATTCGTATACTATTTTGTTCGAACGTCCCAATCTAATTCTTTAATCTGATACGATACTAATTGATGGAGTCTGGTCTGACTAAAACACATCTAGGCTTGCTAGATCTTGTTTGTCTTGGCGACACACTGGTGCCCCAGAGCTCCAGGGGCCCGGGTTCAGTCCTTGGCTCCTGGTGTGTTCCTGTGGAGCTTGGCATGTTTCTCCTGTGTCTGCATGGGCTTCCATCAGGTACCTCCATTGGGTTTTCTCCAACATTTCCAAATTACATAGAGGAATCGGGTCCAGGCTGTACTCCCACGTTGCACCCAATAGAAATACATTTGAAAATGATCGGACTCTGACTCAATCAACTCCCTCACCCATGATTCTACTACATACTTCCAGATAAAGCTCATGACCAATCACAGTTCCATTACTCACTGGCCTGTCAAAATAAACACTCCTATATACACCGATCAGCCATAACATTAAAACCACCTCCTTGTTTCTACACACACTGTCCATTTTATCAGCTCCACTTACCATATAGAAGCACTTTGTAGTTCTACAATTACTGACTGTCGTCCATCTGTTGCTCTGCATGCTTTGTTACCCCCTTTCACCCTGTTCTTCAATGGTCAGGACCCCCACAGGACCACTACAGAGCAGGTATTATTTAGGTGGTGGATGATTCTCAGGACTGCACTGACACTGACATGGTGGTGGTGTGTTAGTGTGTCTTGTGCTGGTATGAATGGATCAGACACAGCAGCGCTACTGGAGTTTTTAAACACCTTACTGTCACTGCTGGACTGAGAATAGTCCACCAACCAGAAATATCCAGCCAACAGCGCCCCGTGGGCAGCGTCCTGTGACCACTGATGAAGGTCCAGAAGATGACCGACTCAAACAGCAGCAATAGATGAGCGATCGTCTCCGACTTTACATCTACAAGGTGGACCAACTAGGTAGGAGTGTCTAATAGAGTGGACAGTGAGTGGACACGGTATTTAAAAACTCATACCAGCACAACACACACCTGTGGGGGTCCTGACCATTTAAGAACAGGGTGAAAGAGGGCTAACAAAGTATGCAGAGAACAGATGGATTACAGTCAGTAATTGTAGAACTACAAAGTGCTTCTATATGCTAAGTGGAGCTGATAAAATGGACAGTGAGGTGGTTTTTGGTTTTTGGTGAGCCAGTCCAGTCCAGTTCAGTCCAGTATAAGGCAAGTCATCACTGAGGCAGAAGACTGCTTGCTCAGCATGAGCATTCACCTCTCGTCCTAACCTCCAGCGATGACACTATTCCTGACCACCATGATAAATACCAGCCCGTCCAGCCCCCCCAAGCATCGTTCCTGAATTAGTCACTGCTGGACTCCCATCTCCATCTAGTGACTCCATCTCGTCTCCTTAAATGTATTAGAATGTTCAGGTCAGGCTGTCCTGAAACTCTTAGACATGAACCAGTCCGCCTTCAAGACTCTTTAAGCGTCTGCACAATCCCTGACGCCTCGTACTCCTACTTCGAGACTTCTGCATGTACAACCAGGCTTATTCACACGTCTAACATCTAACTAACCAACCACGGATATTTTGGGCAATTTCGGTTTGGAGGACGATCTCTGATCTCAGAGCTTCCTCATCCTTCCTCACCAGAGAGGTGCATGAGATTCAAACTGAGATTATTATTAATTCATTATTCATATTATTAATAAAAATACTTCTAAAGCTGGCTAGAGCATTAAGAAATAATCAAATAACAGATTAACACATAAAAAAATAAAAAGGAAAAAAATAAGGAAAAAAACAAAATAAATAAATAAAAAATAGAGAAAAATAAAAAAATACAAATAATACTTTTTTTTTGTCATGAATGCTTTTGAGAAATAATAATATAATATTTTCAAGGCTTTGAAATTACCCAGCATTTTCTGATAAACAGTTATGTATTTATTTTGTCGAATCTAATGATATTTCAATGCAGTACGATAACTATCGATCATTTAAATCAGTGCACCACGGACCAGATTCATGTAAGATATAATTTCACGGACAAGACACTGCTCCCACCTAGTGGTGATTGGGGACAATGACACCCAAAGAGTACTGGGAATTTAATTTCTTTTGTAACGATTTCTAATTATTTATTCTTTCTGTCCGGCCCGGTGATAAATGGCCCACGGATCAGTACTGGTCCGCGGCCGGGTGGTTGGGGACCACTGCTTTAAATACAAAATACTGAGCATCATAAATTCCTTCATGCAGTAGGGAGTAGATGGATCTTTTCCTGTTCTCTGAAATCACCACTTGCTACAAAGAACTTTCTGATATTGATTATTATCAAACGGCGCTCCAGATGAGAACATCTGCCGGATTAATAAATGCAAATACAATGCAGATGTTGTTCCATGACACAAGAGTTTAAACTTGATCACAATTAGATCAAAACTTGCGTCATCGGCAGTCCTGCTACGTTTAAATAGACTAAAATGGCTGTATTTGTCATAGTTGTAGCCTAGTGGTTAAAGTACTGGACTAGTAATCAGAAGGTCGCTGGTTCAAGCCCAATCACTGCCAGGTTGTTACTGCTGGGCCCTCGAGCAAGGCCCTTAACCCTCAATTGATGCCAAAAATGTAAATATCATATACACGTCTTTTTCGTTTGGAAGTTGGGGTCAGAGCTCAGGGTCAGTCATTGTACTGCAGCCCTGGAGCAGTAGCATTGAGGGCCTTGCTCAAGGGTCCAACAGTGGCTGCATAGCAGAACCCGGATTTGAACCACGATAGCCCAAAGCTCTACCCGCTAGGCTACCACTGTCCCGTCAATTATTTTACCCTTAAATATCTCAGCTTGTTTTGGAAGCTGTTGTACGGCACCCCTGGAGGAGACAGCATTAAGGGCCTTGCTCAAGGGCCCAACAGTGGCTGCACCACCAGTCAGCCCTTGTCCCTGTTTTAAGCATACGTTAGATTACTAGATGAATTAGATGAACACTACATCCTGCACAAGCTCTTGTGACCGACATTTAGTCCTGCGAAGACCAAAATTGGTCGCCGACTGTAAAATCTCTTAGCCAGACTCTCAACCTGTCTTTAAATATGTCGTTATGTCGTCTCACAGGAGAGTTAAAGCTACCGTGAAATTCCATCCCTTCTCACTAGGCAGTTTCCGCTGAGGTGGACAGCATGGTCAGATGATTTAGCTCTGCAGACAGACCTCGAGACCTCCTAATGGCTTTCGGGTTGGTAAGGTGGAATAGAGCAGTTTGAAGTCTCGGTGAGAACAGTGCTCACGTCCCACACACTTATCCTACGGGCTTTACGATGGCGTCCCAGGCCTCCCGTTTCTCCCTGTTTGTGCAGGAACGCGGTCATGTGGACTTCATCAGTGCTTCTGTTTATATCAGGGCACTTCCAGCGCATTCTAACAATGAACTTGTGTTTGTCTTGGAGATCCGGTTCCTTTGGGCTTTTCCCTCGCTGATACTGATGGGTATCATCGCTCGGTCAGACCCCACGTCGCTTTTGGAGGTAGCGCCCTCCAACAAGCTTACCAGCCTTTGGTTTTCTAAAGCGCTCTGCTCTACTAACAGAGAGTACCAGACAGTGAGAGAGAGATATAGAGCGAGAGAGAGATACAGAGCGAGAGAAATACAGAGCGAGAGAAATACAGAGCGAGAGAGAAAGATACAGAGCGAGAGAGACAGAGCGAGAGAGAGAAATACAGAGCGAGAGAGACAGAGCGAGAGAAATACAGAGCGAGAGAGAGAAATACAGAGCGAGAGAGAGAGGGAGATATAGAGCGAGAGAGAGATACAGAGCGAGAGATATAGAGCGAGAGAGAGATACAGAGCGAGAGAAATACAGAGCGAGAGAGAGATACAGAGCGAGAGAGAGAGATACAGAGCGAGAGAGAGAGAGATACAGAGCGAGAGAGAGAGATAGAGCGAGAGAGAGAGAGATAGAGCAAGAGAAATACAGAGAGAGAGAGAGAGAGATACAGAGCGAGAGAAATACAGAGCGAGAGAAATACAGAGCGAGAGAGACAGAGCGAGAGAAATACAGAGCGAGAGAAATACAGAGTGAGAGAGATAAATACAGAGCGAGAGAGAGAGAGAGATACAGAGCGAGAGAGAGAGAGATACAGAGCGAGAGAAATACAGAGAGAGAGAGAGAGAGAGAGAGAGATACAGAGCGAGAGAAATACAGAGCGAGAGAGAGAGATACAGAGAGAGAGATACAGAGCGAGAGAAATACAGAGCGAGAGAGACCGAGCGAGAGAAATACAGAGCGAGAGAAATACAGAGTGAGAGAGATAAATACAGAGCGAGAGAGAGAGAGAGATACAGAGCGAGAGAAATACAGAGAGAGAGAGAGAGAGAGAGAGAGATACAGAGCGAGAGAAATACAGAGAGAGAGAGAGAGAGAGAGAGATACAGAGCGAGAGAAATACAGAGCGAGAGAGAGAGAGAGACACCGAGAGAGAGAGATACAGAGCGAGAGAGAGAGTCACTTCGGGTTGAGCGCTCCTCAGAGATCCTGTAATGCTGGGAAATCAATACTCTTCTTCTCCAGCTCTCTTTTCAGAGCAATTGACTCGAATCCTCTTGCTTTCTCTGATAATGATCGTAATGGATTTCACTAACAAATAAACATCTCTCGCGCCGCCGTAGCGTTGGTTTACCAGGCAAATCAGTTTTCCTATAGGGGGATGGTACAAGACGTTGGTGGATCTAGCAAGATCCCAGCTCTGGTTCCAGCGTGTGTTTTTACCGCTGCACCACCTGAGCGGCGGGGTTGGATTAGTTTTGACCCAAATCTTTATCCATGTACAAGAAGCTAGACTTATTATATTATATACTATATTATATACTATTGATAGATCTACTATGAGGTATACTAAATCAGCAAGTGATTGTGCTAAACAACTAAGCATTGTGCTAAATTAGCATCGCTTCTATGTGATCCCGGTCATTATAAGGGTCATTTAGCTGAAATTTTATCCACATATATTACTACATTACATCACATTTCTGTGTGCCACATGGCACCGGGATTTTACCTCCTTATCCACCCTGACTGACTTGTTTGGTTAGGGTTTGGGTTTAGCTTGCTTTGGCTAAGCTCTGAGACTCTGGGCTTCAGGACTCTCCTCACACATTCTGCTTGGCCAGTTGGGACTAGAAGAAGATTAGAAGAAGTGTTTGCTGGGTGTTTAACATGGGAGTGCACCATATTTGCATTTGTGAGCAGTAAAGGTGGGGGTGAGGTGAAAGAGCAGCTGAGAGTGTGTCAGTAGCAGTACTGACAGAAGGAATATTAACATATACCTTGTTGGGCCTCGATCAAAAGCCCAACAGTGGCAGCCTGGCAGTGGTGGATTTTGAGCCAGCGACCTTCTTCCTACTAATCCAGTACTTTAACCACTAGGCTACAACTGCCCATAAAATCGAATTATGACGGCATACAGTTTGAGCATTGGAGGCTCAGGGGCCTTGCTCAGGTGTCCAGTGGAATCTCGGTGGTGGTGGGGCTTAAACCAGCAACCTTCTGATTATTAGTCCAGTATATGAACCATTGCGTTACCACTGTTTTACCACCTAAACGTGCACTAATTATTAATGTTAATAATACAAATAGTTCTAAAGCTATAGAATGAATAACTAAATGAATAATATATTAACATTTACATACATTTGAAAATTAAAAATAAAAAAGTACAAAATGAGGAATAAATATTTATATATTAATATTAATATTAATATAAAATAATAATATTAATATTTTTATTTAATACAATATTTTTATATTAATATTTAAATTAAATACAGTATTTTACTATTAATATTTAAATTAAATACAGTATTTTAATATTAATATTTTAATTCAATACAATATTTTAATATTAATATTTAAGTTAAATACATTATTTTAATATAAATTATTTAGTTAAATACAATATTTTAATATTAATATTTAAGTTAAATACATTATTTTAATATACATTTTTTAGTTAAATACAATATTTTTATATTAATATTTTAATTTAATACGGTATTTAATATTAATACTTTAATTAATACAATATTTTTATATTAATACTTTAATTAATACAATATTTAATATTAATATTTTAATTAAATACAATATTTTAATATTAATATTTTAATTCAATACAATATTTTAATGTTAATATTTTAATTATTACAATATTTTAATATTAATGTTTTATTTAATACATTATTTTAATATTAATATTTTAATTAATACAATATTTATTAGTGATCTTTTGTATACGATCCTGTAAACACAAGTCACTCATGTTGATCACTATTGGTTACAGCATTCATTCAGACCAACTGGAAGGAGGAATTCTGAGGTTATGCGGCCGACTGGAACTCGATACGTCCAAGAAAGGAAAACATTCGCACTATTCACAGGGTTTGCAGAGTTTAAAGCAGGGCCGTTAGGGCTGGGCAGTACTAGGCGTGTCATTAACGCTCCTCCAACAATCACCCACAACCCGAGCTGGACGCGTCGGCTTTGAAACTCGAGACTCATTTTCTCTCCAGATTTATCGTAGTGCAGGTCTGGGAGAAACTGCTCGTAACCTCGTCACATAAAAACGTGAGGAGAACAGAAACGCCCGGGCCGGAGCTCCATGTTTTCTATTTCACATTCCTCAGATAGGAAAGAATGTTGCGCTGGTGTTTCGGATCGTGCAGCATGTGTTGCTTCAGTAATAATGGTTGTGGATCTGTGTGTTTTACTAAGTGGAACATATTCAGAAGGAGAAAAGCAGGATGTGCTGGGATGATCTCGTAGCCTTCGAGGCTGTGAGACAGACGTGGATGCCGTCGCTTGTTATCCAAACCCGCATTGCAACAGTACAAGTCCTCACAACCCCTGATACCGAAGGAATCTGATGCGGGACGTATCGAGGCCGATCGACACGCCACGCACTCTTTTAAAGAGACACACCGAAATTCACCCGCCTGCCTGTCCGGAGGCACCGACTCGCCTTTAATTATTCGAGGCAGTCAGTCAGAGGCCTTGTCTCCTGGAGTCCGTGACCACATTAATGCCCGCGGACGACAATGCCGCCTATTCATAGACCGTATCTGTGTGGGCCCTTTTTATAGACCTCGTGAGCGTGTCAAGGCTTCGGTATGAGAGCGCTCGGCCTCATGGGAGTTAGTTATGCGTCGATCTGGACTGCACGGGCTCCAGTGTACATGTAGGGACGGCATGGGGATGTGTGTTGTGACCCTAATGGTAATGGACAGTTGTAGCCTTGTGGTTAAGGTACTGGACTAGTAATCGAAAGGTCACTGGTTCAAGCCCCATGACTGCCTGGTCGCCACTGTTGGGCCCTTGAGCAAGGCTGGATATTCCCAACAACCCAATCCATCCTGGGTCCAACTGTGACCTTGTTCTGATCATTAGTCCATAACCCTATCCATGTTGTCCCAGTATGTGTCCACCATTCAATGGGTCTGTCTAAAAATCTAATAAGCTGCCTTGCTGCCTACTTCCTACCTAGGCAGCCTAAGTAGAGTGGATTCTAATAACACATTGAACTCATAAGACAGCGATTACTAAGCTGACACAGTTAGCCTCGGGCCATTAAAACCAGTGCTGATTATCGCTCAGTATTAAGGCGCCTCGGTAGGCAGCATTTTAAGGCGTCCTACGTGTAAGTACAGAGATCACCAGGCTTTCCGACACGCCCGACGTCTGTAGTACGCGAGTTGACTGTCGTAAGGGCGTGACGGATAGCCTTATTTTCGGCACTTCAAGCACGGCCGCCCGCGCGCTCGCCGGGAGGGACGCCGCGGAGGCAGACGAGGGTGAAGGAGCGGCGTTTCATTGGTGCACGCGGGCTCTGGAACGTGCGCTAAAAGGATTCTTCTGTGTTGCATACAAAGCAGGAGGAGGATTGAGTTACGACTCCTGCCCTCGCCAGCATGCCCCACCCTGGACCCGGACTCTCGCTCTACGATTTCTCTCTCTTCTTTTTCTTCTTCTTCTTTGTGTCTCTTTCACTTTCCCTTTTTTGACCGTTATCTCCGTTTCCTCCCCTGTCCTGTATATCTTGATCTCTTTGCTTTCTCTCACTATTCTCAGTCTGTCACCTTTTTGCCCCGTGCAGCCAGGCGTGGCTCCTTTCTCCCCCGGTGTTGGATTACTCTATAGGGCACTGTGTGTGTGTGTGTGTGTGTGTGTGTGTGTGTGTGTGTGTGTGACTCAGAATTGAGTCTTAAAAATAATTACAGTGACATAAAACCTAATTAAATACACAGATCAGGCATAACATTATGACCGTAATATTGTGTTGGTCCCCTTTTTGCTGCCCCATACGCAATAAACTGTGCTGCACTGTGTATTCTGACTCCTTTCTGTCAGAACCAGCATTAACTCCTTCAGCAATTTGAGCTGCAGTAGCTCGTCTGTTTGAGCCTTCGCTCCACACGTGCATCAGTGAGCCTCGGCCGCCCATGACCCTGTCGCCGGTTTACCACTGTTCCTTCCCCGGACCACTTTTGATAGATACTGACCCCGCAAGAGCTGCAGTTTTGGAGATGCTCTGACCCAGTCGTCTAGCCATCACAATTTGGCCCTTCTGCTTCTCCTCTAACATCAACTTTGAGGATAAATTGTTCACTTGCTGCCTAATATATCCCCCCCACTAACAGGTGCCGTGATGAAGAGATAATCAGTGTTATTCACTTCACCGGTCAGTGGTCATGGTGTATAATATTTTTCTACATTTATTTAGAAGTTACTTGTCATGGAATTTGAAACAGACAAAAGCCTCCACTTCAACCCCTCACAAAGAAATCCAGATGTACGAATATGCAAATTGTAAACGTCTCTAACCATAAAGCGCCCCTCCCCGTCCACTCCTAAACCGGTACTGCACGTTTTAGATTTGCATACTGAAACACGATGGCCACCAACTTCTCCAGAACAATGTTAACAGTTTTTTCAATCAAGATTTCCAGCAGGACGTGCAGGAACGATTCTGCCCTCGAACTCCTTATGATAGATGACTGACTGACTGACTGATTATTATTATTTTTTTTTTTATCTCCGCTCTGATTGAGGAGAACGAAGCTAACCCATGCTCCCTCCGACTCGTGGGCAGCATACCGTATGCATCTTATCACCTGCACTTTGACGAGTGCAGTGCAGCTCAGCGTTGTGTACGGAGAGACACACCCTGAGAGCGCTCTTTTCTCATCTCTGTGCAGGCGCCATCAATCAGCCAGCAGAGGTCGTAATTGCACCAGTCATGGGAGAGAGACCCTATCCGGCTTAGTCCCGCCCATATCTGAACAACAGGCCAATCGTTGTTCATGTGGCCGCTCAGCCCATCTCTGGTTCCAGCGTGGTTCCCTGATTATTATCATTAAATTATTATTATTATATTATATTATTATATCATATTATTATTACTATTAAATTAGCAACAAACCCCAGAAACCTGCTGGTCATAGAAAGTGTCCAGACTTGGACTTTTAGCATAATATTGAGAATAATCCACCATTTGGGAATTTAAGAAACTATCCCAGTTCTATCCACTTTCTCCATTGTGGGCTGCATGTGTTTTTGTTTCCCTTATTTTGTCCACCTTATTTATTTGCATTTATTCCCTTTTTGCCACAGTGTTGCTCTGCCTTGGTCACTTGGGTTCGTTTTTTCATTCTCGCATGTGCGGGGCTTCATCTACTCAGCATTGTAATGAACTGGTACCAGTGGTCAGCTTCCATTCTTCAGTGCATCAGGTCACATCAGCGTGTCCTCATGTTCGATACTCCCCATCGAGGGGTCCATCCGCGACCCTTTATCTGTCGTTCAAATGCCCCGAGGATTCGCGTTCTCTCAGTGGATGTGACGTCGTCGATCACAATGGGCGCCTGTGTGTGGGGCTGCGTTCACCACAGGGGAACATTCCTGCCCTCATTGGCTGCGTCAGGGGGAGTTTTTGGCCGTCGCAGGACAAGGGGAGCGTATCGTTTACACTGTTTTGAGAATTAGCCCCTCCTGTAAAAGTGAAAGTGTTATACGTTACAGATCCGCTCCGGATCCGGGCCGGCGCTCACATATTGTTTTTGTTTGCGCCCCACAACATGTCGGGACGTTTCTGCTCAGCTTCTCGATGGACTCTGATCGTAATTGAGTGGTGCGATGAGCCGGAAGTGAGATGAATGCCGGCACGGACATCAATGCCGCCTTTGTGCCCCGCGCGTGACTCCGTGGCGGCTGGATGATGAATGGTGGCGGAGATGGGCAGCTATGGTGAAATGGGCCCTGTAATCCCGCTCGTCATTAGGCCCGCTGTGTCCGCGGTGGCATCGGAAACAACCGATCTCTCGCCGCATCTCCTGTGGTGCAGTTTTACACCGTGTATTGCTCTTTTTAGTGTCTTTAGTGACCATGCACTTTTCACCCCTGGCCCCTGGAACCAGAAGGTGACTTGTTGGACATTAATTTCCAAAATTATAGGCATTAATATGGAATTACCCCCACCAGTATGGAGAATGTGTCTGAGGGAGGGGAGGCATAACAGGGTATCATGTGTCACTCCTATTGTCCAGCAAGGGTTTTATTTGCACTGTAGTAAAGTAGCATTAATACTTATTGGACAACCCATGTCAGAACAATAGACCTTAACATGGGGTCTGCCTTGCTGCCTGCTGCCTACCTAGGCAGCCTAAATAGTGAGGATTCTAATAAGACATCAAACTCATAAGGCAGATTATTTAGACACTCTACTATAAGTCATCACAGTTTTCGCTTACTATGCTAACACAGTTGGCCTAGGCCATTCAAACCCGCTAGCACGCCAGCTAACGTCTCCCTCCGTGTACCAAAAACAGTTAAATTGCCCCGAATTAAAAACCAACGAGAATCTATTTACATTCGAAAATAACTCCGTTGGTTGCTCCGCATTCACATTCGTCCGGATGTTTGTCACTTTTTGTGAGAAAAGTCGTGCCGCACTGAATGCTGGGATTGCCCTCATCGGTAATGAATCATGAGCGCTCCCTCATCATTCAGTCAGATTATCACTCAGAATTAAGGCACCTCAGTAGGCAGCATTTTAAGCCATCTAAGACTTTATTTTTTATTTATTTATTTTTTTTATTATTTTTTTACCCCTTTTTCTCCCCTTTTAGCGCATCCAATTGTTCAATTAGCATCGTGCTTCCTCTCTGTCTATGCCGAACCCTGCCCTGACGGAGGTGATTGAAGCTAACCCGTATCCCCTCCGAAACACGAGCAGCAGCCAGATGCATCTTTGCCACCCACACATTGACGAGTTTGGCGCCACCTAGCGTTGCATTCGGAGAGACACACCCTAAGGGCACCCCCTCCCATCTCTGTGTAAGCGCCTCCAATCAGCCGGCAGAGAACGCAATCGCATTCTGAGAGAGACCCACATCCGGTTCTTTGTCCCACCCCCCACATGAGCAACCGGCCAATCGTTGCTCATATAGCCACTCAGCTTCGAACCGGTAAAGCAAGGCTGGATTCGATACGACGCTTCTCAGAATCCAGCCCTGGTTGCAGCGCGTTTCTTTTTTACCGCTGCGCCACCTGAGCGGCAGCCATCTAAGACTTTAGACATGCCCTCTTCTCATGAGTGTAGGATGATCTATGTAGAGAGAGTGCTGGGTTTTCAGGACAGACCCGTAGAGTCCCCCCCCCCCGACCAAAACAGCCTTCACATTTCTGAAAGGTGAGCTCTCAGTTTTGGGATGCTCAGCCTTGTTACAGTTTGTGTATTTATAACCACATGCATTATGACCTATGAAGGAGCTTAAAATGAATTCTCTGAATCTTTTGATAATATTATGTGCTGTAGATGGTGGAAAATTTTCAATTGCTTGTATTTGAACAGTGACAAACGTCGTCCTTAAACTTTACGTTACACCTTTCAATCGCAAATAAATAGTAAATCAAAAATCACTGAGTGTATGTAAACTTTTGACCCAAAATTTGTGATAAATAGCGCTGTTATCACTTTCGATCAGAGCTACCTGCTTTATTATTTATATATGAGTTACTAATTAGATTAGCGTGCGTTCTCGCTCTCTTTATTCTCTGTATTCGTTTCCTCTCCTTCAGCGCTTTGCGGTTCTTAACATGTAAATGAAAGATGGCCACCGCCTGTCTCCAGGAGCCTGGTTGCTAGGCAACCGCCTCCCCGCGCATCGGACTTTTCCGAGCACGTCTCTCCCTCCGAGATTCCGACGTGCGTTTTTCCACGGCCCGGCTCCGTCCTCGGAGCTCACCCGGCGAGGTGAAAGGACAGAAGCGGCGCTTCATTGTATCCGTGCATAATAACCGGCGAGCACAATGAGAACAATGCATTCCTCCCGCGGTAACGGCGGTCGCTGCGCCGATCCTGTTCAAACGAATAGGATTAAAAGGACGTCTGTTGAACGGGATTACAAAAGCGCGTGAGTAGAGGTGGATCTGTAACGCAGACGGAGGTACAGACGGTGGTGGTAGTTTGTTTAACTAAGGAGGTGAAATCCTCATTCATACCTCAGCTTCAAACACACCGAGGGACGGCGCAGTGAGGCCTGCATTGTGATGGACTGAATTCAAGCTGGACGGGACTTAGAGTACAACCCGAGCTCCAAAAAAAGTTGGGACAATAGAAATAATGCATTAAAACGAAGAAAGAAACAACATGTTAGGACAGGATCATATTCACATGTGTTACTATAGTGTATTACCGTGTTATTCACAGATTAAAGTACCACGTTTTACTGCGGTCATTAAATGACACTCATAAATGGAATGAGGCTTCATGCTCCGTCTCAAATACGAAAATACCTGTCCGTGTTGTGACACGCCCCCCTCTGTGTCCACAGAATTGGTTACCTGAGTTGCGTTTTAGCTGCTTTAGACTTCGACATCTTGACTAAGCGATTGCTAACTGAATTGCTGTAGGATCGCTAGGACCTGCTGCTTTAGACTTCGACATCTTGGACATCTTGACTAAGCGATCACTAACTGAATTGCTGTAGGATCGCTAGGACCTGCTGCTTTAGACTTCGACATCTTGGACATCTTGACTAAATGATTGCTAACTGAATTGCCGTAGGATTGCTAAGACCTGCTGCTTTAGACTTCGACATCTTGGACATCTTGACTAAGCGATCACTAACTGAATTGCTGTAGGATCGCTAGGACCTGCTGCTTTAGACTTCGACATCTTGGACCTCTTGACTAAATGATTGCTAACTGAATTGCCGTAGGATTGCTAGGACCTGCTGCTTTAGACTTCGACATCTTGGACATCTTGACTAAGCGATTGCTAACTGAATTGCTGTAGGATTGCTAGGACCTGCTGCTTTAGACTTCGACATCTTGGACATCTTGACTAAGCGATCGCTAACTGAATTGCTGTAGGATCGCTAGGACCTGCTGCTTTAGACTTCGACATCTTGGACATCTTGACTAAGCGATCGCTAACTGAATTGCCGTAGGATTGCTAGGACCTGCTGCTTTAGACTTCGACATCTTGGACCTCTTGACTAAATGATTGCTAACTGAATTGCTGTAGGATCGCTAGGACCTGCTGCTTTAGACTTCGACATCTTGGACATCTTGACTAAGCGATCACTAACTGAATTGCTGTAGGATTGCTAATACCTGCTGCTTTAGACTTCGACATCTTGGACATCTTGACTAAGAGATCGCTAACTGAATTGCTGTAGGATTGCTAGGACCTGCTGCTTTAGACTTCGACATCTTGGACATCTTGACTAAGCGATTGCTAACTGAATTGCCGTAGGATCGCTAGGACCTGCTGCTTTAGACTTCGACATCTTGGACATCTTGACTAAGCGATTGCTAACTGAATTGCCGTAGGATTGCTAGGACCTGCTGCTTTAGACTTCGACATCTTGGACATCTTGACTAAGCGATTGCTAACTGAATTGCTGTAGGATTGCTAGGACCTGCTGCTTTAGACTTCGACATCTTGGACATCTTGACTAAGCGATCGCTAACTGAATTGCTGTAGGATCGCTAGGACCTGCTGCTTTAGACTTCGACATCTTGGACATCTTGACTAAGCGATCGCTAACTGAATTGCCGTAGGATTGCTAGGACCTGCTGCTTTAGACTTCGACATCTTGGACATCTTGACTAAGCGATCGCTAACTGAATTGCCGTAGGATCGCTAGGACCTTCTGCTTTAGACTTCGACATCTTGGACCTCTTGACTAAATGATTGCTAACTGAATTGCTGTAGGATTGCTAGGACCTGCTGCTTTAGACTTCGACATCTTGGACCTCTTGACTAAATGATTGCTAACTGAATTGCCGTAGGATTGCTAATACCTGCTGCTTTAGACTTCGACATCTTGGACCTCTTGACTAAGCGATTGCTAACTGAATTGCTGTAGGATCGCTAGGACCTGCTGCTTTAGACTTCGACATCTTGGACATCTTGACTAAGCGATCGCTAACTGAATTGCTGTAGGATTGCTAAGACCTGCTGCTTTAGACTTCGACATCTTGGACATCTTGACTAAGCGATCACTAACTGAATTGCTGTAGGATTGCTAATACCTGCTGCTTTAGACTTCGACATCTTGGACATCTTGACTAAGAGATCGCTAACTGAATTGCTGTAGGATTGCTAAGACCTGCTGCTTTAGACTTCGACATCTTGGACATCTTGACTAAGCGATCACTAACTGAATTGCTGTAGGATTGCTAATACCTGCTGCTTTAGACTTCGACATCTTGGACATCTTGACTAAGAGATCGCTAACTGAATTGCTGTAGGATTGCTAATACCTGCTGCTTTAGACTTCGACATCTTGGACATCTTGACTAAGAGATCGCTAACTGAATTGCTGTAGGATTGCTAAGACCTGCTGCTTTAGACTTCGACATCTTGGACCTCTTGACTAAATGATTGCTAACTGAATTGCCGTAGGATCGCTAGGACCTTCTGCATTAGACTTCGACATCTTGGACCTCTTGACTAAATGATTGCTAACTGAATTGCCGTAGGATCGCTAGGACGCCTCATAGTGCAAATTAACCAGTAAACGTGAGGCACTTGAACGCTACACGAGCAAATTGCATAATACACTGGAAAAGGCTTCGTGATGCGGATTAGGTAGCAACATTTGCATCCCTACCTGAATGAAAGCTCCCCTAAGCTCCACCTTTGTGTTCTGCACACTAAAGCAGTAAAAATTAAAAATAAAAAAGCTTCTGATTCAGTTTTTGACCCAAACGTGAGAACTTTATTTACAGCACAAACACAAAATGCACCTCGTCCTCGTAATCGTCTCCTCACAGCGGCGTAATGATGTTTACCGTTCTAACTGTCATTTTAAACAGGATAACAGCGTTGTGAGAAACGGTCCGCGCCGCTGCCAGACGCCGTGAGTCATGGCTAATGCTAATAGCCGCGTTAGAAGTCAGGAGTGAAATATTTAAAGGACGGGGGCTTTTCCTCTTCTCATCCAGAATAATTGGCAATTCCGGCTAATAACGACGGCTAACGACTAATATTTTCATTAAGTCAGAGGGCCATCACGCTTTTAATTATTATGTAATAAAAAATGACTGCTGGTCACCGTGGTTTTTTTATTTATTTCCCACCTGTTTTCTGTCACACACGTGCTGCTTCCTGTGCTAAGCTAGGTTCACACTGTTCCATTTCAGAGCTTTTATAAGATCAAAACTTGTCAAAATATATTAAATTACTCAAAAATATATCAAGTTGTTAAGATTTTTCAAACAGTGTGTGAGGTAAAAAGCATATTCCCCCTCAGGTTTAGCATCTGCGCTAACTGTGCGTATAATGTTTACTGAGGTAAATTAATTAAAATTAAGAAGTTATGAAGTTTTGTACTATTTTATATTTAATATAATTGATTCAGTGTTTTATACATTAGTATTTTTTTTTACTTAGTTGTCTTCCTTACTAGATTTAATATGAGCACTTTATTAGGAACACCTATTTGTTATGTACATTTATTAAGCAAAACCTGCCATACAGATAAACTCGGTGGGTATACAATTACTGACTGTAGCTCATCTCTTGCTCTGTACGCTTCACCCCCTATGACACATTTATTAATAAAAAGAAACAACCACAGATGTGGTAAGAATGTGCTAATAATGGTTTTTTTTTTAATTAATAGATGTGGCAAGGGGGGGGGATAAAGCATATAGAGCAACAAATAAGCTACAGTCAGTAATTGTATATCAAAAACAAATGTTTAAAATCCTGACCTCATTATATAAAATAGTACAAAACTTTACCTCACTATACATTATACACACTCTGTCACTGTAGCAATGATGCTACACAGTTGTGTGTGTTGGATTGGTAGCAGGTACAGCAGTGTTGTTGGGATTTTTTTAATTTTTTTAGATTTTATTTAGTTGTTGGGATTTTTAAACACCCAGTGCCAATGCTGGGAAGAGAATAGCGCCCCCACCAGCGGCCTGTGATCAGAAAGTGTAGGGGACGTGTTTCTAATTTGGCAACCCAGTTGCAGCTGTAACAGCCTCCACTCTTTTAGGAAGCCTTTCCAATTCATCCCATCACTGTACTTCACTGTTTTTCAGTTACATTTACATTCCCTGGCGTTTAGCAAACGCTTTTATCCGAACACGATTTTAAGCAATTGAGGGTTAAGGGCCTTGCTCAGGGGTGGTGGGGCTTGAACCGGCAACCCTCTGATTATTAGTCCAGTACCTTAACCACTTAGCTATTACTGCTCAGTTACTATCCACTTGCTAATCAGCCCTGAATGATGAAAATGACGGTGCTGAGAATTCATCCTTGTGCTTGTTTGTGATCTCCATCAACAACTCGGGCTTCTAAGGACTGTTAGTGAAAACAGAGCAGGGTTTCGTGTCTCCACAGCCGGGAGGATGGAGGCTGTTAACATTACTCGCGTTCCTTGACTGCGGATCGCGCTTTTCGCCAAGAAACTGTTTATACTGACGTCAAAAGGGGGCTCGGTTATCCCGGGACAGCCGGCCGTTTTCAGCCATGTATGGCCGTTCTATTCTGTAAACCTGCTCGGACGTTCTGAAATACAACCATCTGAGGAAGCGCTGAATTATCAGCCTGGCCGGGGAGATAGAAACGTTCTGGTGTACCGGCGGCTTCACCGTCCTTTCTTACTAAACTAATAACATGAAGACGCATTTTGACCTTGAGCTTGTTGCACTTTTTCTCGGCTTTGTTCCTCGTCATCGTGGAACAGATTTATTCATTTAAAATGAACCTGTAGCACTTTCCTCTCTTTAGTAAAAATAACTTAAGCGCACTGACACCCGACCATGAGAACGCTCACTGGCACCTAAATGTATCCTGTGTGCTTATGTCTCTGTTTTTAAATAGATCTGCTAACTCGTGAGCACTTTATTAGGTACACCTATTATTAGGTAATACATTCATGTATTAATCTATAAGCCCCACCCACCATAGTTGAACTTGTGGGTATACAGGTACTAACTGTAGGGCATATATTGCTCGGTACACTTTGCCCCCCCCCGGATGCCTGTTTGTCAATCGAAAGGGACTCCCATTACGAAAACAGTGATGACCTACTTGTCTGTGTTGTACTCATAGAAGTGCATGAGGTGCAGCAGTGTTGTTGATAATTTATTACGTGCAGTTGTAGCCTAGCGGTATCAGAAAGTCGCTGGTTTAAATCTTACCACTGTCAGGTTGCCACTCTTGGGCCCTTTAGCAAGACCCTTAACCCTCAATTGTTTAGACTGTATACTGTAAGCATTACTATTCTGCTAATGCTGAAAGTGTAAATATATTATTATTATTATTATTATGCATTTTCTCCCAGTCTAGTCGTGTCCACTTACTCCGTTGTATCTCGTTGGAGACACGCCCTCAGTAAGTGTCCAGTAGCCAACCGAGTCTGTTCATTTGCCAGAGACAGGGTCACACAGAGAGCTGTATAGCGTACACAGCGCCACACACTGCTCTCCATTATTCACCATCTTGGTACAGGCGACTTCGACCAGAAGAAGCTCACTTAACAGGACTACACGACTCACTGAACACGACTCACTCAACACGACTCACTGAACATGACTTACTAATCACTACTGAACATGACTCACTCAACACGACTCACTGAACACGACTCACTGAACATGACTTACTGAACATGACTCACTGAACAGGACTACATAACTCACTGAACACGACTCATTGAACACGACTCACTGAACAGGACTACATGACTTATTGAACACGACTCACTGTACACAACTTACTGAATATGACTCACTGAACACGACTCACTGAACATGACTTACTAAACTCAACTTACTGAACATGACTCACTGAACATGACTTACTAAACATGACTCACTGAATATGACTCACTGAACACAACTCGCCGAACATAACTCGCTGAACACGACTCACTGAACATGACTTACTAATCACTACTGAACATGACTCACTCAACACGACTCACTGAACACGACTCACTGAACATGACTCACTGAACATGACTTACTGAACATGACTCACTGAACAGGACTACATAACTCACTGAACACGACTCACTGAACAGGACTACATGACTTATTGAACACGACTCACTGTACACAACTTACTGAAAATGACTCACTGAACACGACTCACTGAACATGACTTACTAAACATGACTCACTGAACATGACTTACTAAACATGACTCACTGAATACGACTCACTGAACATGACTTACTAAACTCAACTTACTGAACATGACTCACTGAACATGACTTACTAAACATGACTCACTGAATATGACTCACTGAACACAACTCGCCGAACATAACTCACTGAACACGGCTCACTGAACACGGCTCACTGAACACGGCTCACTGAACACGACTCACTGAACATGGCTCGCTGAACACAACTTACTGAACATGACTCACTGAACACGACTCACTGAACATGACTTACTAAACACAATTTACTGAACATGACTCACTGAACAGGACTACACAACTCACTGGACAGGACTTACTAAACACGACTCACTGAACAGGACTACATGACTCATTGAACACGGCTCACTGAACACGACTCACTGAACATGACTCACTAAACACAATTTACTGAACATGACTCACTGAACAGGACTTACTGAACACGACTCACTGAACAGGACTACATGACTTATTGAACACGGCTCACTGAACACGACTCACTGTACACAACTTACTGAACATGACTCACTGAACACGACTCACTGAATACGGCTCACTGAACATGACTCGCTGAATACGACTCACTGAACACAACTTACTGAACATGACTCACTGAACATGACTTACTAAACATGACTCATGGAATATGACTCACTGAACACAACTCGCTGAACATAACTCACTGAACACAGCTCACTGAACACGACTCACTGAACACGACTCACTGAACACAACTTACTGAACATGACTCACTGAACGAGCCTTACTGAACATGACTCACTGATTATGACTCCTTTGCTAATTTACATTAATATGACTCTAGTTTTTTGCTAGTTTAAGGAATTTGATCCACTCTGGACGCTGTGTGTGAATCAGTCAGGGTGTTTTTAGCGGGTTATGCTCTTTAAGGTCAGTGTTAGGTCAGAACAACGGCAGACATGTCCGGTCCCTCACCCTGTGCCTGACCGCTCCACTGAAAGGACACAGCCAGGTAAAGAGAGAACTCAGCCTAAAAAAACTCTAAGTGCCGCTTCCTGGACGGCGCTGGGCAGCAGCCCTCTGATCGTCGCTCTGCTCGGACAGGGTGGAAAAGTCGACGTCTATTTCCTGCACGCCGGAGCCAGTATTGGAAGCAGCTGCTGCGGCCTTCCCCGTCTCAGGTCGCATTTACTCTCGCATTCCAGGATGTGGTCGTTGATTTATAAAGGAAACGAAACAGGCCGGTGAGGAACGGAGAGAGCGAGGATCAGGACGGGGGGTGGGGGTGGGGAGGGTTGCGATAGGCTGGAACGATTCGTGCTCTGGACTTTCAAACATGCTGATCAAAGAACTCCCGGTGTGTGTGCGCACACACACACACACACACACACACACACACACACACACACACACCTTTGTTCTGCTTTACAAGCATGATGCATCTTCGCATCACAGTGGTAGCCTAGTACGTGGAGCTTTGGGCTGTCAATCAGAAGATTGTCGGTTCAAGTCCAGGCTTTGCTACTGGGAGGCTTTGAAGAAGAATGTGAAGTACATTATTTGGTCAAAAGTATGTGGACACCTTTTGTTCAGGTGTTTTAGCCACGCTCCTCAGCTCCCTGCCAACTTGGGCACGCAAAATCGGAACTTCAAGGCAAACATTGGGGCATCAAATGGGGCCCCAGAAAAGAAGAAGAGCAGCCACTGTTGGCCCTTGAGCAGGGCCCTTAACCCTGTCTGCTCCGGGGGCGCCGAAAGAAGTGCCACCGTCTACCCGCGCCGCGCGCCACAGCCATCCGCGAGCGATCCCATGAGGGCGAAGCGCCCGAGTCTGTTGCCATGGCGACCGTTGCTCTATTTTTTCCGTCTTTGTAAGGCCTGCATACTCGCACAGAGCATCTTGTACCATTCATGAGCTGAAGATCTAGCGGGTTGGCATCAGTTGCATCATGTTATTATGATGAACGCTTCAAGATCCAAACGGATAAAAATCAAACCTTATTATTATAAAAACATTTCAGGTGTGATCGTTTATGTTTGTTGTCCAATCAGTCTGTCTCTTCTGAGAAGAGGGCGTGTCTAAATTCTTAGATCCCTTAAAATGCTCCTACTGAGGTGCCTTAATTCTGAGTCTCTACTTAGGGTGCCTAGGTAGGCAGTAGGCAGCAAGGCAGCTTACAGATGACCCCGCTCCTGGTCCTTTGTACCAGTTATACACAGTAAATGAGGTGCAGTGCTGTCAGTTATGGACTCTCATTCAAACAGAAGGAGCCGGCAAATCTGAGAGGAAGAAACCGTCATAAATAATATAGAGGAACTTCCACCTGGAGCGAATCAGCACTCGAAAGGTGCAGGTGATTGTCAGGCAGGAGAAACTGACGCAATAATCATATGAACCTTAGTGACCAAAACGGCTACTCAGGACACGACTCACTGAACATGACTCACTGAACATGACTCGCTGAACACGACTCACTGAACATAACTCACAGATCACGACCCACTGAACATGACTCAATAAAGTCGACTCAATGATCATGACTCACTGAACATGATTCACTAAACAGGACTCACTGAACACGGCTAACTGAACATGGCTTACTGAAGACGACTCACTGGACTTGACTCACTGAACATAACTCACAGAACACGACTCACTGAACATGACTCACAATTAAGACAACTCAACGAACACGACTCGCTGAACATGACTTACTGAACATAACTCACCATATATAACTCACTGAATATAACTCACCGAATATAACTCACTAAACATGACTCACTGAACCTGACTCACTGAACATGACTCACTGAATATAACTCACCGAATATAACTCACTAAACACGACTCACTGAACCTGACTCACTGAACCTGACTCACTGAACAGGACTACACGAGTCACTGAACACGACTCACTGAATATGACTCACTGAAGACGACTCACTGAACAGGACTACGCAACTCATGGAACATGACTCACTGAACACAACTCGCCAAACATAATATATGTAATATATAATAATATGAATAATATATATATAATATAACTCACTAAACATGACTCACTGAACACGACTCACTAAAGATGACTTACTGAGGACGACTCACTGAACAAGAATCACTGAACACGACTCACTAAACATGACTTACTGAGGACGACTCACTGAACACGACTCACTGAACACGACTCACTGAACACGACTCACTGAACACGACTCACTGAACATGACTCACTAAACATGACTTACTGAGGACGACTCACTGAACACGACTCACTGAACATGACTCACTGAACACGACTCACTAAAGATGACTTACTGAGGACGACTCACTGAACAAGAATCACTGAACACGACTCACTAAACATGACTTACTGAGGACGACTCACTGAACACGACTCACTGAACACGACTCACTGAACACGACTCACTGAACATGACTCACTGAACATGACTCCATTGCATCTCTACATAATACGGCCCCAAAGTGCAGAAGTAGTGCTGCTGGCAATTCTGCTAAGCCAATAAAAGCCTGTAATTTAACCATTTTCTGTTAATTCCCACCAATAAACGAATATTTCTCAGATGTATCCGTGGCTGTAGCTTGCTAACCATTAAACATCGGCGTGTTTTCCTCTGCTGAGACGATGCGCTTCCGAGCGAGTAGGAGTGCGGCTGTCGGCGCCGGAGACAAAGTGTCACTTTATCATCGTAGACGCCACGGTTCGGGAAAAAAAGGGCCACATTTAAATAATCCAGCAGGTCCAAAAACTGCAGCTTTTGAATTATGGATGAGGCCGTGTCAGTACAGAGGGGTGGAGAGGGTGTATGAGGGGTGCCGACCGAAGCCTGAATGCTTACACTCCTGCCCCCGAGCTCTACTCCTGCCCCCGAGCTCTATTCTCTACACTCTACTGCTGTATTCATCTGTTCTCATGAACGTTACTCCATGATGTTCCTCTCAGGCCTGCGATAGACCCTGATCAACACTGCACTGGGACACGCTGGGAATGGGTGTGGTAGTGTGCAGCGGTCAAATTCGTAGATCTCAGACATGATTGGCTGTGTCTTGAGGGAGGGACGGTGCAACTGGTTTCTCATTAATTCCGCAGTTGTGGCTCCTGCTGGTGGATCAGTGCGCCTGCACCAGATATGGCTGAATCACGGATAGTAGTGCAGTGGGTCTGTCTGAAAACCTAGCGAGCTGCCTTGCTGCCTACTGCCTACCTAGGCAGCCTAAGTAGAGAGGATTCTAATAAGACATCAAACTCATAAGGCAGGTTAATCCCTAGACAGCGATTACATCAATTCAGTTTTAGCTTATTAAGCTAACACAGTTAGCCTCAGGTCATTCAAACTGATGGGCTGAGGTGCCACAAATAAATCACACTTGTGTAATTATACCTTTATACATAGTTTATTTACATTTGAAAATAACTCCATTGGTTGCAAAAAGTCACAAAAAGTCGTGCCGCACTGAATGCTGGGATTGCCTTCACCGCTTAGGAAGCATCAGGCGCTCCTTCATCTTTGAAGTCTTTGTTAAGACTGTGTGTGTGTGTGTGTGTGTGTGTGTGTGTGTGTTCGGTAAAGTAAGGTGTTCGGAGGTAAGCTGTGCTCTGTCTGCACTGTTAATTGGCTCCATTAGTCTTGGCTGCCTCGGAGAGCGGTGGCAGCACCTGTGATATACGGGAAGATGTAATAAAATACAGCGTACAGCAGATACAAACACACAGGCCAACACACCTACTGGTTTGTCTTTATAACCGTGAAATACCTCACGGTATATACACACAGTCCAGACTGAGTACGTATACTTGCATGGAAGTCTAGAGATTTCAAGAATTCATTTGGAATCATTACATTCCAGAGCGGCATCAGATTACTCACAGCGAGAAGGGCCTGGGGTCAATTCTCAGTGTATCAGTGTCATTTTAATCATTTATTAGGGTATATTTTTAATATTTATATAAATTTTTTATTAATAATGCTATAAATATAATCTGGATTCATAGCTAGAAGCAACTTGTTGGAATGAAAGGCTTTTAACGTGATAATCAGTGATAAACTATTTATATGTATATAACTATGCTCTGTGATGGACCAGCTACCTGTCCGGGTTGTTTCCTACTCTTCGCCTGGTCCTTTCTAACGAAGCACTATAACTCGAAGCATAAAACACTGAGAAAAAGGCGAGAACAAAGCGAGACTCCCGACAAAATAAAGCATAAACAGAGAGACGTTTACTGAACAATTACTGAACTACTGATCTTGGTCTTCTCCCGATTTTAGCGTAGTCAATTTGTCGTCCACTGCTGCATTGCATTCGAGGAGGGCATGCGGACCCCGATTTTTGGAATTTTTTAGATAATCGGCATCGGCCGATATATGTGCGCACAAGGCCGATTTTTAAACATTGCCTCCGTCAGCTCAGTGACTGTATACAGTCATTGGTCTGGCTGTTGTTAGAGCGCCCCGTGTGTCCATTTTGCCACTCTCCAGGCAGACATCAGTGAATGCACAAGAACAAGGATTGTAATCCTCCAGCCTGGAGGTTTAAGCATATTTGTTCATTCTTAAAAACAAAAAGATACTGCTATCTGCTTGTGTATGTTAAGTGCACTGAAACCTTTGAAATAATTTGTATTTTATTTAAAGTTTTTATTTTTTTTATTTAATTTTTTGAACGGCCAAAAGAGCAAACAAGAATATACAGTGATAAATAAATGTTTATTTAAGATCATTAGTTCTGTTTTGTTTTATTATTATTATTATTATTATTATTATTGTATTTTTTAGTTGTAAAAAAATGGTATTATCGGCTTTATATATCGGCCATCGGCCACTTCTTTCGTCTAAATATCGGTATCGGCATCGGCCATTAAAAAACCCATATCGGTCGATCACTAGTCCTTACACGGCGTTTGAAATCCCCACCCACATAGTTCGGTCATCCCGCCCTAGCAGAAGCGTGTCTGCTGCAGGCACTGCCAATTATGCCCGCTAGATGGCGCTCAGCCGAACCGAGGAGTTCGGAGTCCCCGCTGGTCGCCTTCGCCTGGTTCTTTTCAACGAAGCACGAAAACTTGCAAAAATAAAGCATAAAACACAGAGGAAAAGGCGAGAACAGAGCGAGACTCCCGACAAAATAAAGCATCACTCATGTGAACAGAGAGACGTGCGCCGACTAGTGGACAATTACTGAACGACTGGTCTTGGTTCGCTTCTCACGGGACATTCAGTTTTCCAGATTTTGTCTGTTAAATCAGGAAATCCGTTAAATCTAGGTCCGGTAAATGGAGGTTCCTCTGTATTTTGGCAGGAAAACCACCCATTACTCGACCCCTACAGGAGCGTTTACACTCATCACACTACATCCCAGTTACCGAGAACATGCTGGTGACCTGACTCCAGTTATACCAGTACAGTATTGATCCAAACTCCTTGATTCAAAGAATACTTGCTCCTGCTTAACATTTCTGTACATGCACCAGATCTTCACGTGATACGAATGGATGTGAAACATCAGGGAAAGAATAGAAAGTGCTTTCGAAAGTGTGTGTGTGTGTGTGTGAGTGTGTGTGTGGATTCTGATTTTCAAGGAGATGAAGAAGCTTCAGAAAGGGAGACGCAGTTGGGTGTTAATATTCCGACTCTGTTTTCTCTCAGCCCTGTGTGTGTGTGTGTGTGTGTTTGGAAACCCCATGGGCTGAGTCGAAGCCTGTCAAGGTCACCCGACGTCCACCGACGTCAAACCTTCTACACACTTCAGACGTCTAACAACCTGCTGCCTTCATCACAAGCACCTGCGCTCGGTTCTTAACAGATGGAACCCGTGTCTTCTGTTCTGGGGTCGAGGGAGCCAGAAATGCCCGTTTTCTTTCAATTCAGCGTAGCTTATTAATAATCCGCTGCTTGGGACCCCGGGTGCGTCCGAGGAAGGTATAAAAGGGCCCAGTTGTAGCCTAGTTGTTAAGGTACCAGACCAGTAATCAAAAACTCATCACTGCCTGGTTGCCACTGTTGGGCCCTTAAACAAGGCCCTTAACCCTCAATATACTGCCACGGTACTATAAGTTGCTTTGGATAAAAGCCAGTCTTGCACGGGGAGAGTCACGCACCCTCCCCTATGTTCCTCCACTTCTGTACAGGCCCCTCTGGCTACTAACCAGGGTCCTTGAACAGCGTCGAAACAGCGACCCCACTCTCTTTTAGTCCGGTCTTTTCCCACCCAGCAGATTTGTGGCCAACTGTGGTCGCTAGGGGGCGCCCAACCGACCTGAGACTAAAAATCAGAGACTCCTCGCATGTAAACAGGGTTTCTGGGTCTATTAGGGATGCTAATGATGAACAGGTTAGTCCATAACTTACAGTCATTGTTTGATTAAATCGGTCACTTAAAAAGGTAATTTAAGGGGTGTTCGGGTTCGGGTCTCAACTGCAGTACCAGCCTGGCCGGGCACTAAACAGAGTACAGAGTATTCCTCCGCCGCTTAGGAGTCGCTGTTGCACCGACAAGGATGTTAATACCCATTCTGGGTACGTGTACGTGCCACGCCCCTGTCTCCGAGAGCACTAGTTTGGGTGGTTTTGTTTATAGTGGCTAGTCGACGCCCCTTCATTATGATTGGTTTGTAACGCTAATGATCCACAGCTGAACCTCATTACAGGTGATACACTTATGGTATTTAATTATTGCTTACAAACCAGTCATAATGAAGGGGCGTCGACTAGCCACTATAAACAAAACCACCCAGACTGGCACAGAGACAAAACTTCTGCATCACTTCAGTTTGCAGATGGTTTCCATTAGTTGTCTTCTAAATCGTTTCTCTGGTGCGCTCTCAGTGCTGGTCCCAAGCCCGGAGAAATGGAGGGTTGTGCCAAAAAGGGATTAAAATCTGGGCCAGGTATTGGCAACCCCTAAATCTGGGACCACCTGAGGTACCTTATTGTTCTGGCTTTCCTGTACCACTTCTTTTTTTTAAAAGGAATTACACACAGGGGTACGGGGGGGGGTGTGGTGCCAGTCAAGCTATTTTGGGGGTCCAGTTTGGGATTCTTGCATGATGGGTTTACAGCTTATTTGTTTTTTTTGGAATGGGTGGGTGGGTGATATACCCGTGATTGATGACTACATGCCAGGCCTCCTACACCGCTCCCAACTTTTTGGCTAGTCAATCCTCCCATGTGCCAGTTTTTCAATTGATTCGAATTCATTTAGGGACGTTCTTGGTGACGGGCACGTCGGCTGAAATAATACACAGGTCGGCGCTTGTTTTTTTTTTTTTTTGGGGGGGGGGGGGGGGGGGGGGGCGGGGGGTTGTGGGTGTTTTTTTTCTTCTTTTTTTTCGAGTCCATTACTGCTGTGTGTAAAAGTCTTTTATTGCGACGGCTTTAGAAAGCACCAGCGCAGACAGGAGTGGGTGGAGGAGAGCGCACTCGCTTGCCCTGCTTCACTCCGGTTCTGTGGGTACGTGGCCTCGCTCCGTCCACGTCTACGCTTGCAGGAGTCGCACCTCTTTTCAGGCGTCGACTCCGAGTCGGGTATTCGCTGCGCCCAACGCTACGGCGACCAGATCGACTCCAGCCACACTGTAATGTTTTTTAATTTGATTGAAGCCAATCCAGCCCGCCGGAGCGTTCCATCAAGCGGCTTTATTGAACCCTGAGCGAAGTGCTCCGGGCCTCTGCCAGCGCAGCACTCACGGCGAATGAGAGAGCGGGATCCCCAAAGTGCTAGCCGCACAATGCACATCGATTATTTGCTTCTCCGACTCCTGAACAGCTCCGGCTCCTTAAAAGGTTCTGCGTGGAGCGCTGATTTACAGTTCGACTGGAAGGAAGGGGGAGGGTAAAAGAATTAACCCTATACTGCTGAGACTCGAACCTTAGAACTGTAGACTGGGATGCATTGTAATGTTCTGTGACGGTGAGGTCATCAGTAATCTGTAATCTAGTTAACAAGAATAAAACTTCTGAAGTTGGTTAAATAGAATTTGAAATGGGGGGGGGGGGGGTTCAGAGTAGAGTGTGTATTTCACTCTGCTCTATTTACACAGAGCTTTTTTTATAAGTCTGACAGTGGCAACAATCGCTCGACGCAATTGTCCATTTCAGGAAGACTCGAGGATGCTGACGACATCGCGTTCTACCCCCCGTCTGCTCTTCTATCAACGGCGCGGCCGCATCTGCGCGGAAGCAGGACCGTACGAAACTGGATTCGGATCGATTTACCTCCCAGAAGTTATTTTCCCCCTCTTGATCTGGGCGGTAGCCACCGACATAGTCGGGCTGCCAAACCCATTCAGAAAGACGCCACCGCGGGGAGTCTGTCGCTTTAACCAGCTAATCTAAATGTAAATGAGCGCCGGGCCTGACGTTCTGCTCAGGGAAAGCAAAAATAATAATAATAATCATAATAAACACAGTTATGAAGCAGAGACGAGTCCGAGTCACACAGCGACTTCAGACTCGACTCAGTGTCAGCATGTGATAACATTAGTTACATGTGACAATTATATATATATATACAGTGTATCACAAAAGTGAGTACACCCCTCACATTTCTGCAAATATTTCATTATATCTTTTCATGGGACAACACTATAGAAATAAAACTTGGATATAACTTAGAGTAGTCAGTGTACAGCTTGTGTAGCAGTGTAAATTTACTGTCTTCTGAAAATAACTCAACACACAGCCATTAATGTCTAAATAGCTGGCAACATAAGTGAGTACACCCCACAGTGAACATGTCCAAATTGTGCCCAAATGTGTCGTTGTCCCTCCCTGGTGTCATGTGTCAAGGTCCCAGGTGTAAATGGGGAGCAGGGCTGTTAAATTTGGTGTTTTGGGTACAATTCTCTCATACTGGCCACTGGATATTCAACATGGCACCTCATGGCAAAGAACTCTCTGAGGATGTGAGAAATAGAATTGTTGCTCTCCACAAAGATGGCCTGGGCTATAAGAAGATTGCTAACACCCTGAAACTGAGCTACAGCATGGTGGCCAAGGTGATACAGCGGTTTTCCAGGACAGGTTCCACTCGGAACAGGCTTCGCCAGGGTCGACCAAAGAAGTTGAGTCCACGTGTTCGGCGTCATATCCAGAGGTTGGCTTTAAAAAATAGACACATGAGTGCTGCCAGCATTGCTGCAGAGGTTGAAGACGTGGGAGGTCAGCCTGTCAGTGCTCAGACCATACGCCGCACACTGCATCAACTCGGTCTGCATGGTAATCATCCCAGAAGGAAGCTGACGCACAAGAAAGCCCGCAAACAGTTTGCTGAAAACAAGCAGTCCAAGAACATGGATTACTGGAATGCCCTGTGGTCTGACGAGACCAAGATAAACTCGTTTGGCTCAGATGGTGTCCAGCATGTGTGGCGGCGCCCTGGTGAGAAGTACCAAGACAACTGTATCTTGCCTACAGTCAAGCATGGTGGTGGTAGCATCATGGTCTTGGGCTGCATGAGTGTTGCTGGCACTGGGGAGCTGCAGTTCATTGAGGGAAACATGAATTCCAACATGTACTGTGACATTCTGAAACAGAGCATGATCCCCTCCCTTCGAAAACTGGGCCTCATGGCAGTTTTCCAACAGGATAACGACCCCAAACACAACCTCCAAGATGACAACTGCCTTGCTGAGGAAGCTGAAGGTAAAGGTGATGGACTAAACCCAATTGAGCACCTGTGGCGCATCCTCAAGTGGAAGGTGGAGGAGTTCAAGGTGTCTAACATCCACCAGCTCCGTGATGTCATCATGGAGGAGTGGAAGAGGATTCCAGTAGCAACCTGTGCAGCTCTGGTGAATTCCATGCCCAGGAGGGTTAAGGCAGTGCTGGATAATAATGGTGGTCACACAAAATATTGACACTTTGGGCACAATTTGGACATGTTCACTGTGGGGTGTACTCACTTATGTTGCAGCTATTTAGACATTAATGGCTGTGTGTTGAGTTATTTTCAGAAGACAGTAAATCTACACTGCTATACAAGTTGTACACTGACTACTCTAACTTATATCCAAGTTTTATTTCTATAGTGTTGTCCCATGAAAAGATATAATAAAATATTTGCAGAAATGTGAGGGGTGTACTCACTTTTGTGATACACTGTATATACAGGGGTTGGACAAAATAACTGAAACACCTGGTTTTAGACCACAATAATTTATTAGTATGGTGTAGGGCCTCCTTTTGCGGCCAATACAGCGTCAATTCGTCTTGGAAATGACATATACAAGTCCTGCACAGTGGTCAGAGGGATTTTAAGCCATTCTTCTTGCAGGATAGTGGCCAGGTCACTACGTGATGCTGGTGGAGGAAAACGTTTCCTGACTCGCTTCTCCAAAACACCCCAAAGTGGCTCAATAATATTTAGATCTGGTGACTGTGCAGGCCATGGGAGATGTTCAACTTCACTTTCATGTTCATCAAACCAATCTTTCACCAGTCTTGCTGTGTGTATTGGTGCATTGTCATCCTGATACACGGCACCGCCTTCAGGATACAATGTTTGAACCATTGGATGCACATGGTCCTCCAGAATGGTTCGGTAGTCCTTGGCAGTGACGTGCCCATCTAGCACAAGTATTGGGCCAAGGGAATGCCATGATATGGCAGCCCAAACCATCACTGATCCACCCCCATGCTTCACTCTGGGCATGCAACAGTCTAGGTGGTACGCTTCTTTGGGGCTTCTCCACACCGTAACTCTCCCGGATGTGGGGAAAACAGTAAAGGTGGACTCATCAGAGAACAATACATGTTTCACATTGTCCACAGCCCAAGATTTGCGCTCCTTGCACCATTGAAACCGACGTTTGGCATCGGCACGAGTGACCAAAGGTTTGGCTATAGCAGCCCGGCCGTGTATATCGACCCTGTGGAGCTCCCGACGGACAGTTCTGGTGGAAACAGGAGAGTTGAGGGCACATTTAATTCTGCCGTGATTTGGGCAGCCGTGGTTTTATGTTTTTTGGATACAATCCGGGTTAGCACCCGAACATCCCTTTCAGACAGCTTCCTCTTGCGTCCACAGTTAATCCTGTTGGATGTGGTTTGTCCTTCTTGGTGGTATGCTGACATTACCCTGGATACCGTGGCTCTTGATACATCACAAAGACTTGCTGTCTTGGTCACAGATGCGCCAGCAAGACGTGCACCAACAATTTGTCCTCTTTTGAACTCTGGTATGTCACCCATAATGTTGTGTGCATTGCAATATTTTGAGCAAAACTGTGCTCTTACCCTGCTAATTGAACCTTCACACTCTGCTCTTACTGGTGCAATGTGCAATTAATGAAGATTGGCCACCAGACTGGTCCAATTTAGCCATGAAACCTACCACACTAAAATGACAGGTGTTTCAGTTATTTTGTCCAACCCCTGTATATATACAGTATATATATATAATTATAAGTAGTGATGAAGCGTCGCTCCCTACACAGTCTGGTCTGAAGTTCGGATTGGAATCTCACTTAAAACGGTGGAATACCCTACGTAGTGCACTTCACAGAAACAACTGGGGTGAATGGGACGCTCCTACAGAGTTGGTGCTAATGGATGAAAGACTGAACCAATCAGACCTTCTGATTGTAATTGTTAGTAAGAAATGCTGTTATTTGTATTTATTCAGTTTGCGTCACACAGATGATTGTTAATGAAACGCTTGATCGGCTTCCTAACGAGTTTCTAACGTGTTTTACTTCACAACCGGGAAAAGTTTGGAGGTTTTTAATTACAAGCCAATTTTACAAAATAACGGATTTTATTCCTAATGGGACACACGCTTAAAAAATGTAATAGAAGAACAGAAGTTAAGGTAAGCAGTGGTTATGATTTTTTTTTGCTGTGTTTTGGATTTTGGCCGCTGTGCCGTGATTTATCGAGCGCTTTTGTTTTGCAACGAAAACAAAACGTATCAGTTGAAGTTTTTAACTGGAACCTTCTTGTTACGGAAATTACATTAATTTGCACAATGACTAGGAAAGTAAAGACACGAAGTAAAACGACAAAATACAGTCGCTAATCTTGTTGTTTTTTATATGAACTTACAGATTATTTGTTTATTTATACGCTACATTTCCAATATACGTTTTGTGTAGATTATATTGACTCTTGACTCTAGCCTAAAGGCTCGTGACTCGACTCGGACTCTAGCCTAGACTCGTGACTCGACTCGGACTCTAGCCTAAAGACTCGTGACTCGACTCTGACTCTAGCCTAAAGATTCGTGACTTGACTCTGACTCTAGCCTAAAGACTCGTGACTTGACTCGGACTCCAGCCTTAAGACTCGTGACTTGACCTGGACTCTAGCCTAAAGACTCGTGACTTGACTCAGACTCTAGCCTAAAGACTCGTGACTTGACTCTGACTCTAGCCTAAAAACTCGTGACTTGACTCTAGCCTAAAGACTCGTGACTTGACTCAGACTCTAGCCTAAAGACTCGTGACTTGACTCTGACTCTAGCCTAAAGACTCATGACTTGACTAGCCTAAAGACTCGTGACTTGACTCTGACTCCAGCCTAAAGACTCGTGACTTGACTCTGACTCTAGCCTAAAGACTCGTGACTTGACTCTTACTCTAGCCTAAAGACTCGTGACTTGACTCGGACTCCAGCCTAAAGATTCGTGACTTGACTCGGACTCTAGCCTAAAGACTCGTGACTTGACTCGGACTCCAGCTTAAAGACTCGTGACTCGTGACTCGACTCGGACTCCAGCCTAAAGACTCGTGACTCGACTCGGACTCCAGCCTAAAGACTCGTGACTCGACTCGGACTCGTATTTTGTGATTTGTGAACATCTCCGTTATGAAGGAGGATTCGTCCAAACTAGAACATGAATCAGAAAATGAAGATGTTCATGATGCACGTCGGCCTACTTAGAAAGTTCGTATTCAGTCTTGGGATGCTCGTTGCCCTGCAGATGTCTCACGTTGGCACGGACATGGCATTGACGTGTGAACCGAAAACAAGCGGGTGGAGGTTTGACAAGGCAGAATTGTCGTGTGTAGCCGACCGTGGCGAGATGACAATCTGAGTTTTTCTCCCACACACTGTTCACCCACTTGAAGAGCAAACAGAGGAATGGTTTAAAAAGTAGTATTATTTTTAACGTCATGTTTTACACTCCTTGGTTACATTCATGACAGGACAGCCTCACGTCATTCATTCTCTCTGGGCGTGTCTCAAATCGCATTCTACTTCCCTAAAAAGAATGCCTAAGTAGTACACCACTCGTGGCGGCGTTTTTATCCAACATCCTCTTGGAGCTAGTGCACAGTATCTGGAACTTTCTGTCTCCACAATAAAGGAGACAACCAATGGATGTATCAGGGGGCAGGATAAGCCTGGACCAAGGCTGCAGTCTGTTCTCGAAGGGCACTTTAAAAGCAAACCACCCACATTTGTACAGTCGTTCCAGATTTGGACCTTCAAAACGGTCACTTCTAATTTTCTTTGCAGTGTTTTGACTTCGCTTTATTGCAAGGTGGCGCCAACAAACGTTCCATTATTGATGATGTAAATCAATAGATTATGTAGATCAGGTCTTTGATGGGGTTTGACCACAGTCGTGATCACTTCTGAATAGAATGAAGCCCAAAACGTAAACACACATGTATTGCATCACATTAGCACCTTATCTATCAGACACATGATGATTTAAAGCGAATCTTATTTAATCCTACAGCAGGAAATCACCACTTGAACTGATCCAGCCTTTTATTGTGTTGTGTAATAAACTCTTGTTCTGGAGTGAAGTGGGTTGAGAGGAATTTAGGAATGATGTGACCGTAGGGCAGCGAGAACAATGGAGAACTGTTCACGCTTTGTGTCCGTCCATACGTCCACAATGAGGGTCATTCACTCCAATACAGCTGTGATCTTCATCCCAGAGGGAGTGAGGATTTAACAACCGGTGACGATTACAGTGAATACAGAGGAGCCGTCATCCGTCTCAGATCCATCCAAATCATCAGATCAGCTCCATCCAGACCTTCAGATCAGCTCCATCCAGACCTTCAGATCAGCTCCATCCGTCTTAGGTCAGCTCCATCCATCTCAGATCAGCTCCATCCAGACCTTTAGATCAGCTCCATCCATCTCAGATCAGCTCCATCCAGACTTTCAGATCAGCTCCATCCATCTCAGATCAGCTCCGTCCAGACCTTCAGATCAGCTCCATCCATCTCAGATCAGCTCCATCCAGACTTTCAGATCAGCTCCATCCATCTCAGATCAGCTCCGTCCAGACCTTCAGATCAGCTCCATCCGTCTTAGATCAGCTCCATCCGTCTCAGATCAGCTCTGTCCAAACCTTCAGATCAGCTCCATCCAAACCATCAGATCAGCTCCATCCAGACCTTCAGATCAGCTCCATCCGTCTTAGATCAGCTCCATCCATCTCAGATCAGCTCCATCCGTCTCAGACCAGCTCCATCCATCTCAGATCAGCTCCATCCAAACCATCAGATCAGCTCCATCCAAACCATCAGATCAGCTCCATCCAGACCTTCAGATCAGCTCCGTCCGTCTTAGATCAGCTCCATCCATCTCAGATCAGCTCCATCCGTCTCAGATCAGCTCCATCCAAACCATCAGATCAGCTCCATCCAGACTTTCAGATCAGCTCCATCTGTCTTAGATCAGCTCCATCCAAACCATCAAATCAGCTCCATCCAAACCTTCAGATCAGCTCCATCCATCTCAGATCAGCTCCATCCGTCTTAGATCAGCTCCATTCAAACCTTTAGATCAGTTTAATCTCTCTTTCTCTCCCACTTTGTCTCCTTCTGTCTCGCTCTCTTAGTATCTCTCTTTTCGTCTCCTCCTGTCTCGATCTCTCTCTTTGTCTCTCTCTGTGTTGCTCTCTCTCTGTGTTGCTCTCTACCTCTCTTTTTTTTTCCGCCTCGCTGTCTCTCTCTCTCACCATCTCCTTCTTCGTCTTCCTCTGTCTCGCTCTTTCCATCTCTCTCTTTTTCTCGTCTCCCTCTGGCTCACTGTCTACCCCTCTATCTCTTTCTCTTCGTCTTTCTCGGTCTCACTGTCTACCCGTCTCTCTTTCTTTTTGTCTATCTCTTTCTTTTCATCTCTCTGTGTTGCTCTCTCTCACCGTCTCTTTCCCTCTTTATCTCCCTCTGTCTCGCTCTCTCTCCCCATCTCTTTCTTTCTCTTTGTCTCGCTGTCTCTCACTTTGGCCTCCTCTCGTTTTCCCTCTTTATCTCCCTCTGTCTTGCTCTCTCTCCTCCGTCTCTCTCTTTCACTTTGTCTTCCTCTGTCTCACTGTCTACCCATCTCTCTCTTTTCCTCTTGGTCTCCCTTCTGTTTTGCTTTTTCTCACCGTCTATCTTTTTCTCCTTTTCTCCTTCTGTCTCGCTCTCTCTCCCCGTCTCTCTCTCCGTCTGTCTCCATAGTTACATGTCCCCTCTCGGCTAACAGCGCTCTCTCTCCACAGCCCTGATGTTTTCATTATTAGCACAATTAAATAAGGCTACATGTTATTTTGACACGTTTTATTGGGAGCAAAATTTCCTTTGTCATTTTTCTTTGTGTCCTTTCACCACCTCTGCAGTACAAAAAACCCCAGGCTTTACTGTCTGATCAGATAAGGTCTGTCTAAATTGAAACCGTCCATGCCGAGCCCTTCCTGTCAGCACGCGCTCCTTCCTGTTATCTCGACCGGTTCTTGTTTTTTGGCGCTCGTGTTTGTTGATATCGACACCTCACGCTGCTATATAATAATAGCCGGTTTTATCAGGCGCAGCGCTACACGAGGGTCACGGGGAGAGGAGATCCTGTCAGGTCGCTCCCAACATCCACTGACGGTGGCTCATAGATAAAAGACACTTTATTGTACTGGATATATGGTTTACATTTTTTACATTGCTGGTATGAGTGGATCAGACACAGCAGTGCTGCTGGAGTTTTTAAACACCTCACTGTCACTGCTGGACTGAAAATAGTCCACCAACTAAAAATATCCAGCCAACAGCGCCCCGTGGGCAGCGTCCTGTGACCACTGATGAAGGTCTAGAACAGGGGTCATCAAACCACGGCCCGCAGGCCGTATACGGCCCGCTGCTTTAATTTGACCGGCCCCTTTAACCACAGCAGCAATACATGTTGTCTGGCCATCTTCGAACTCACAGTATTATAACGGGGAAAAAATAACAGAAGGAAACAAAAATGGCCACAGCGATCCAACGGGTGGCGCTCCAAGCATGAGGGGAGTGATTGGCGCATCAATAGAGAGATGAGTGACCGCAGCCACTGAACTGTGTTGTGGGATTTCGTTATGAAAATCCTCGTGTCCTGTGTTAATTTCATTAAAGCTAATTCTTTTAACTACAGGCAGTTTCAGGAATTCTTGTCTGAGCTGAAGATGTGCTTTACTGAGATCCGCTGGCTGAGTCGGGGCGAGTTTTGAAATGTTTTAACGTCCTGCTCCCGGAGATCAACGCATTTATGCATCCAAAATCAAAACTCAAGCACATTGTTTAATTCTTATGCTTCTTTTTCCATTGCTCCCCGATCTCAATAAAACATGCACTCAAACTAACTACCGTTTTCGACAGCATCTACTTCTGTGAGCAGACTTTTTCGAAGTTGAAACACCTTAAATCTCCAACCAGATCCAGACTCACTGATCAACATTTATTAGCTATTATGACTGGCAGTAACAAATATGGAACCTGACGCTTACTCTCGTCAGGCAAAAGCAGGCTCACAGTTCACACTGATTTTTTAAGGAAACACTGTATGAGGTAGGATAATGGAAATTATTAAAATAAATAACATTTCTGCATTATTATTATGAACTACAATTATACAAAGCACAGACAATACATCCAGTATACATAGTTAATAGCTTTTTTTGGGTGTGTTTACTATTTCACCTGCGGTCCGGCCCCCCGAAACACTGAAGAACAGTAATCTGGCCCTTTGGTTAAAAAGTTTGAGGACCCCTGGTCTAGAAGATGACAGACTCAAACAGCAGCAATAGATTAGCGACCGTCTCTGACTTTACATCTACAAGGTGGACCAGCTAGGTAGGAGTGTCTAATAGAGTGGACAGTGAGTGGACACGGTATTTAAAAACTCCAGCAGCGCTGCTGTGTCTGATTCACTCATACCAGCACAACACACACTAACACACCACCATGTCAGTGTCACTGCAGTGCTGAGAATGATCCATACACCCAAATAATACCTGCTCTGTGGTGGTCCTGTGGGGGTCCTGACCATTGAAGAACAGGGTGAAAGCAGGTTAAAAAAGTATGTAGAGAAACAGATGGACTACAGTCAGTAATTGTAGAAGTACAAAGTGCTTCTATATCTTCCTATAAAAACAGCACACCAAAAACTTCATAATAAGAGGGGGTGTCTACATACTTTTGGCTATATCCAGTAATTGTAAAATAAAGTGCTGTAGGATTTTGTATTTTGTCGCCTCCCCCGACCGTCCCGTCCCACACATCAGCTTCAGTTCTCTGCTCTGCAGTAACTCGGCCCGTCTGGAATCCCTTCGGATGATCACAGACAGTTTTCACTTCTGATCTCCAGCTTTCCAACACTGCAGATTCTTTCCACCGCATGTCGGCGTGGCGCGGCAGAGGAGTGGCTTCATACTGCAGAGGCACGGCACAGACCGGCCCGCTGCATTCTGGACCTGTTCAGTTCATCAGTCTGTTCAGTTTGTTCCTTCATACCTCAGTACCTGTAACCCAGCTTTACAAAAGAAACGCAAAGGAAAACCAGTCCAAGAAATCAAGAGACAAAAAATGAGACAGTAGTAAATGAGACAGTGGGTTACCAACTAGAAGGTTGTGGGTTCAAATCCCGGTTAGGGCTGGGTGAGGGTTGGATTAGGGTTAGATTAGGGGTAGGGTTAGGGCTGGAATAGGGTAGGGTTTGATTAGGGTTAGGGTTACATTAGGGTTAGGGGTTACATCAGGGTTAGGGTTACATTAGGGTTAGGGGTTACATCAGGGTTAGGGTTGGATTAGGGTTAGGGTTGGATTAGGGTTAGGGTTGGATTAGGGTTAGGGTTACATTAGGGTTAGGGGTTACATCAGGGTTAGGGTTGGATTAGGGTTAGGGTTGGATTAGGGTTAGGGTTACATTAGGGTTAGGGTTGGATGAATGCACAGTTTTTGAGTTGAGCTGTTGGTTACCAACTAGAAGGTTGTGGGTTTGAATTCCGGCTCTTCCATGCAGCCACTGTTTGGCTCTTGAGCAAGGCCCCTAACCCTCTTGGCTTCTGGGGCGCCAACGTTTTTAGGGATCTTTTCGAGGACCTAGCGTGTAGAGCTGTAAGTTACCAACTAGAATGTTGTTGGTTCAAATCCCAGCCATGCAGCCACTGTTTGGTCCTTGAGCAGGGCCCCTAACCCTCTCGGCTTCAGGAATGCACAGTTTTTGAGGACCTAGCGGGTAGAGCTGTGGGTTACCAACCAGAAGGTTGAGGGTTCGAATCCCAGCCACTCAACCACTGTTTGGTCCTTGAGCGAGGCCCCTAACCCTCTCGACTTCAGAAGCACCAAAAAAGGAATGCACAGTTTTTTGAAGAAACGGAAAGGGGGAGACAGACCGAAAAGACGGAGGAGGGACACAAGGCGAGTGACGGACTTTTGATGGTCGGCGTGTGGGTGCGAGGAAGTGAATCATCCTGCCTCTTTTTTTAAATCCTCCCCTGTGTCTTCGGTCTCATCCTCGGTTCCCAACTAGTAATTCATCTCCGTCCTGCAGCCGCGCCTCGAAAAAAGAACTATATTAAACCGGAAGCTACAAAAGCCAGAGAGAGCGAGAGAGTCTGCACCGCTAATCAGCCCAGAGGCTCTGGAGGGATCAAACACCAGCCGTCCTTACTCAGTTCCTTTAAAGAGTTCCTCAGGAGCCGGGCAGCTCGCCGATTAATAAAAGAACCATCTGAAGGAACTGAGGAGGACCGGGCTGGTTGCTCAGCCGCCGTGTCGTTCGTCTGCTCAGTCTTTTTCCAGCCGGATCTGAAGAACCTCAGATCAAAGAAAAGCCGGTCAGTTTCATTCAGTTTCATTCTCCTGACTGATAGCGCTCATTCATCCACCCGAACTGCTCATATCAAGGAGAACCCACCCATTCATGTTGTTCTTCAATGCCCCATGTGCTTCATATTTTACGTTCAGCAGATGCTTTTATCCAAAGTGATGTGCAGTACTGTGACAGTATATTGTTTAAACAAATGAGTGTTAAGGGTCTTGCTCAAGTACCCAATAGTGGCAACCTGGCAGTGAACCAGCGATCATTTGATTACTAGTCCAGTAAAAAAAGAACAAATGCTCAGTTTTGAGGACCAGTTTGTGGACCTGCAGCTGTGGGAAGCCACTGTTAGGTCCTTGAGCAAGGCCCCTAACCCTCTTGGCCTCAGGACCGCCAAAGAATGACTGCGCTTTGACCCCGGCTTCCCCAGTAAGGGTTGGATTAGGGTTAGGGTTGGATTTGGGTTAGGCTATGGTTAGGGTTGGATTAGGGTTAGGGCTGGGATAGGATTGGATTAGGGTTAGGGCTGGTTAGGGTTAGGGTTGGGATAGGATTGGATTAGGGTTAGGGTGGGGTTAGGGTTGGATTAGGGTTAGGGTTACTTTAGGGTTAGGGCTGGGATAGGATTGGATTACATTAGGGTTAGGGTTACATCAGGGTTAGGGCTGGGTTAGGGTTACATTAGGGTTAGGGCTGGATTAGGGTTACATTAGGGTTAGGACTGGTTAGGGTTAGGGTTGAATTAGGGTTGGGTTAGGGTTGGATTAGGGTTAGGGCTGGTTAGGGTTACATTAGGGTTAGGGCTGGGTTAGGGTTGAATTAGAATTGGGTTAGGGTTGGATTAGGGTTAGGGTTGGATTAGGGTTAGGGCTGGATTAGGGTTAGGGTTGGGATAGAGTAGTGTCAGCTGCAGGCACTGCCGATTATGTTTATATCCCGCTGCGCCACTTGGGTGCCGTCGCTGGAAAAAAATCAATAACTTGATGCTTTACATGCCACCTGAAGACAAACGTTGGGATCATTAAAAGTAAATGAGGCTTTACATGCCGAGACTCTCGCCTGCCGTCTCTGCCCTCGCATGTTCTGCTCCGAAACTTCTCGCAATTTCCAGCGAGACGTGACGACCCTGGCGGTTAATGCTGGGTGATGGGAATCAAATTAAAACGTCAAGGCATTAATCATTATAAACCGTGTAGCGCTCTTTCACTCGGTTCCTTCGTTTGGTCGCTTAAAACTGTTGCTGTGCTGCGGAGCTGCGTCATAAAAACGTAGGATGACGTAAAATGCATCACCAGGTTTTCAGACCAATTATATTTACAAATTTTCCTTTTACTGTGTCCAGGTGACATCACACAGAAAGGCTACGAGAAGAAGAGAGCGAAATTAATCGGTGCTTACCTGCCGCATCCTCCAGGTACGATTGTTTATCTTCTCTGTGCACGGTTGGACGTTCATCGCAGCCCTGAGAATAGCTAAGCAGCTTGAACACTTTCGAATGTACGCCAACGTCGGAATCAGTGCTCCATCACTCCCTTCAAATTCAAAATTTGTATTTCTTCTAACACGCTAGCACACCAGTCCTCAGTGGTGATGCTTTGGGCAACGTTCTGCTGGGAAACCATGGGTCCTGCCATCCATGTGGATGTTACTTTGACTCGTAGCACCTACCTAAGCATTGTTCCAGACCGTGTACACCCTTTCATGGAGACGGTATTCCCTGATGGCTGTGGCCTCTTTCAGCAGGATGATGCTCCCTGACACAAAGCACAAATGCTTCAGAAATGGTTTGAGGAGCCTCCAAAATCCCCAGATCTCAATCCAGTCCAGCATCTGTGGGACGTGCTGGACAAACAAGTCCGATCCATGGAGGCCCCACCTCACAACTTATAGGAGAAAAAGGATCTGCTGCTGACATCTTGGTGCCAGATACCACAGCACACCTTCAGGGGTCTAGTGGAGTCCATGCCTCGACGGGCAAAAGGGGGACCAACACAATATTAGGAAGGTGGTCATAATGATATGCCTCATTGGTGTATTAAGATTCTTGTAGTTTGAAAGGCTCATTAAGAGAGCAGATCGTTCTGTAACCCTGAGCTCACTAATAAGCTCTCTCCCCCCCCCCCCCGAATTAAAGACCTCATCATAATCCTGACCCAAAGCCTTCAGCAAAGGTGCTCGGCCTTCCCCCTCTGTGTTTACTTCACCTGAACCATCATAATCCTCTCTAGGTCATGTAAGGCTACAGGTTTAAGGTTCTTCCTCGTATTAAATATTAAATATGACTTCCTTCCTGATTTAAAGTACACATAGCAATCCGACTTTCGCGTTCGTTGATTGCGAGACGTCATTAAAACGTAATGGGGACGCGCCGCCGCCATCAGCAGGCGATCCTCCGCGAGCGAACGCTCAGCGCTTTCGTCTTTGTCTCAGCACTGACTGATCTTTTAGAGTCATATTTTCTTTTTCCTGCTTCTATTGTGTTAGAAACGGTCCGGGTGTTATTTTTTATTTTCTCTCCCGCTCTGGATGCCGCGGCTGCTCTGTTGATGCCGAGCGCGTTTGTCTCCACAGCAACAGGCAGCCTCGGGCCGGTCGTGAATAAAACATGACCTAACGGCCGAGGTACGGCGCGTGTTCGTGCTGCGGGGACGGACGGTGTTCGGATGTGTAAAATAATTCATGTGTAATGACGCCTGAGTCAAAGCCAAACGTTCGTCTGGGTTGTTTGTGGACCGTGAGGCGGCGTCTGAAACCCGTACTCATCAAGTTACGTTTTTATTTATTTTATTTATGCATTTTCACCCATTTTCTTCCAATTTCATTGTCAATCTGTCTTCCGCTGCTGGTGGATCCCTGACTGCACTCGAGGAGGGTATATTGCTGCCGACCCGCGCGCAGCCCTTAGCGGAACCCTTTTCCACCCATGCACTCTGCACAGGCACCTCTATCTACCTGCTAATCAGGGTCCTTTAACAGCGTTCGAAGACCCCACCTCATCCAATTATGCCCGCTAGATGGCGTATATACTACTAAGTCAGCTAACTTTTAACACTGTTGTCATGGCTACCAAAAGGATGGCGGAAGGAGGAATGCAAATCATGAAGGTAGATGTGCAGGACGAGAAAAAAACATCTGTAATTTAACCATCCATCAATATCCAACCAATCAGGATAAGTGGGTTTTTGTACTGATTGAAACAACCCCCCCCCCCTGCACTAGATAGAATTCAGGCCTGTTGGTTTATTGACTATTAGGGCGGCTTGGTGGGAAGCACTGTCACATCACCTGGGTTCGATTCCCACGATTGCACGATTGTCTATAAATGTTTGACACCAAAGACTTGAACTGATGAATCTTATGTAATGAGTAACTACCGTTCCTGTCCTGAATGTAACCAAAGTGTAAAACATGACGTTCAAATCCTAATAAATAAATAAATATCAATTATTATTACTGGATTTCATTTGGAAGAATGCTAGCTATAACACCTTAGTCATTGCTACCAAAGTGTACAAAAAAAAAAAAAAAACATCTAATATTGAAGTCGTGCAGGAGCTCATGTTCAAGCTGAGCAGATTCCGAGAGGAAAAAAAAGCTCTCGGTCCTGCTGCACGTCTCGAGCCGGAGAAACGAGATGCACGAGGAATGATGTAAGGCGTGTGAGTAATGGAAGCAGCGCCTGCATCGTTTCTTACAGGGTTGCATAATCCTCCTTTCCTCTCTCTGCTCTCTCAAAAACACTTTCCCTCTTTCTCTCTTCGTCCTTCAGGGCTGGAAGTGTCCATGGCACACGAGCGCAGGCCCCCCATGGTCCCGTCCTCCGCCTCCAGGTACCACCGCAGACGCTCCTCTGGCACCCGGGACGAGCGCTACAGATCAGGTGAGTCAGCAGCGTGGTGGGACACAATCAGCACATCTCAGCGTTCTTACTGAGGCCCTGTGGGATTGTTTTTGGAGGGGTGGTGTGTGGGGGGTTCTTTTACTCTGCACAGTACAGGAAGTTCAGGTTTGGAACCAGTAAACCGAAACCGTTTTGCTTCAGCTGATGGTTCAGTGCCAAAGGTTCCAGTTACGACACAGACTGGATCGGACCGCGCTTGATGTCATTGCTGAAGATTTAAGATTTTGGTGCCTTTCTGTTCTGAAGGGCCTGAAGTCCTACAAAATGTGGTGATTTTATTGGTTAATTATGACGTTTTATTCCTTTAAAATTTGGTAATTGAATTGCTAATTAGGACATTTTATTCCTTTACAAATAGGTGATTTTATTGGTTAATTATGACATTTTATTCCTTTAAAATTTGGTAATTGAATTGCTAATTATGACATTTTATTCCTTTGCAAATTGGTGATTTTATTGGTTAATTATGACATTTTATTCCTTTAAAAATATGTAATTTTATTGCTTAATTATGACATTTATTCCTTTAAAAATAGGGGATTTTATTGGTTAATTAAGACGTTTTGTTTCTACATAATTTGGTGATTTTATTGATTAATTATGAAGTTTTATTTCTACAAAGTTTGGTGATTTTATTGGTTAATTATGAACGTTTATTCCTTTAAAATTTTGTAATTTTATTGGTTAATTATGAACTTTTATTCCGTTACAAATAGGTGATTTTATTGGTTAATATTGACAATTTGCTCCTAAAAACATTGTCAATTTTATTAGTTATGACATTTTGTCTCTATAAAATTTGGTGATTTTAATAAAATGAAAAAGATAAAGGCATTGTTAGAAAATGTTAAGAAAATCTTTGATGTGACTTGCTTGTAATGTCTTCAAAAAAAAAAAAATTATAAAAAAAAAAAAAAAAAAAAAAAAAAAAAATTTGGTGATTTTATTGGTTAATTATGACGTTTAATTTTAACAAAATTTGGTAATTTTGTTGGTTAATTATGACATTTTATTCCTTTAAAAATAGTTGATTTTATTGGTTAATATTAATTAACCAATAAAATCTTCACATTTTGTAGGAACAAAACGTCATAATTAACCAATAAATTTACCAAATTACCAAATTTATAATATATATAAAATATATGTAAAATTTAAATTTGTAAAATAAGAGTTGGGAATGAATCATGGTGCGCTTGATTACTCAATACACCTGTCCAATAACAATTCAGGCTGAATGACCAGACCGGACATTAATACACAGCAGTGATCATTTCTGTATTGGGTTATGACTAAACGTTTAGCCGCGTGAAAGATGAAGTGCGTCAGTGGGCAGCGTTCGTCACCGCAGCGTCTGTCGTCGTTGGCACAGATCGTTTCAGACGTTATTTAGAATAGAACAAATAAAACGAGCCGCATTGTTCTGAGGAACGGACGTAAAAGATGAACAATTACGTTCCTGGTGAGTAGGACGCTTGTACGTCTGTAGGACGCTAAGCCGTCTGTGTCCGTACCGCTACTGGCGGATCCCGGTTGGGCAAATAATGAACCAGCATGTCATTCGGGCATCGGTTGACATGATGCGCGGTGACATCCTGCACGTCGGAATCGTGCCGCTAGCCCTGCCCACACTGGCCGAAGAGGACCCCAATGTCACCAGCACAGTGGAATCCATGCTAGTGCAGGCGTCTCTACCTGACACAGGGAGAACATGCAAACCCCAGGACCTCCCCAGGACCTTCTACCCACCGAGCCCCCGCCCCCTTCCCCCATATCCCGTACATTCTGACCCCATCTTTCTTTCTTTTTTTTTTAGATGTCCACACAGAAGCGGTACAGGCGGCTCTGGCCAAACACAAGGAGAGGAAGGTGGCGGTCCCTATGCCCTCCAAACGTCGCTCCCTGGTGGTGCAGACCTCCATGGACGCCTACACCCCTCCAGGTGAGTCTCAACTCCGCCCAGCATCTCACACACATCAACACACACACAGCTTTTACAAACATGCGGTCAGGTTAATTGGAGACACTGAATTGCCCTATAGATGAATGGGTGTGTGTGTGTATGAGTGTGTGTGTGTGTGTGTGTGGATGTGTGTTTTCCCTGTGATGGACTGGCGCCCCGTCCAGGGTGTTACTGTTTGCCTTGCGCCCATTATTAATTTAAATACTAACTTTAAGAGACCCAGAACTGAACCTTGTGGTACACCATATAGCATCTCAATAGATGCTGTTGGTTTGTCACATTTCTGGCTAGACTGACTATGTTTTTACGAGGGTCAGATCCCTCACAGACGTCCAGTCTGAAGTGTCTGGGGGGCAAATATCACTGCGATGGGTCAGACAGGTGAAACCAAACCTTTTCCGCTAACCAGTCGAGCTCCACCCACCCCGCGACTCCACCTCCTGAGCGGAGCGCAGCGTGGGTGTGAGTGACTCTCACTAGGCCTCTCCCCGCTCTCGTCCCTGCCCCCCCTGACAGACACGTCGTCCGGCTCGGAAGAGGAGGGCGTCCACGGCGAGGGCACGCCCACCTCCAGCCAGGGCAGCACCAGCATGGAGCACTGGATCAGCCGCGCCATCCACCACGGCTCCACCACCTCGTCCTCGTCCTCGTCCACCCAGAGCGGAGGCAGCGGGGCCGCCAGCCGGCTCGCCGACGTCCTGGCGCAGACGCACATGGGCAAGTCAGGTAAGCGCGCGTCTTTTACTCTCTAACTGTCGTCTCTGTCGCCTTCGTCTGCTACACGATTAAGGCCCAGGGATCTCAGCTCTGCTACCGGTCAACTTGGCGCCCCGTAGCAGGCATGATCGGCAGATTGACCACTGAAGTCTGCTGGGTGAGAAAAGACAGGACTAAATAGGGGGCGGGGTCTTCGACACTGCCTAAGGACCCTGGTTAGTAGTCCAAGGCGTCTGTACAGGACGTGCGACTCTCCATGCGCGAGACCGGCCTCATGCACGAATCATACGGGCAGATAAGAAGGGGTCGGATGGAGGGCGTGTCAGGCCCTGTACACACCGTGTTACTATGGCAACAATGAGTACAATCTCACACGCTCAAGTGACGCAGCAGATCTCGAAACTCTGCCCTGCTGCCGACCTGGCCGGGCGGTAAACAGACACACTTTGAAGTGTCCGAGGGAGGGAGGGAGGGTCGAATGGGTTCCTGCTGGCTGCTTTAGGTTCCTGCACAAGAGGTGTGAAGTTCCGGGGGTTCGAATCCCAGCCTGGGCTCACAAACACAGGCCGCATGGTGTAACACGAACCAAGCCATAGCGGGAACACGCCCGGATAAATATCAGAACTGGTTCAGAAAGGGCATCCGGGGTAAAAACTGTTCCACGTGTGATCCACGGTGGCGCCCCCTGATGGGAGCAGCCAACAGGAATGAATAATTTGAGCTTTTTATTGCATGCTGGCTGCTTTTATGTTCTAATTCTTCCTCTTCTATGAGTTCTATTCCTGCCTCTTGCTGTGCTGTCCGTGTTACCCGATCACGAGTGGCGCCATCTAAAAGCAGACCCGGCAAAAAGAAAACAAGTGGCACTTAGAGTCGCCCGCACACCCAGTATTGGGCGTTTCGGACAAATATGGAGGTCGTATATAAGTCGTGCATGTTTATTCTTTTCAGGGTTCGGCACAACTCGGCGTGGTAGCGGCGACTGATTTGATTTGTTGGCAAGAGATGTGTGTGTATGTGTGTGTGATACGATTTCTCACCTGAGCCGCCCCGACCACAGCCCGTGTTCGGTACCGGCCCGTCCGTCTCTAAGCCTCCGATTCTCTCCCCTCCTCCCCCCTGCTCCGAATCCAGGGCCGATCGCTCACCTCTCGCTGAAGCGGAAAGCCATGCTCGGCGTCGCTGAGAACGGGAACTCGCTCCGTCGCTCCTGCGAGTTCGGATCCGACCTCCTTTGGCCGCCACCCTTGGAGTCGGATGGTCAGTATGAACGCCGCCCCCCCCCATGTCACCATTACCCACCGACGTACACTCAGCACTCAGCACTCAGCTCCCTGTCATTTCTACTCATCTTCATGACCTTCAGACCTGCTGGACATGCTGCGTGTGGTTCTTCAGGTTCCTCCGTGTTTCATGTTTGATGTTTGTGTGTTTCATAGCGTCCGATGTTTTTCGTATCTTGAGGCGTAACGTCCGATGGTCCGTCTGTGTGTGTGTGTTCATTATTGTCTATTTGACCCTGTAAAAGTGTGTGTGTGTAGGTCTGTAACTTTCTTCTTGGTGTTTCATTTCCATTACATTTCCAAAGCAACATGGGTCCAGTGCACCAGGGTCAGCTTCTCACTCCAGTCACTGTATCTCCTCCAGGTTACAGCAGATAAACTGGGTGTGTGTGTGTGTGCACCCCCCTGGGATGGATTGGTGCCCTTCACAGGGTTTTCTTAATTAGTTCAGCTGATACCATAACCATCCAAAGCTGGGAGTTAGAGGGACCCCATTGGCTTTGCTGTTTGGGTGGACGAATGGCATCGTCACTAGCCAGTCTTGGTGCCACGTACTCAGTTCTCAGCTTTCAGGCCTAAACATCAGCCTAAAAACCGGAAATGTCTCCTTGTATTAAAAAAAACCTTCTAACCTTGGATCATCCAAGCGACTGGATTAAATTCTCCATTGTTTACAGTAAACAGGCAAAAATATCAACACAATTTAGCTGTATGGCACGGTGGCGCAGCTGGTAAAATGGGTGTCACATAGCAACATGGGTCCAGTACACCAGGGTCAGCTTCTCACTTCTGGTCACTGGATCTCCTCCAGGTTACAGCAGTTAAACTGGGTGTGTGTGGATGGATTGGTGCCCTTTGCAGGGTTTTTCTTAATTAGTTTAGCTGATACCATAACCATCCAAAGCTGGGAGTTAGAGGGACCCCATTGGTTTCGCTGTTTGGGTGGACGAATGGCAGCATCACTAGCCAGTCATGGTGCCACGTACTCAGTGCTCAGCTGTTCCGTGGCAGACAAAATCAAGAGTCACGTGTTCACGGAGCGACCCTGTGCTAGACTTTACCCTGTGCTCGGTAGCTAAACGAGGAGAAAATTAAACGAATTATCTCCAAATATTCCTGATGATTTTCCTTCATTTTATATCTTCAGACTCTCCCGCCGGTCCGCCCGGCCTCTGCGAACCCCTCCGGTCACGCCGGGAACTCATTAGCGCTCGCGTCACTCGGAGAGAGAGCTCGTGACCAAGCACAAGTTATTTCTGCTCCGTTACGTAAGAAAACCCGGCTGCTGGGTGTTTCCTCCGACACCGCTCCCCGATCCCGTTTAGCTTTTTGACAGGTATAGAAATAAATCGGGGTTTTTTTCATATCGAGTGCTTGCGCACGAGCACCAGCCGTCTGGCTTTATAACCAGCGCGACACGCAGCCAGCCAGCCGCTCGCCGCAGTCCTGACTCATTTCTGTCAGCCGCATGACTAATGCCTGCACTTTTAGCGAAGGTTTAAGCCGAATCGAGCTCTGCCGCTGCAGAACCGGCGAATGCGATTATGGAAACGTTGATGGAATCAGGATACACGGCTATAAATTCACCTCGAGCAGCGCAGACGGCAGAACTGAAACGAGGCCGCGGATTAAATAACACAATTTAGGAAAACAGGTTCTTCCATTTGCTCTCGGCCGTAGAGCTCGGTAGATTTACGTCCCTGTGAAGGTCCGGTACCCTGAATATTAGGTATTCGGTCCCCTGAACTACTGCGCTTTTACTGTATGGGATCAGGGCAGCATCGTGGCTCAGTGGGTAGCACAGGTGGAGCCATCCAGGTGCTTTCTGTGTAGAGTTTGCACGTTCTCCAGTGTTCAGGTGGGTTTCCTCCATCAGCTGCCTTTGACTCCCTCACAAGGATAAAAAAAACCCTCATCCCTTTGTCAGGTCTGTCAGTATGGTGTCGGCTGCTTTGCCCTAAATAAAACCCCTATTCATTTTATAAGCAGGGGTTCACATACTTTTGGCTGTGTATTAATTTCTACAGATCAAAAACCTCATTCCTTTGTCAGGTCTGTCAGTATGGTACAGGCTGCTTTGCCCTAAATAAAACCCCTATTCATTTTATAGTCCACAAGATTATAAGCAGGGGTTCACTTACTTTCGGCTGCGTATTGTACCCAATGTGACTCTGCTACCTTTAACTCCCTCACAAGGATAAGAAAACCCTCATCCCTTTGTCAGGTCTGTCAGTATGGTACAGGCTACTTTGCCCTAAATAAAATCCCTATTCATTTTATAAGCCCACAAGATTCTAAGCAGGGGTTCACTTACTTTTGGCTATGTATTGTAGCCAGTGTGACTTTGCCGACTCGCCTCTTATCATTAATCTCTTAATAAGAAATAAAACCCTCATCCCTTTGTCAGGTCTGTCAGTATGGTACCTGCTGGTTTGCTCTGAATGAAATTCCTTATTTTATAAGCAGGGGTTCACATACTTTTGGCTACGTATCATAGCCAGTGTGAGAGTTGCCTTTAATTTCCTCACAAGAATAGAAAACCTCATCCCTTTGTCAGGTCTGCCAGTATGGTACAGCCCTATTCATTTATGCCTAACAGTGTTGCATTGTAACATTAAAATCGGTTAGTAAACTAAGTATGTTACTGTTGCTGTTGTCGCCGCACCATAGCAAAAGTAACTGGTGTTTACATCAGTGATGCTTTATCAGATCGTCTCACAATTAATACATGGCTCGTAGGTGCTGCTCAATAGCGCCACCCATGGCAAATCAGATCCGTCACCCGTCATCAAGTGTTGATAAAAATAAAAGTGCTTTTTTATACTGGCTAAGTTGAACCGGAACAGCTCCTTCCATTCGAGTCGGGCGAGCGGCTCGAACCTCGTTGTAATTCTCGTCGTGATCGGCACCAAGAGTCCAAATTGCGAGCCCTTACACACATCACACAGCGGCCCGATCGCGACGTAACGGAGCGTGGGTAATGTCAGACACGACGCCACCGTTTACAAGTTCCCAGAGCGCCTGGTTCAGCCGGCTGCCCCCAAAGCACGACAAACAAAACATCACTTCAAGCAATGCGTCGGCATCACGGCCTTCCTGACAGCGCATCGTCTCGGGGCGATGGGCGCCGTTACGTTCCGGCAGCTGCTCCGCAGGGGGCTGTTTAATGCATCCGAAGGACCCGGGAGGTTACGGGCGGTGAATAATAGGCCGCGGATAGCAGGAGATTTACAACCCAGAGGAGAAACGGAGCGGCGTAACAGGGACTGTAATTATTTAAAGCAGGGGAAGTCCATCCATCTCCATCCTGTCATCTCATCGCCCACCACCCTCTCTCGCCCTACATCTCAAACGTGCTGGTTTTCCTGGTCTTTATTGACGCGTCCTCTGACCGCTGTGCTTTCTTGACACCCAGAGAACCACTCGGCTCCTCCCGATGTCACCACCTACGCCTCAGAGCATCCGAGCCAAGTGGAGCGGCCGCAGGTGTCCACGGTGCCACGTACCACCCAGAAGTATGGCAACGCAAAGCTCATGGAGACCGGAGATGGTGAGTAATCAGTGTGTGTGTGTCCAGTGTGTGTGCGCCACTTCATTTCACCTGTGAATTTATACCACAAACAATGGATCTGGCAACCTTGGTTCACACCTTAGCTCCTCAAGAGTAGTCTTCCTATTTTTCAACAACATGCAGAAGGTGGATTGGCTGCTCTAAAATGTGTGTGTGTCACACCTGGGGCGGCACCGATCAGGATGAACTGTGTTTATACCACAAATGATAGATCTGGCAACCTTGGTTCACATCTTAGCGCCTTAAGAGTGCGTCCTCCTACCCTATAAAAACATGCAGAAGGTGGATTGGCTGCTCTTAAACGTGTGTGTGTGTGTGTGTCACACCCGGGGCGGCACCGACCAGGCCGAAATGTGTTCATACAACAAACGATGGATCTGGCAACCCTGGTTCACACTTTAGCTCCTTAAGAATACATCCTCCTACCTTCCATACATGCAGAAGGTGGATTGGCTGCTCTAAAACGTGTGTGTGTGTCACACCCGAGGCGACACAGACCAGGATGAAATATATTTATACCACAAACAATGGATCTGGCAACCTTGGTTCACACCTTAGCTCCTCAAGAGTAGTCTTCCTATTTTTCAACAACATGCAGAAGGTGGATTGGCTGCTCTAAAATATGTGTGTTTCACACCTGGGGCGGCACCGACCAGGACGAAATGTGTTCATACAACAAATTTATGAATTTATGAAAATGTACTGCTTTGTGTTCAGCCAATCAGGTGAGGCGAGAAGATGTGTTGTGGTCTGACTATCTAGCATCTGTCCTGTGTGCGCTCATTGGATGACTATAAATGCACCACGAATAACGATTTAGACGCGAATTTGACGAATTCCAAGCCGCATGCTGCTCGCACTAAAGCATTGTGGCTTTGTAGTACCGGAGTGCAGGTGCTAGACTGGCCTGTCTGCGCTCCAGACCAGTCTCCTAATAAAAATACAACCACAGACACCTCAGACTGCTGAGATCTTGAGATCTTGAGCTCTCGAGTCCGAATTTAAGCTGCTGTTGCAAATGCGACCTCTGCTGGCCGGTCGAGGTGCCTGCACAAGAGGTGAGGGAGTCCGTCCGTGCACGGTACGACTCTCTAAGAGACTCTGCCTCCTGCAGACGGTGACTTCTGCAGCAAGCTCATTTAAACAGAGGCCATATAGCCTATAAGAGTGCTGCAATAGGACCCTGTCAACCACCTCCCTTTTAGGCACTGCCAGTTGTGCCTGTTGGATGGCTGGTCAGGTTGATAGCACAGTACTGACAGGCTAAACCTAAGAGCTCGTGTTTTAATAGCGATTTAGACGCCCCTGCTGGATTAAGCTACAGTTCCAAGCCGCATACGCTAAAACCGTGTGGCTTTGTGGTACCGGAGTGCAGGTGCTAGACTGGCCTGTCTGCACCCCTCAACCACAGATACCTCGGACTGCTGAGATCTCGAGCTCTGGAGTCCGAATTTAGGCTGTACAGTTAAGAGAAGGGGGGTCGACTGGGTTCCTTACCTTACCAGGGAGAGGCTTAGTGTGTCTGTCCGTGCACTATACGACTCTCTGAGTGACTCCGCCCCTGACAGGTAATAAGAAGCGGTGACTACCAAAACACCCTTCTTCACACAGAGCGCCATATAGCCTACAAATAGTCATCCACCTAACGTGCAGGCACCCTGACCTGCCAGCTCTGGTCACATGGTCACTTTTAGGCACTGCCAGTTGCCTGTTGGATGGCTGGTCAGGTTGATAGCACAATATCGGTAGGCTAAACCTGAGGGCTCGTGTTTTAAATGTCGGCTGACGGTCTGAGGAAGATGACACCCACCGAACTGTCCCGTCTCCAAACAAAAGAAGGTTTTAAATACACGAGTCCTTGACGTGCACCCTCCTGCACTGTTTATTCATTAACGCTGCGTCCTTATATTTCTGTCGTGACTGACTTCCCGTCGATAGATCCTCAGAGATCAGGCCGTGATTGAAAGCATCGATCCGCCTCTCTTATGACAGCTTAATTTGCTTCCTGGGGACATTTGGGGCCTCTGGGTTTGCCGGCGGCGTCGATCAATAACCTTTGTAGCGGAGATTTGTTTGGATGGAGATGAAAATTGAGATAATAAGTCAAGCTAAGAGTTTGTTTTAGCCTCCACCGTGTTTGAGTGGGTACTTTCGGCTATTGACGGGTGTGTGTGCGTGTGTGTTTTGCAGGCGTGCCAGTCAGCAGTCGAGTCTCCGCTAAGATCCAGCAGCTTGTTACCACGCTGAAGCAGCCGAGGCGGCCCCCGCTCCGCGAGTTCTTCGTCGATGACTTCGAGGAACTTCTTGAGGGTAGGTTCACAGTGCGTTCTCACCCTGCGTTAATTCCGTTCGGGAACCTGAGTTTAATCCGGTCACTTTCCATAATCATGCAGAGGGTGGATTGGCTCCTCTAAAAAGATCAGGATGAAGTGTTTATACCACAAACGATGGATCTGGCAACCCTGGTTCACACCTTAGCTCCTTAAGAATACATCCTCCTACCTTCCATAAATGCAGAAGGTGGATTGGCTGCTCTAAAACGTGTGTGTGTGTCACACCCGGGGATACACCGACCAGGATGAAATATATTTATACCACAAACAAAGGATCTGGCAACCTTGGTTCACACCTTAGCTCCCCAAGAGTCTTCCTATTTTTCAACAACATGCAGAAGGTGGATTGGCTGCTCTGAAATGTGTGTGTGTCACACCTGGGGCGGCACCGATCAGGATGAACTGTGTTTATACCACAAACGATGGATCTGGCAACCTTGGTTCACACCTTAGCGCCTTAAGAGTGCGTCCTCCTACCCCATAAAAACATGCAGAAGGTGGATTGGCTGCTCTTAAATGTGTGTGTGTCACACCCGGGGCGGCACCGACCAGGACGAAATGTGTTCATACAACAAACGATGGATCTGGCAACCCTGGTTCACACCTTAGCTCCTTAAGAATACATCCTCCTACCTTCCATAAATGCAGAAGGTGGATTGGCTGCTCTAAAACGTGTGTGTGTCACACCCGAGGCGACACAGACCAGGATGAAATATATTTATACCACAAACAAAGGATCTGGCAACCTTGGTTCACACCTTAGCGCCTTAAGAGTGTGTCCTCCTACCCTATAAAAACATGCAGAAGGTGGATTGGCTGCTCTAAAACGTGTGTGTGTCACACCTGGGGCGGCACCGATCAGGATGAACTGTGTTTATACCACAAATGATAGATCTGGCAACCTTGGTTCACATCTTAGCGCCTTAAGAGTGCGTCCTCCTACCCTATAAAAACATGCAGAAGGTGGATTGGCTGCTCTTAAACGTGTGTGTGTCACACCTGGGGCGGCACCGATCAGGATGAACTGTGTTTGTACCACAAATGATAGATCTGGCAACCCTGGTTCACACTTTAGCTCCTTAAGAATACATCCTCCTACCTTCCATAAATGCAGAAGGTGGATTGGCTGCTCTAAAACGTGTGTGTGTGTCACACCCGGGGCGACACCGACCAGGACGAAATGTGTTCATACAACAAACAATGGATCTGGCAACCCTGGTTCACACTTTAGCTCCTTAAGAATACATCCTCCTACCTTCCATACATGCAGAAGGTGGATTGGCTGCTCTTAAATGTGTGTGTGTCACACCTGGGGCGGCACCGATCAGGATGAACTGTGTTTATACCACAAATAATAGATCTGGCAACCTTGGTTCACATCTTAGCGCCTTAAGAGTGCGTCCTCCTACCCTATAAAAACATGCAGAAGGTGGATTGGCTGCTCTTAAATGTGTGTGTGTCACACCCGGGGCGACACCGACCAGGACGAAATGTGTTCATACAACAAACAATGGATCTGGCAACCTTGGTTCACACCTTAGCTCCTCAAGAGTACGTCGTCCTATTTTTCAACAACATGCAGAAGGTGGATTGGCTGCTCTAAAATGTGTGTGTATGTGTGTTGCCCTGCACCCGGGGCCACAAACAATGGATCTGGCAACCTTGGTTTACACCTTAGCTCTGTAAGATTCGTCCTCCTACCTTCCAAAAACATGCAGAAGGTGGATTGGCAGCTTTCAGTTACCCCTGGTTTCCTGAAACCGAGCGAGTCAGTCTGTGTATTGCTCTGTGATCGATGAGCACCACGTCTAGACGGGTGTCTGATCCTACAATGTTCTCGCGTGCAGTCCAGCAGCCGGACCCGAACCAGCCGCGGGCGGAGGGAGCTCAGATGATAACCATGAGAGGAGAGCAGCTGGGTGTGGTGACCAACTGGCCTCCGTCCCTGGAGGCGGCGCTGCAGCGCTGGGGAACCATCTCTCCTAAAGCGCCGTGCCTCACCACCATGGACACCAACGGCAAACCGCTCTACGTCCTCACCTACGGTAAGGATAACATGGGTCAATAAAGTAGAATAAATTATTAAGGCAGTTGTGTGGTGCAGCGGTCTGTTATGCAGGCGCACTACCTCTGAGATCCAGGTTTGAATCTCAGCGGTGCTATCAGCCAGTCATGTCTAGAGTAGACTAGAACGCCTTTGTCATACATACAGATACAGCAGTACAGTACAGTAATTGCAAGCTGGGGTCAGGGCGCAGGGTCAGCCGCTGGACGCTCGGGTGGCGCAGCGGTAAATTAGCACTAGCACACCAGCTCTGGGATTCTAAACTGAGACAAACCTCAGCTCTACTACCAATTGGCATAATTAGCAATGCCCATCTGACAAAATTAGCCATTAAAGTCTGCCAGGTGGGAAAAGACCGTACTGAAAATGGGTGGGATCTTTAACGCTGTGCAAGGACCCTGCTTAGTAGCCCGAGGTGCCTGTAAAGAAAGTGGAGGGCACTAGTGGGCACTATTGGCAATGCCTACATCAGACGAAATTGGGTATTAAAGTCAGCCGGGTGGGAAAAGACCGTACTGAAAATGGGTGGGGTCTTTAACGCTGTGCAAGGACCCTGCTTAGTAGCCCGAGGTGCCTGTACAAAGTGGAGGGCACTAGCGGGCATAATTAGCAATGCCTGCATCAGACGAAATTGGGCATTACAGTCAGCCGTGTGGGAAAAGACCGGACTGAAAGTGGGTGGGGTCTTTAACGCTGTGCAAGGACCCTGCTTAGTAGCCCGAGGTGCCTGTACAAAGTGGAGGGCACTAGCGGGCATAATTAGCAATGCCTGCATCAGACAAAATTGGGCATTAAAGTCAGCCGGGTGGGAAAAGACCGGACTGAAAGTGGGTGGGGTCTTTAACGCTGTGCGAGGACCCTGCTTAGTAGCCCGAAGTGCCTGTAAAGAAAGTGGAGGGCACTAGTGGGCATAATTAGCAATGCCTACATCAGACAAAATTGGGCATTAAAGTCAGCCGGGTGGGAAAAGACCGGACTGAAAGTGGGTGGGATCTTTAACGCTGTGCAAGGACCCTGCTTAGTAGCCCGAGGTGCCTGTAAAGAAAGTGGAGGGCACTAGTGGGCACTATTGGCAATGCCTGCATCAGACGAAATTGGGCATTACAGTCAGCCGGGTGGGAAAAGACCGTACTGAAAATGGGTGGGGTCTTTAACGCTGTGCAAGGACCCTGCTTAGTAGCCCGAGGTGCCTGTACAAAGTGGAGGGCACTAGCGGGCACAATTAGCAATGCCTGCATCAGACGAAATTGGGCATTACAGTCAGCCGTGTGGGAAAAGACCGGACTGAAAGTGGGTGGGGTCTTTAACGCTGTGCAAGGACCCTGCTTAGTAGCCCGAGGTGCCTGTACAAAGTGGAGGGCACTAGCGGGCATAATTAGCAATGCCTGCATCAGACAAAATTGGGCATTAAAGTCAGCCGGGTGGGAAAAGACCGGACTGAAAGTGGGTGGGGTCTTTAACGCTGTGCGAGGACCCTGCTTAGTAGCCCGAAGTGCCTGTAAAGAAAGTGGAGGGCACTAGTGGGCATAATTAGCAATGCCTACATCAGACAAAATTGGGCATTAAAGTCAGCCGGGTGGGAAAAGACCGGACTGAAAGTGGGTGGGATCTTTAACGCTGTGCAAGGACCCTGCTTAGTAGCCCGAGGTGCCTGTAAAGAAAGTGGAGGGCACTAGTGGGCACTATTGGCAATGCCTGCATCAGACGAAATGGGCTATTAAGAAATTGATTTGACCTTGATTTTTAATCTTAGTGCTAATTATCGCTCGTTAATTTACTATAATTTCATAAATGTTTTACAGTAAGATCCCAGCTTTATTGAATGTGTATGAGTGTGTGTGTGTGTGTGTGTGAGTGTGTGTGTGTGTGAGGAAGCTGAGTACAGTTAGCCGGCTGAACCCTCTCGGCGACGACCCGTCCTGCTCCACACGGAGGGTGAGAGGTGCGACCAGCGGGTGCCGAGTTGCAGTGGACGCTCTTGTGATTGTGATTTGCCGTGAACCGCTTTCTCTTCCTCTTATCTGCTTCTCTTGCTTCTCCTCTCTGGAAGATCAAGACGATGAAGACTAGTGGCTCAGAGCTTGCGTGGTCCAGACCAGGGTATAATAATGCGGTGACGTGTCTAACCAGCGCTTTTTGGGGCCTGACCCCGAGGGTCCGACCCTCCGTCGGTGTTGCTGGTGTCGCATCCGTCGGTGGTGGAGCCCGGCGCTCCCCGCCGAGCCGCGAGTCGAGTCGGCGCGAGATGCCACCTTCACACAGCGCTGCCGGATCGGCTCGCTGCCGTCTCCGCGTGGGCAGAGGCTCGACCCGAAAATAGAAGCAGTCCGTCTCTTTCCGCGGCGTCTCCGCCCACCCCCTCCCCTCACCTCCTCCTGTCCTCCTCTTCCCTTCCCCCTCCCTCGTCTCGCCGTTCCCCTCGGCGGCGCATCGGCGGGGTATTTAAGGCCGTGCGTCAGCTCGCTCAACAACCTGCTTAAATCAAGAGAGTGATTAAGTTCGCAGCAAACACAGAGCCGGGAGAGATTCGTATGAAGTGATGAAGTGATGTACCGGGGTGTTACCGGGGTGTTACCAGGGCTGGACGATTCATCTGACCTCTAACTGCCCACATGCTGATCATAAGCAACTGCGACAGCGGTCGTTTTATTTATATACTGATGGGTGATAAATTAGGGTGGCGCGGTGGGTTGCGCTGTCGCCTCACAGCAAGAAGGTCCTGGGTTCGATCCCCAGGCGGGGCGGTCCGGGTCCTTTCTGTGCGGAGTTTGCATGTTCTCCCCGTGTCTGCGTGGGTTTCCTCCCGGAGCTCCGGTTTCCTCCCACAGTCCAAAAACATGCAGTCAGGTTACTTGGAGACACTGAATTGCCCTATAGGTGAGTGTGTGTGCGTGTGCGTGTGCGCCCTGCGATGGACTGGCGCCCCGTCCAGGGTGTTTCTGTGTGCCGTGCACTTCTTTACTTCTTTACTTCAGTTTGAGTGTTTGTGGTTTGAATTAGCCGCGCCGTTTTAAATCCACACGGTGTAAAAGAAGACGTGAAGAGACCACTCCACTGATCTGCGCTTGGTTCACATTCTAACATACCTGTGTGATCTTCATCACAGGGAAACTGTGGTCACGGAGCATCAAAGTAGCCTACAACATCCTCCACAAACTGGGAACCAAACAGGAGCCGATGGTCAGACCGGGAGACCGGGTGAGTCCAGTTACACGTTTCATTCAATCATTTCTGCTAACGTTACACTATGTGGGGAAAAAGTATTCGGACACCTGACCATGCTGGGAGGGGTGTGTGTGGTCCTTTCCAGCATTCAGATATGCTCAAAATGCCCCTCCCCTAATATACTGAGGTAATAATTATAAATAAACATATTATTCTCACTAGCTTTATGTTATGTAGTCTCATTATAGTCTCGTAGTCTCAGGGTAGTCTCATTATAGTTGCATGCCAGTCTTATGATGGTCTCAGGTTAGCATCGTTATAGTCTCAGGATAGTATCATAATAGTCAGGCTCATGTCAGTCCTATGATGGTCTGAGGTTGGTATCATTATAGTCTCAGATTAGTCTCATTATGGTCTAAGGCTAGTCTTATTATAGTCTCAGGTTAGTCTCATTATATTCTTAGGTTAGTCTCATTATAGTCTCAGGATAGTATCATTATAGTCTCATGTCAGTCTTATGATGGTCTCAGGTTGGTATCATTATAGTCTCAGGATAGTATCATTATAGTCGCATGTTAGTCCTATGATGGTCTAAGGTTAGTCTTATTATAGTCTCAGGTTAGTCTCATTATATTCTTAGGTTAGTCTCATTATAGTCTCAGGATAGTCTCATTATAGTCTCATGTCAGTCTTATTATAGTCTCAGGTTGGTATCATTATAGTCTCAGATTAGTATCATGATGGTCTAAGGTTAGTCTTATTATAGTCAGTCTCATGTCAGTCTCATGATGGTCTCAGGTTAGTATCGTTATAGTCTCAGGATAGTATCATTATAGTCGCATGTCAGTCCTATGATGGTCTAAGGTTAGTCTTATTATAGTCTCAGGTTAGTCTCATTATATTCTTAGGTTAGTCTCATTATAGTTTCAGGATAGTCTCATTATAGTCTCATGTCAGTCTTATGATGGTCTCAGGTTGGTATCGTTACAGTCTCAGGATAGCATCATTATAGTCTCATGTCAGTCTTATTATAGTCTCAGGTTAGTCTCATTATATTCTTAGGTTGGTCTCATTATAGTCTCATGTCAGTCCTATGATGGTCTGAGGTTGGTATCATTATAGTCTCAGATTAGTCTCATGATGGTCTAAGGTTAGTCTTATTATAGTCAGTCTCATGTCAGTCCTATGATGGTCTGAGGTTGGTATCATTATAGTCTCAGATTAGTCTCATGATGGTCTAAGGTTAGTCTTATTATAGTCAGTCTCATGTCAGTCTTATGATGGTCTCAGGTTGGTATCGTTATAGTCTCAGGATAGTATCATTATAGTCGCATGTTAGTCCTATGATGGTCTAAGGTTAGTCTTATTATAGTCTCAGGTTAGTCTCATTATATTCTTAGGTTGGTCTCATTATAGTCTCATGTCAGTCCTATGATGGTCTGAGGTTGGTATCATTATAGTCTCAGATTAGTATCATGATGGTCTAAGGTTAGTCTTATTATAGTCAGTCTCATGTCAGTCTCATGATGGTCTCAGGTTAGTATCGTTATAGTCTCAGGATAGTATCATTATAGTCGCATGTCAGTCCTATGATGGTCTAAGGTTAGTCTTATTATAGTCTCAGGTTAGTCTCATTATATTCTTAGGTTAGTCTCATTATAGTCTCAGGATAGTCTCATTATAGTCTCATGTCAGTCTTATGATGGTCTCAGGTTGGTATCGTTACAGTCTCAGGATAGCATCATTATAGTCTCATGTCAGTCTTATTATAGTCTCAGGTTAGTCTCATTATATTCTTAGGTTGGTCTCATTATAGTCTCATGTCAGTCCTATGATGGTCTGAGGTTGGTATCATTATAGTCTCAGATTAGTCTCATGATGGTCTAAGGTTAGTCTTATTATAGTCAGTCTCATGTCAGTCCTATGATGGTCTGAGGTTGGTATCATTATAGTCTCAGATTAGTCTCATGATGGTCTAAGGTTAGTCTTATTATAGTCAGTCTCATGTCAGTCTTATGATGGTCTCAGGTTGGTATCGTTATAGTCTCAGGATAGTATCATTATAGTCGCATGTTAGTCCTATGATGGTCTAAGGTTAGTCTTATTATAGTCTCAGGTTAGTCTCATTATATTCTTAGGTTAGTCTCATTATAGTCTCATGTCAGTCTTATGATGGTCTCAGGCTAGTCTCATGATGCTCTCTGGATAGTATCTGCTCATGTCCAGTATCTGACCCATCGTTCATCTCATCTCCTCTCTCTTTCTGTCTTTTCTCCAGGTGGCGCTCGTGTTCCCGAACAACGACCCGGCCGCCTTCATGGTGGCCTTCTACGGCTGCCTGCTGGCCGAGGTGGTGCCGGTGCCCATCGAGGTGCCGCTCACCAGGAAGGTGAGAACCAACCGTCCTGCGTTGCATGCTGAACCTGACCAGATGATATCATAACCACCCCAAGCAAGAGTGCAGACGTGGACGTCTTTCCTATATATATATATATATATATATATATATACACAGTATACGCTACATGGTCAAAAGTATTTGGACACCTTTTTGGAGCTTGAGCTTGTCGGACGTCCATTAAAATAGAGTGACCTCTGTGTGATCTTTTCAGCTAGAAAATATATTTTTAACCACTCTTTTATGATGGCTTTGAAGTATGTCTGTGGGAATTTGTGCCCAATTGCTAACAGGTGTAATAAATCAGTTATATAAGGGTAGTTATATGCTCCCAACTTACTAGTGCAGCAACAGGTTAGGAAAGGCACTTTCTTGTTCCAGGATGACTGTGCAAGCTCTATAAAGACATACGGTCTAAGCAATCGAGGGTTAAGGGCCTTGCTCAGGGGCCCAACAGCAGGGCTTGAACCAGCGACCTATTGATTACCAGTCCAGAACCTTAACCACTAGGCTACAACTGCAGTCGAGCCTAAATTGACCGACACCAGAGCCCAGCCGTCCCAAAGCTCTTTGGACTGAATGTGCACAAATTCTCACAGACATGCTTCAAAGTCTTGTGAGAAGCCTTCTCAGAAGAAGATCACATCTTGGGTTGTTTCTTTTTTTTAATAGGACATCCAGCGAGCTCACAGTCAGGTGTCCAAATACTTTTGACCTCTAGTGCTATTCCTACAGTTCTGCACCAAACCTCACGGATTAAAAGCCTAAAGCAGGATTTAATATGAGCACGTTCTTGATTTTTTGGCTGGTATGACGTGCACCCCCCCCCCCCCCCCCCCCCCCCCTCCCCCCTTAGCGTATTCTCACAGCCTGAGCTCCTAATATCCAGTGCCAGCGCGACAGGCTTTACAGCAGCAAATATTAATGCTGTTTTATTATTTATGATTAATACGAGCTTTACTGAGGTTCGATGGAAACTTCAGCTCCGAGCCGAGCGCCGTAAATATCGCAGGCGCGTCGAACGTCTGTATTGATGTATCTTTATTGGCTGTAATGCAGATGTTATTGGTTATGGTTCGGCGTGGAATGTGTATGAGGGGTCTGCATGTGTATGGGTCGGAGGATTGGTCCGATCTCTCATCCAGGAAAAAGACAGAGAAACTGGCAGAACACTCTCTGGCTTCCTTTCCACTCACATTCCACTGAGAGAGAGAGAGAGAGAGAGCTCTGTCTTTTGCACTCGCATAATTAAAACTAAGAAAAATCCCATAAGTTGTACCTGCTGTAGGTTTCACAACACACACACACAGTTTAAATGGAAACCCAGAGTCATCCTGTACCCGAACTAGGCCACCCCTGACAGCCGCTGATTTACGTTTGGCATTGCGCAGACCTGATTTTGTTTTTTCTCCCCCTCGCACGCCAGGACGCGGGCAGCCAGCAGATCGGCTTCCTCCTGGGGAGCTGCGGGGTGACGGTGGCGCTGACCAGCGACGCCTGCCATAAAGGGCTTCCCAAAGGACCGACTGGTGAAATACCTCAGTTCAAAGGTCAGCACTGTGTGTGTAAATGTAACAAGAGGGAATGTAAAAGGAAAGGGGGGGGGGGGGGGGGGGGGGGGGGATGGCGTGGTGGGGCATCCAGAGAGTTTAGGGTACCGGTGTCCACTTTGGGTTTCCGTAGCTAAACGGTTGCACACAAGCCTAAGATTACCAGGCGCAATGTCGAGTGTCGGTTGGAATGGTGGAAAGCACAGCAGCATTGGACTCTGGAGCAGTAGAAAGACATTCTCTCACTTACCTGGCAGTCTGACACTTGAAGCAGTGGGAAGCACAGCAGCATTGGACTACGGAGCAGTCGAAAACACTTGGAGCGGTGGAAAGCACAGCAGCATGGGACTCTGGAGCAGTCGAAAACACTTGGAGCGGTGGAAAGCACAGCAGCATGGGACTCTGGAGCAGTCGAAAACACTTGGAGCGGTGGAAAGCACAGCAGCATTGGACTACGGAGCAGTGCAAAACACTTGGAGCGGTGGAAAGCACAGCAGCATGGGACTCTGGAGCAGTGCAAAACACTTGAAACGGTGGAAAGCACAGCAGCATGGGACTCTGGAGCAGTGGAAAACACTTGAAACGGTGGAAAGTACAGCAGCATGGGACTCTGGAGCAGTGGAGAACACTTGGAACGGTGTAAAGCACAGCAGCATGGGACTCTTGAGCAGTGCAAAACACTTGGAGCGGTGGAAAGCACAGCAGCATTGGACTCTGGAGCAGTCGAAAACACTTGGAGCGGTGTAAAACACAGCAGCATGGGACTCTGGAGCATTGCTAAACACTTGGAGCGGTGGAAAGCACAGCAGCATTGGACTACGGAGCAGTCGAAAACACTTGGAGCGGTGGAAAGCACAGCAGCATGGGACTCTGGAGCAGTCGAAAACACTTGGAGCGGTGGAAAGCACAGCAGCATGGGACTCTGGAGCAGTCGAAAACACTTGGAGCGGTGGAAAGCACAGCAGCATTGGACTACGGAGCAGTGCAAAACACTTGGAGCGGTGGAAAGCACAGCAGCATGGGACTCTGGAGCAGTGCAAAACACTTGAAACGGTGGAAAGCACAGCAGCATGGGACTCTGGAGCAGTGGAAAACACTTGAAACGGTGGAAAGTACAGCAGCATGGGACTCTGGAGCAGTGGAGAACACTTGGAACGGTGTAAAGCACAGCAGCATGGGACTCTTGAGCAGTGCAAAACACTTGGAGCGGTGGAAAGCACAGCAGCATTGGACTCTGGAGCAGTCGAAAACACTTGGAGCGGTGTAAAACACAGCAGCATGGGACTCTGGAGCATTGCTAAACACTTGGAGCGGTGGAAAGCACAGCAGCATGGGACTCTGGAGCAGTGCAAAACACTTGGAGCGGTGTAAAGCACAGCAGCATGGGACTCTGGAGCAGTCGAAAACACTTGGAGCGGTGGAAAGCACAGCAGCATTGGACTACGGAGCAGTGCAAAACACTTGGAGCGGTGGAAAGCACAGCAGCATGGGACTCTGGAGCAGTGCAAAACACTTGAAACGGTGGAAAGCACAGCAGCATGGGACTCTGGAGCAGTGGAAAACACTTGAAACGGTGGAAAGTACAGCAGCATGGGACTCTGGAGCAGTGGAGAACACTTGGAACGGTGTAAAGCACAGCAGCATGGGACTCTTGAGCAGTGCAAAACACTTGGAGCGGTGGAAAGCACAGCAGCATTGGACTCTGGAGCAGTCGAAAACACTTGGAGCGGTGTAAAACACAGCAGCATGGGACTCTGGAGCATTGCTAAACACTTGGAGCGGTGGAAAGCACAGCAGCATGGGACTCTGGAGCAGTGCAAAACACTTGGAGCGGTGTAAAGCACAGCAGCATGGGACTCTGGAGCAGTGCAAAAACACTTGGAGCGGTGGAAAGCACAGCAGCATTGGACTCTGGAGCAGTGGAAAACACTTGGAGCGGTGTAAAGCACAGCAGCATGGGACTCTGGAGCAGTGCAAAAACACTTGGAGCGGTGGAAAGCACAGCAGCATTGGACTCTGGAGCAGTGGAAAACACTTGGAGCGGTGTAAAGCACAGCAGCATGGGACTCTGGAGCAGTGCAAAAACACTTGGAGCGGTGGAAAGCACAGCAGCATTGGACTCTGGAGCAGTGGAAAACACTTGGAGCGGTGTAAAGCACAGCAGCATGGGACTCTGGAGCAGTGGAAAACACTTGGAGCGGTGTAAAGCACAGCAGCATGGGACTCTGGAGCAGTGCAAAACACTTGGGATGGTGGAAAGCACAGCAGCATGGGACTCTGGAGCAGTGGAAAACACTTGGAGCGGTGTAAAGCACAGCAGCATGGGACTCTGGAGCAGTGCAAAACACTTGGCATGGTGGAAAGTACAGCAGCACTGGACTCTGGAGCAGTGGAAAACACTTGGAAAGGTGGAAAGCACAGCAGCATGGTACTCTGGAGCAGTGCAAAACACTTGGAGCGGTGTAAAGTACAGCAGCACTGGACTCTGGAGCAGTGGAAACCACTTGGAGCGGTGGAAAGCACAGCAACATGGGACTCTGGAGCAGTGCAAAACACTTGGGATGGTGGAAAGTACAGCAGCATGGGACTCTGGAGCAGTGCAAAACACTTGGGACGGTGTAAAGCACAGCAGCATGGGACTCTGGAGGCAGACAAAATTGGCCACTGAGTCTGCTGGGTGAGAAAAGACAGGACTAATAAAGTAGGTGGGTCTATGATGCTGCGCAAGGACCCTGGTTAGCTGTCGATGACCGCGTACAAATCCCAAACGGTGCTATCAACCGGTCGGGCGTATGCTTTCAAACGTGATCGGCTACGTCTGAGGGTGGAGATGGGACGGCCGAGGCTGCATGATGGATTGGCGCCCTGTCTGGGGTGATACCGGACCCAACGTGACCTTGACCAGGAGAAATTGGTGAAAAGCAAAGCAAAATGCAGCATACAGTGGTGGAGCCGTGGGAGCTAAACACAGTTAAGATAGGCTGGTTCAGGCCCCATTAAGTAGAGCTATTAGGGTACAGCGGGTATCATTTACAGCTCTTTATACCCACAGGGAAGGTGCGCGCCAACTAGCATGAAGGGATTTAACGAGCTAGGTTCGAGATCTAATCTAAATCCGAGCACCTTGGCTCAGCATTCCGGCTCACACACACACACACACACACACACACACGAGGATATAAATAGAACAGGTCCGGGATAATGAGTTTATGTTGCTATTTAGGTGCTAACGAGTGGAAAGGGGTGTATTTTTATCCGCAGACGAGGACGGTGTACTCCGTCTTACCCTAGACTCACACCAGCAGTTGGCCAGATTGCAACACGATCGTCATTAGAAGACACTCTTGAATGAATTGCATCTGTATTTGCGGGGTTGCCAGATTTCAGCCCTGACTAAGCTGCACATGATAAAAAAAGATCTTGGTTGTTTAGCTTTTTGGCTACTATAACTTTGCCTGCCATCGCTGAGTGGTGCTGTCAACCTGGACTGGCGTCCAGACAGACACAGTTGCAGCCTCTGTTGTCTGGTTGAGGCGTCGCCACTAGCGGTGGGTCTTGTATTAGTGCTTAGCGTGTCTCTCTATGCACTTGTTTATATTTTTGGCTGATATTTCAACCCGGTTCTCTGGCTATATCAAATTAGCCCTTATCAATGGGTCTGTCTGAAAACCTAGTGAGCTGCCTTGCTCCCTACTGCCTACCTAGGCAGCCTGAGTAGGGAGGATTCTAATAAGACGTTGACCTGCACAACTGTTACGAAATACAAATTTTTCATACAGAATGTTTCTATTTAAATATGTCTAAAATAAATCCCTGTTTTTTTTTTGCGCTGTAGGTTGGCCCAAGCTGCTTTGGTTCGTCACGGAATCCAAACACCTTTCCAAACCGCCGCGCGACTGGTTTCCTCATATCAAGGATGCAAACAACGACACCGCCTACATCGAGGTAAGAGGTCTAGAACTGATCGAGTTTGCTGACCTGTTCAAAGCTCCTCCAATGAGACGAACTGTTCGATATGACACGGTTAAAGCCACTCTGATTCTCATAATTTCTCAGCCCCTCGAGCTGTAACACAAGTTTAAAAGTGAAACTGAGCAAAACCCACAGCAAAACACACATACACGTGGACGTAATTCCACACAAGTGCGGATTCGTCTCATATCCGCACTTTGATGACGCTCCCTTACTGCATGACCAGCTCCTGTTCTTGGACGTTTCTATTCTCCGGGCTGCCTGTGGCGTGAAGTAAAAATCGATCCTCCTATCGGAGCACAGAAGCAGATCTGGCTTCCATTAGCGCCTGATAAATAATTAACACCCGCTTAATCGTAAAGCCAGACCCACGTCGAGGAGGATTTTAGGATGACGGCGTTTCACGTTAGTGTAGCGTGGTGTGGCGAGGTGTGTCCAGCGGTATCGATCGGGCGAGGAAGAAACTCTTATCCCGTCTTTTATGCTGAGCGAGAAATCCGAGCCCCTCGAACGGGTGCGATTTTATTAACAGGGCTTCGTGTGAGCCGTCTGCAGGGCTTCTGGTCATTCGAAGCACTTAGAGGAATCTATCAGGTCAGCAGGATTCGGCCGGACAGTCCTAGCAGCTCCATTGGGGTTAAAATGTGTTAATATTGCTTTTTTAACACTAGTTAGCGTTACTAGCACAGTGAGTCACATGACTGCATGAGTCCTATTAAGCTATATGCTTAATTTTACATAAAAAGGAAGGATTTGCACCCTTAATTAAAGGTAAAATAGTTATCGAAACAACCTCTTTCAAGGCGGTCGCTTGGGCGACGCAGCTGTAGCTCGAACTCTTGTGGTTTGAGCCTCGGCGGTGCTACCGGCCTGTCTAGGCACTCCACAGGCACATCTGGCCGTGTCCATGAGAGGAGATGTGTTGTTTGGATGGTGTTGTTCCTGATTTATGCTGCAATAGTGACCCCTGCTGGCCGGTTCAGGCGCTGACACACATGGGACATACACGCTACAGCTCTCTGTGAGACTCCATCGCTGAATTTTGCTAATTTGAATACTTGTGCAGTAAATCGTGCCAACGTTTCCTAAGAATCAACAAATCACCTTGATGGAAATTTCGACCAAACCTTAAAAAAAAAAATATATATATATATATTTATATTAAGGCGGTTGCTCTGGTGGCGCAGCTGTAGCTCGAACTCTTGTGGTTTGAGCCTCAGCGGTGCACAGACACATCTGGCCGTGTCTACGAGAGGAGATGTGTTTGTTTGGATGGTGGTGTTACGCGTTTCTGCTACAATAGTGACTCCTGCTGGCCGGTTGAGGCGCTGACACATGTGGGACATACACGCTACAGCTCTCTGTTGGACTCAATCGCTGAATTTTGCAAATGCTTATCGTTTGTGCGGTAAATCGTGCCAAAGTTTCCTGTGGACAATCTTCAGCCAAACCACCTTCATGGAATTTGACCAAACTTAAAAAAAAAAAATATATATTTTTATTTAGATGGGTGCTGGGGAGCCTCTGCGGTGCTACCAGCCTGGCTAGGCACTCAACAGGCACATCTGGCCGTGTCTATGAGAGGGGAAGTGTTGTTCGGATGGTGTTGTTTTGCATTTCCACTGCAATAGTGACTCCTGCTGGCCGGTTGAGGCGCTGACACACATGGGACATACACGCTACAGCTCTCTGTGAGACTCCATCGCTGAATTTTGCAAATTCTCATTATTTGTGCGGTAGATTGTGCCAACGTTTGGTTCCTGTGGACAATCTAGAACTTGAGGAACTTGAACTTTGCTCCTGAGAACTCGACCAAACAAAAAAGCAGCTTGGTTAACACCCTATTCTTGTGTGTTTGCCAGTACAAAACCTGCAAGGACGGCAGCGTTCTGGGGGTGACCGTGATGAGGATCGCTCTGCTCACGCACTGCCAGGCTCTTACGCAGTCCTGCGGATACACCGAGGGTGAGGAACCACGTCAAACGCAAGCGTATACGTGTCCTATACAGTAAAACATCTTCATTTAATGTCTGCGTCTCGTTCCGTTTCAGCCGAGACCATAGTGAACGTGCTGGACTTTAAGAAGGACGTGGGTCTGTGGCACGGCATCCTGACGGTAAGGATAATCCTGAATCATCGTTCGCTGGTCACTAGACGTTCCCGAATTCTAGCTTTTTAGACGTGATATCTGTGTCCCCCCCACAGAGCGTAATGAACATGATGCACGTGATCAGCATTCCCTACTCCCTAATGAAGGTCAACCCTCTCTCCTGGATCCAGAAAGTGTGCCAGTACAAAGGTGCGCCCCACCCGCCACACGTTTCCACTATAAAAGCAGTATCCATACATCATCCTAATCTATATCTTCGCTAACAGATCTGCTCGTGTGTAATGTAATGGATTTTCTCTCTTTCTGTTTATCTGTGTGTGTGTGTGTGTGTGTGTGTGTGTAGCTAAGGTAGCGTGTGTTAAGAGCAGAGACATGCACTGGGCCCTGGTGGCACACAGAGATCAGCGAGACATCAACCTCAGCTCTCTGCGCATGCTGGTCGTCGCTGACGGATCCAACCCATGTGAGTTCGTCATTAAAGACGTAAAACTGACGTAACTGGTAATGAGACACGGCCCGTCGGTTTAGGTGAAGCCCCAAACTGTTACCTGGCTACACTAAATGGACACAAATATTGGGACACCCCTTCTAATTTTGGAATTGATGTGTTCCAGGCACAACAGTTGCTAACAGGTGAAATCAATCAGTTAATTAATATGAAGGAAATGATTCCAAAGCTTCCAACTTTGCAGCAACAGTTTAGGGAAGGCTCTCTCCTGTTCCAGCATGACCACGCCCCTATAAAGACATGGTTTACATTTACATTTCTGGCATTTAGCAGACGCCTTTATCCAAAGCGACTTACAGTACACAGTCTAAGCAATTAAGGGTTAAGGGCCTTGCTCAAGGGCCCAACAGCAGCAACCTGGCAGTGGTGGGGCTTGAACCAGCGACCTTCTGATTACTAGTCCAGTACCTTGACCACTAGGCTACAACATCCCTAAAGAATCTCAATAGCTTTGAAATGACCCTGAACACTTTCTTGGCTTTCTTGACCAATCGGTGCCCAGTCATGCTAATGCTCTTGTTTTATTGAAAAGGCACAAATTCCCACAGACATACTTCAAAGTCTTTTTTAAAGGAGTAATAATACAGTTTTATTTTTAATGTGACTTCCCCTTTAAATCTTATTTTTTTGGCACAGTGGTCTAATGCGCCAGCATACCAACATGAAGGCTTCCCTGACCAATATCAGTGCCCAGCCATATAAATGCTCTTTTTTTTACTAACTAGGCACAAATTCCCACAGACATACTTCAGACAAGTCTTTTTTTAAAGGAATAATATTAATAATAATAATAATACAGTTTTGTTTTAATGTGATCTCCCCTTAAAATAGTTTTTGGTGCGGCGTCTAACGCGCCAGCCTACCAACATCAGTGCCCAGCTATATACAGTGGCCTAACGTGCCAGCCTACCACCGCCAAGTTCGAATCTCAGCTTTGATATCAACCTGCAGTTGCGGCCTCTGCTGGCCAGTCGAGGCGCCCGCACGAGTGGCCATCGTTCTTGGGCGGCTGTGAGGCCCCACCTCTGCCAGGCGAAAAGGTGCACAGGATGTTGGAGGAGGCGCGTGACAGGCTGCACCCCTCCTCAATCGGGGGTGTATTAGATGCTACTTTACTGGGGAGAAAAAGAGACAAAAATGAATAAATAAAGATAAATAATAATAAACGTTATTCTGAGAAGAGCTGCGTCAATGTGGCTGCGTCCCAAATCCCATCGTTGTGAACTGAGTGACCTGTCAGTGCAGTATTACAGGCCGTCGTGTATTTTTCCAAGAAGCCTGGTGCTAGCATTGTTTCCGCTAGTGCGCACTCGTAGAAATCCGATAACGGCGTCTATATGCGCCGAATAACGTGATTACCGGGCTAGAATCCAAAATCCAAGTGGCTTTATCGAATCAGGCGAGCCGCATGAAGCATGAATGCGTTTCCCTTAAGCACTGCGTGCACGCTCACACACGCGCGCGGCCCGATACCGTGACCGCTCTATCAGGCTCTTTAATAGCCGCGCAGGTACGAGCGAGTGTGTCGGGAGCGCTAAAAATATCACTCGGCTCGGGTACGTCAGCGACACGCCAGGATTCCGGCACGCGGCGGAATTAAAAGCGGATGAGAACTAATGACTCTGATCTTACATCATCTCTCTTCTTTTATTGTTCAGGGTCGATCTCGTCGTGCGACGCCTTCCTGAACGTCTTCCAGAGCAAAGGGCTGAAACCGGAGGTCATCTGTCCGTGCGCCAGCTCGCCCGAGGCGCTCACCGTGGCTATCAGGAGGTGGGGAAAGCTACTGTGGACGTCACACACACATTTACATTTACGGCATTTAGCAGACGCTTCAATTGAGGGTTAAGGGCCTTGAACCAGCAACCTTTTGATTACTAGTCTAGTACCTTAACCACACACACCCTCGCTCTGCCTCCCAGGGGTCAGCGGGTGGCGCAGCGGTAAATCATGCCAGCCCACTACCTCTGGGATCCAGGGTTCGAATCCCAGGTGGTGCTATCACCCAGTCGGGCGTCTACCTACACATTCAGACATGATTGCTTGAGACTGGGAAGGATGGAGAAAGGCAACTGCGATGGATTGGCGTCCTGTCCAGGGTGCGGTACATTATTCCGCCCGGTGATTCCAGCAAAACCACACCCACTGCGACCCTGACCGGAATAAAACGTCCTTGATTTAAAACGTTAAACACTCACTTTCTTAATTGCTTATCCAATTAGGGTCACAGGGGGGATGCTGGAGTCTTTCCCAGCTTTTCAATGGGCGCAAGGCACACAGTAACACCCTGGATGGGGCGCCAGTCCATTCCATCGCAGGGCAGACACACACACACACACACACACATTAACCTATATGGCAATTTATTGTCTCCAGTTAACCTGACTGCATGTTTTTGGACTGTGGGAGGAAACCGGAGCTCCCGGAGGAAACCCACGCAAACTTCGCACAGAAAGGACCCACCTGGGCCCCACCTGGGGATCGAACCCAGGACCTTCCTGCTGTGAAGTGACAGTGCTACCCACGAGCTACCGTGCCGTCCCGAATTAAACCATATAAAATTACATTAAAAATTGAGCTTATGGTTGCCTGATATTATAATTTCCATCGGATTTTCATTATATTCAGTATTTTCGAATGATTTTTCTTGCATGTCCAAATAAACAGCACTACACTTTGTTTTTACAATATCGGGTGGAACAGTGGGGTCACGTGAGGAGTTTATGGGTTTCAAACGTGTCAGTTTTCCTTCGAAAGAATTCAGAACGTTCTCAGCAGCGGTCGAGACTCGGTCCAGTCCGCCCGTCTGATGCATTTTCCAAACCCCTTTTACCAGAGAATAATATTTTCTTACTCCGGTCCTGTAATTACGGCTCTGTGGAACGCAGCCACGTCCACGGTGCGACCCAGACGCATGCAGCATGTGGTTTTAATCGCGCCGGATCAGCTCCGTCTCCGCTCCTTTCTGCCGGACCCTCTTTCATGACGGCGTTTTGTTAATTAAAATCTAATAAACTGACTTCGAGAGCTCGTGGTTAAACTCAGAATTACTCTCACTCCTGTTTTTGTCGTTGGGCCGGTGACATCATTGCATCCGTGATTCACGCGTGTAGCGAGGGGAACGCTAACGAGCCCTCGACGGCGCCCCTCACACACGCCTCGACGCACACACGTTCAAAAACCATTAAGCAGAAGTGCTAAGGAAGCATGTTTTTAATGGCGTCTGGCAGCATGTGGACTGATGTATGTAGTTCAGAACATGCTAAACTGCAGCAGGAACGGGAACAATAACACCCAGCAAAATCATCCGCTGTGTAACGTCACCGTGTTATTAATGTAAATAAAGTAGGACAGATTTTAGTAGTTACTGGTGAGGTTTGTATTTCACCAGTACTCACCTTGTGACTACATTTTTCTTTAGAATCAGAATTTACTGTGGCTATCAACATTTACATTTTTGGCATTTAGCAGACGTGTTTCTCAAAAGCGACTTACATTACAGTTACAGTCTAAGCAATTAAGGCTTATTATTATTATTATTATGTTATTATTACTGTTATTGTTATATTATATAACAATTATATATATCATATGATTTATATTATATTACTATTATTATTATTATTAATAATGTTATTATTACTGTTATTATTATATTATTATTTCTGCTACTATATTATTATTATTACAATTATTATTATTATTACAATTATTACTATTAATGTTATTATAATTATTATTATTATTACTGTTATTGTTATTATTGTTAGTATTTTTATTATTGGTTAAATAATTATAATAATTATTATTGTTATTACTGTTATTATAATAATAATAATTGTTATTATTAATATTATTACAGTTATTATTATTATTATTATTATTATTACAATTATTATTATTATTATTATTATTAGTGGTTAAATAATTATGATGAAGATTATTATTATTATTATTTTCTTAATAATAATTTAATTATATATTATAATATAATTGAATTACAGTGACAACTTGGTGTTATTAGGGCTTGAACCAGCAACCTTCGGATTACCAGTCCAGTACCTTAACCGCTGCACTACCACTCTGAAATAATCAGATTTAAATATTCTGACATTCATTCATTGTCTCTTTTACCACAACTCTGGTCAGGGTCGCTGCGTTGGGTCTGATTCACTGGGAAAGGCAGGAAACACCCGGACAGGTCGCTAGTTAATTACAGTGCAGACACACACACACTGTGGGCAAATTGTAGTAGCTCCAGTTGCCCTGTCTGCGCATCTATGGACTTGTGGGACGAAACCCATGCGGACACATGGAGAACATGCAAACTCCACACAGAAAGGAATCGACCCCAGGCCCTTCCTGCTCTGAGGCAACAGCACAAGCTTAACAGTGTTGGTCCCTGATGGTCCTCATACAGGTTTGTTGTTGTGCTCTGTTGCAGACCCACAGACGACAGTAACCAGCCGCCGGGTCGAGGCGTTTTGTCCATGCAGGGTCTGAGCCATGGCGTCATCAGAGTGGACACGGAGGAACGTCTGGCCGTCCTAACCGTACAGGACGTGGGAACGGTCATGCCTGGAGGTACGCTGGTAAAAACACCTTAAACAAAAAAACTGTGTTTGTTATTTTGATCGTTTGGGTTGCCAGACGCGTCTGTTTTGTGTAATCTTTAGTGTCAAGTCTAATCTAGAGAATGATGATATTGATAAATAAGTAAGAGCATTTTATGGTATCTAAGAATTTAGACATGCCCTCTTCTCAGGAGTGTAGGATGACATAAAATGCCTCTGTACGCTGTGACTAGCGGGTTCATGAAGTGTGTTTTTGGCTCCTCTCCAGCTTTGATGTGCGTGGTGAAACCGGAGGGGGTTCCTCAGCTGTGCCGGACCGACGAGATCGGGGAGGTGTGCGTGTGCTCCGTGGCCACCGGGACGTCGTACTACGGCCTCGCGGGCATGACCAAGAACACCTTTGAGGTTTGTCTGCAGTTCTGCACTCAGCGGGTTCAGATTTGTACCTTACCTGCTCTTGGGTTCGAATCTCGGCTCTGCTATAGGTCGGCTGGGCGCCCTCTAACGTCGGCAGCAGACAAAATGGGCCTCCGGTCTGCTGGGTGGGAAAGACAGGACCAAGGGGTGGGGCTGTGTAAGGACCTTGGTTGACCAGGGTGCCTGTACAGAAAGTGTAGGAGCGCAGAGATCCGGGCGTGGCTCTCCGTACGGTGTGTCAGGCGAATACGCACCCTCCTTGGGGTCCCCAGCAGCGGATCAGCTACCCTAAATTGGGAGGAAAAGGGGGTAAAATGCATAAATACACCATAAGCGATCCTCTCTGTGTTTTCGTGTGCTCAGGTTTTCCCAATGAGCAACTCGGGAGCTCCGATCAGCGAGTACCCGTTCACACGGACGGGCCTGCTGGGCTTCGTCGGGCCCGGGGGCCTGGTCTTCATCGCCGGGAAGATGGACGGGCTCATGGTGGTCAGCGGCAGGAGACACAATGCTGACGACATCGTCGCCACCGCGCTTGCCGTGGAGCCCATGAAGTTTGTGTACCGGGGCAGGTCAGTGAGGCCTGGATGATTTTAAGGATTTAAGGATTTCCCTGCATACTGTCCATAACATTATTAAAAGATCCAGTTAAGATTAGGATCTATTCATGCGTGACCCGTGTTTCTGCAGGATAGCCGTGTTCTCCGTGACCGTGCTGCACGACGAGCGCATTGTGGTGGTGGCCGAGCAGAGGCCGGACTCCACCGAGGAGGACAGCTTCCAGTGGATGAGCCGGGTGCTGCAGGTACCCGCACTCGCACCCTCCCACAGACACACAGCCGATTGGATGTCTGTTATGTCATGTTATGCCCCCTCACCCCACCTGAGTAACGCCCCCTCACCCCCTCCATCCCCTCTCCAGATTCAATTAGAGCTTAAGATACAGCTGGAGTGTGGCACTGTTGCCTCACAGCAAGAAGGTCCTGGGTTCGATTCCCAGGTGGAGCTGTGTGGACTGGTTTGCATGTTCTCCTCGTGTCTGTGTTGGTTTCCTCCGGGAGCTCCGGTTTCCTCCCACAGTCTAACTGATACTGAGATACAAAATTGTCTATGACTGTGTTTGACATTGAACTTGAACTGATGAATCATGGGTAACCAGTGTGTAAAACATGACATTCAAATCCTAATAAATAAATGTAGCATTTTTAAATCTCCATCCACCTTTATTCCGGTGTCACTCCGCCCCGGTGAAGGTCACGCGCCGCGGCGGGTCCGCTTTGCTCACCGCGGGCGGTGCTCCCTTCCCAGCCCGGTTATTTTTAGACCCCTCCGTCTGACGCGTCTCTCCTCCCGCAGGCGATCGACAGCATCCACAACGTGGGGGTGTTCTGCCTGGCCCTGGTTCCCGCCAACACCCTCCCCAAGACGCCCCTGGGCGGCATCCACCTGTCGGAGACCAAGCAGCTGTTCCTGGAGGGCTCGCTTCACCCCTGCAACGTGCTCATGTGTCCTCACACCTGCGTCACCAACCTGCCAAAACCCCGGCAGAAGCAGCCAGGTCCGTGACTGTAGCAAGGTCACCCCCCACACACGCACGCACACACGCACGCACACACACTTCCCTGCCAGGTGATAATTCAGAGCGGTTTGGGATGCTGAGCGTGTATGGAGGGTGGTGTGTGGGGGTGGGTGCAGAGGCACAATTCAAATTGGGTAATTTGTGTTTGGGAAGGAGGAACGTTGGAGGATTTGCATGTGGTTGCCAGTGGGTCTCAGAGACAGAAAGATGTGTGTATATACAGTGTATCACGAAAGTGAGTACACCCCTCACATTTCTGCAAATATTTCATTATATCTTTTCATGGGACAACACTATAGACATGAAACTTGGATATAACTTAGAGTAGTCAGTGTACAGCTTGTATAGCAGTGTAGATTTACTGTCTTCTGAAAATAACTCAACACACAGCCATTAATGTCTAAATAGCTGGCAACATAAGTGAGTACACCCCACAGTGAACATGTCCAAATTGTGCCCAAATGTGTCGTTGTCCCTCCCTGGTGTCATGTGTCAAGGTCCCAGGTGTAAATGGAGAGCAGGGCTGTTAAATTTGGTGTTTTGGGTACAATTCTCTCATACTGGCCACTGGATATTCAACATGGCACCTCATGGCAAAGAACTCTCTGAGGATGTGAGAAATAGAATTGTTGCTCTACACAAAGATGGCCTGGGCTATAAGAAGATTGCTAACACCCTGAAACTGAGCTACAGCATGGTGGCCAAGGTCATACAGTGGTTTTCCAGGACAGGTTCCACTCGGAACAGGCTTCGCCAGGGTCGACCAAAGAAGTTGAGTCCACGTGTTCGGCGTCATATCCAGAGGTTGGCTTTAAAAAATAGACACATGAGTGCTGCCAGCATTGCTGCAGAGGTTGAAGACGTGGGAGGTCAGCCTGTCAGTGCTCAGACCATACGCCGCACACTGCATCAACTCGGTCTGCATGGTCGTCATCCCAGAAGGAAGCTGACGCACAAGAAAGCCAGCAAACAGTTTGCTGAAGACAAGCAGTCCAAGAACATGGATTACTGGAATGCCCTGTGGTCTGACGAGACCAAGATAAACTCGTTTGGCTCAGATGGTGTCCAGCATGTGTGGCGGCGCCCTGGTGAGAAGTACCAAGACAACTGTATCTTGCCTACAGTCAAGCATGGTGGTGGTAGCATCATGGTCTTGGGCTGCATGAGTGTTGCTGGCACTGGGGAGCTGCAGTTCATTGAGGGAAACATGAATTCCAACATGTACTGTGACATTCTGAAACAGAGCATGATCCCCTCCCTTCGAAAACTGGGCCTCATGGCAGTTTTCCAACAGGATAACGACCCCAAACACAACCTCCAAGATGACAACTGCCTTGCTGAGGAAGCTGAAGGTAAAGGTGATGGACTAAACCCAATTGAGCACCTGTGGCGCATCCTCAAGTGGAAGGTGGAGGAGTTCAAGGTGTCTAACATCCACCAGCTCCGTGATGTCATCATGGAGGAGTGGAAGAGGATTCCAGTAGCAACCTGTGCAGCTCTGGTGAATTCCATGCCCAGGAGGGTTAAGGCAGTGCTGGATAATAATGGTGGTCACACAAAATATTGACACTTTAGGCACAATTTGGACATGTTCACTGTGGGGTGTACTCACTTATGTTGCCAGCCATTTAGACATTAATGGCTGTGTGTTGAGTTATTTTCAGAAGACAGTAAATCTACACTGCTATACAAGCTGTACACTGACTACTCTAAGTTATATCCAAGTTTTATTTCTATAGTGTTGTCCCATGAAAAGATATAATGAAATAATACAGAAATGTGAGGGGTGTACTCACTTTTGTGATACACTGTATATATACATACACACCGATCAGTCATAACATTATGACCACCTTCTTGTTTCTACACTCACTGTCCATTTTATCAGCTCAACTTACCATATAGAAGCACTTTGTAGTTCTACAATTACTGACTGTAGTCCATCTGTTTCTCTGCATGCTTTGTTAGCCCCCTTTCATGCTGTTCTTCAATGGTCAGGACCCCCACAGGACACTGACATGGTGGTGGTGTGTTAGTGTGTGTTGTGCTGGTATGAGTGGATCAGACACAGCAGCGCTGCTGGAGTTTTTAAACACCTCACTGTCACTGCTGGACTGAGAATCGTCCACCAACCAAAAATATCCAGCCAACAGCGCCCTGTGTGCAGCATCCTCTGACCACTGATGAAGGTCTAGAAGATGACCAAGTCAAACAGCAGCAATAGATGAGCGATCGTCTCTGACTTTACATCTACAAGGTGGACCGACTAGGTAGGAGTGTCTAATAGAGTGGACAGTGAGTGGACAGGGTATTTAAAACCTCCATCCATACCAGCACAACACACACTAACACACCACCACCATGTCAGTGTCAGTGCAGTGCTGAGAATGATCCACTACCTAAATAATACCTGCTCTGTGGTGGTCCTGTGGGGGTCCTGACCATTGACGAACAGGGTGAAAGCAGGTTAAAAAGGTATGTAGAGAAACAGATGGACTACTGTCAGTAATTGTAGAACTACAAAGTGCTTCTATATGGTAAGTATGTATATATATACTCACCAGCTTCACTCCAGTGACACATTTTCATGTAGACGTGCAGGTTTTCGTGTGTATTTGTTTAATATGTGCACATAAACTTATGAACTGACCGGATGATTGTGTCGTGCAGAGATCGGACCGGCTTCGGTCATGGTGGGGAACCTGGTGTCGGGGAAGAGGATCGCGCAGGCCAGCGGCAGAGACCTGGGACAGATCGAAGACAATGACCAGGCAAGAAAGGTGTGTGTGTGGCACCATGGGGCCTTGATTTTCATCCATCCGTTCCTTCATCCCTCATCCTTGTTTTTGAGATCTTTTTGTGTTATTATCGCATTATCCTGGCGCTTCAGCTCGCACAGACTCAGCTGATCATGTCTTGATGTAAGTGCTTGACCAGGGGATTCGAAGCCTAAACCCTAGTGATAGTGGGACCCCAGTACTTGCATATATATATATATATATATATATATATATATGAGAGAGAGAGAGAGAGAGAGAGAGACAACACTATATGGCCAAAAGTATTTGGACACCTGATCGTGAGCTCATTGGACATTTGAAAAAAAAACTTTTTTTACTCTTTTCAGCTAGAAGGCTTCTCACAAGACTTTGAAGCATGTCTGTGGGAATTTGTGCCTGTTCAGAAAAGCATTCAACATAACAATTAGAACATCCTTTCTATTTTTTTTTTATTTCTATGTTGCAGCTACAACAGTTGCTAACAGGTGTAACAAATCAACTATAGAACGGAAATCTTCTAAGAAGGCTTCTCACAAGGCTTGGAAGTATGTCTGTGGGAATTTGTGCCTGACCATTGGAAGCATATCATTTATTTATATATTTGATTTATTACACCTGTTAGCACCTGAATTAAAAATTAGAGTGGGTGTCCAAATGCTCTTTGACTGAAAAGGCACAAATTCCCACAGACATACTTCAAAGTCTTAAGAGAAGCCTTCTCATGAAAGGTGCTTTTGTCCCTATAGTGTATGATTACGCCAGGTATCGTTATTATTGGACCGTCATATTGTCTCGTCAGCATTTCTGATTTTGATCGAACGTGGCGTCCGTCAGGTGGCGTCACGAAGATAAACGAATCCGCCCATCAGACTGATGACCACGTCCGACCGCGGCCGCCGTATCGCTCCTGCATCGCCGCAGTCCTTTTTCATCCTCCAGCTTTTACTCTGATCCGTTTGATCCGAACTCTGTATTTATCTGAGCGATCAGCGGCTGTCATAAACGGAGCCTGAGGAGAACAGGGGAAAGAACGGCGGCTCTAAAAGCTCCATTAGATCTGAGCGGCCCGGCCGGCGTTTTAATATCCCGCACACACACACATACACACACACACACATGCTCACGCCAGAACAATCTTAGCTCGGATCAGCGCTTTTCATGTTAATGGATCTCAAATGCTTTCCTTCCATCTCAAATGTCACGCTTTTGTAAACCGGTTGGAAGAGATCCTCCTCGGCTGACATTTTCGGGAAAACACGGCGCAGAATGGGCATCGAGGTAATTACGCTTCGCCCGGAGCTCGGCGCTGGCGCTTTGTGATTTTTCTGCTTTTGCTTTGCTGTCGGTCATTGAGTCCGTTCCTGCACCGGCATGCCTGCTGTCTGCACGCGCACCCTGCCACCCTGGCATCCTGGCACCCAGGCTCACTCGTATCTCTGCCTCGGTATCACTCACTTATCCTGCATTCACACCGATTAGCTAATCGTGCAGCTTATCGGTGTGCAAGTGCCCGACCAGTCATCAGCCACTTGGTCCTGCATGCTTTTGTTTCCTGGCACGTCACCCAGCGCGTCGCCCGCCGTTCGTCCTGCGCTGGTATGAGACGACAAGAGCTTCATTAACGTGTCACCGGGGCGACCGAATACCACCCTCATATTCCTCTGTACTATATTTATTTTTATACACAGTGCATGAGCTCTGCTGTCTCTTCAACCATTCCATTCATGTCCATGAAAATCAGGCCCCATTTGGGTGGGTGTGTGTGAGTGTGTGTGTGAGTGAGTGGGATTTTTCTTGGGTGTTAAGTGGCCACTAACCCTGCCTTGCAATAACAGGCCTGTAAGTGATGAAGTAACATCTAACAACTAAGCAGCTTCCACGCCTGACGTAATGCCGACGTAAAAGCTACAGCTTTTTCTTACTACCGCTTTATCCTGGTCAAGGTTGCGGTGGGTCAGATTCACTGTCCCTGGGACAGGTCACTAGTCCATAACAGGGCAAACACACACACATTCACACCTAGGGCGAATATAGTCGATCCAATGAATCTGACTGCACGTCTTTGGACTGTGGGAGGAAACCAGAGCAGACACGTGGAGAACATGCAAACTCCACACCATAAAGACCCAGACCTCTCCATCTGGGAATCGAACCCAGGACCTTCTTGCTGTGACGCGACAGTTCTACCCACCGAGCCACCCTATACTGCCAGTAACAGTTTCTAATATTTACTGCAGAACATGTAAGTGTGGTTGCAGCTCGGCAAAATGGGCGTGGTGGGTGAGTGGCCGCGTGCATCCAAAAATTTTACGTACACAAGTCGCAGTGTCATCAACGGGTCGGGCGATTTAGAGTTGGAACAGCGTCGATATCTCGAAATTCCACAAAATTAATGGAAGTAAATAGGGCAAAAAATGGGTATAAAACAGGCGTGGCGGGTGAGCGAGTGTGCATATCCAGTTTTTGTTTTGCTGTGTCATCAAGGGGTCGGACGATTTAGAGTTGGAACAGCTGGAAAAAAATGAGTGGAAGTGAATGGGGCAATAAAATGGGCGTGGCATGGCGGGTGAGCGGGTGTGTGTATCCAAAAAAATTTATTCAAGTGGCGATGTCACCAACAGGACGGACGATTTTGAGTTGGAACGGCGTTGATATCCGAAAATTTAAAAAAGAATGTGAAGAAGTGAATGGGGCAAAAAATTTTAACGGGTATGGTGGGTAAACGGGCGCACGTATCCAAAAGCTGACGATAAATGGGCCAAACGATTTAAAGTTGGAACGGCGGCGATTTCTCAAAAATTGAGGACATGGAAAGCCAGACAAAAACGGGTGTAATGCCGCTCAGGTGGCGCAGCGGTAAAAACACACGCTAGAACACCAGAGCTGGGATCTCGAATACATCGTATCGAATCCCAGCTCTGCCTGCCGGCTAGGCTGTGCGGCCACATGAACAACGTTTCCCGGATGGGGTCTCTCTCTCATGACTGGTGCAATTACGACCTCTGCTGGCTCACTGATTTCGCCTGCACAGAGATGAGAAAAGTGCTGTCAGGGTGTGTCTCTCCGTACACAACGCTGAGCTGCACTGCACTCGTCAAAGTGCAGGTGATAAGATGCATACGGTATGCTGCCCACGTGTCGGAGGGGGCGTGGGTTAGCTTCGTTCTCCTCAATCAGAGCGAGGATCGGCATTGGTGGAGAGGAAGCGTGACGCAATCGGGCAATTTGACGCCCTAAAAAGGAGAAAAAGGGAGAAAATGCATAAACAAACAAAAAAAAACGGGTGTAATAATAATAAGAATAAGAATAAGACTAAGGCATAACAATAGTGTTTAATAACAACGCAGCATGGTGGCACAGCTGATGGGTTCCACCCAGCCTGGATTCAATTCCTGCCTCCACTTACTGTCTGTAAGGAGAAGAAATGAAAAAGGTGTTACCCGTAAGGTTGATAGTTATCTTCTTAACATGCAAAAAATACTAACAGAATCACTAACATGACTGCAGGCGTAATAATAAACAGAGCGCGTCCCTTTTTCCCGCAGTTCCTGTTCCTGTCCGAGGTTCTGCAGTGGCGAGCGCAGACCACGCCGGACCACGTGCTCTTCACCCTGCTCAGCTCACGGGTAAGACCTCACACACAACCGCCAGTCACTTCATTCTCTTTTAATCCTGTAACTAGGGAATACGAGCGGCGCATTGTGTGTACGTGTGTGTCTGTAGGGGGCGGTCCTGAGCTCACTGACGTGTCTGCAGCTGCATAAACGGGCTGAGAAGATTGCAACCATGCTGATGGAGCGAGGGCACCTGCAGGACGGAGCTCACGTGGCGTTGGTTTATCCGCCCGGTAAGAATTCGGAAGGGTTTGGTCCTTCTGTACGTCAGTGCATCCATCTGAAGCCGAGTGATTTGTTATTTGTGTACGTCGCCCTTTAGGAATAGATCTGGTCGCGGCCTTTTACGGGTGCCTGTACGCCGGCTGTGTGCCCATTACCGTGCGCCCGCCGCACCCACAGAACATCGCCACCACGCTGCCCACTGTGAAGATGATCGTAGAGGTGGGTGAATCAAAAACACACCATCCAGCAGTAGCAGACGCTTTTTATTCAAAACGACCTACAGTACTGTGACAGTATACTGTCTAAGCAATTGAGGGTTAAGGGCCTTGCTCAAGGGCCCAGCAGTGACAACCTTGCAGTGGTGGGGCTTGAACCAGCGACCTTTTGATTACTAGTCCAGCACCTTAATTGCTAGACTACAACTGCCCTCCCAATACCTCCCTGGTTCCTCTTTTCTCATAATGTATTTGTGCTTATGTGTATGGGTGTGTCTGAAAACCTACTGAGCTGCCTTGCTGCCTAATCCCTACCTAGGCAGCCTACGTAGTGAGGATTCTAATAAAACATCGAACTCATAAGGCAGATTATTTAGACGCATTATTTGGATGGCATCTGATGCTCCCTCATTAATCAGTCAGATTATCACTCAGAATTAAGGCGCCTCAGTAGGCAGCATTTTAAGGTATCTAAGAATTTAGACACGCCCTTTTCTCAGGAGCGTAGTATGACATAAAATGCGTCTATGTAGAGAGATCACTAGGTTTTCACACAGTCCCCATATGTGTGTGCACACTTTTGTGAGCTTGGTTCTTGTCGGTTTGTGTACAGGTGAGTCGGTCGGCCTGTATGATGACCACGCAGGTCATTAGCAAGCTGCTGAAGTCTAAAGAAGCGTCCGCCGCAGTGGATGTCAGGATGTGGCCTCCCGTCCTGGACACAGGTGAGCGGATAGATGGATGGATAAATGGATGGATGGACGTCAGATACACTTTATTATTCAGTACTGTGACAGTATACAGTCTAAGCTATTGAGGGTTAAGTGCCTTGCTTAAGGGCCCAACTGCAGCAACCTGGCAGTGGTGGGGCGTGAACCAGTGACCTTCTGATTACTAGTTCGGTACCTTAACCACTAGGCTACAACGTCCCTTGTATGCGATACGTCTCTCTGAAAAAACCCACCACTGGCAGGTGAAAAGAAGCGGTCGGCAGCTGCACGCATGTCGGAAAGGATGCATGATGGGCTTTGCTCTGCCTGGCCAGCGCGGCGGTGGTGTATGCGGAGGATTTATTAAAACACAGTTGTGGGTTCCTACAGCAGCATGTGAGCTGAAGAACCACAGACAGAACTGTGGGCCTCCTTTTATATTTCTCTAATACATGACTGTTTTAACACTTGGGTGTCGGACTTTGAAACATCCATTCTGTGCTAACTGTTGTTTCATATCTGCTTACAACATTTTACAACAGCTTAACTGCTTATCTCTGTATTTTAGACTCCCAGTCACACCTCAAGCACAATATAACTGAGGATTTAATGCACAAAACATCATATTACTAACAATTAGGTAATATTAAGCATAAAAATCTAATTATCTATCATTTTTCCATAACAGCGGTAAGACAATTAAAATAGGGGAATTGGAAACGACTAAATTAGGAGAAAATTGCCGGTAAATGCACGGCAGCAGTAATCTTGGCTAAATGTTTTCTAATTACCCCGCAGACGATCTGCCAAAGAAAAAGCCGCCTCAACTATACAAGCCGTCCAACCCGGACACTCTGGCCTACCTGGACTTCAGCGTGTCCACCACAGGGATGCTAGCAGGAGTAAAGGTACCTCACACACACACCAAATCCCATTCCAAAGCACACTGTCAAACATACTGTTTATTTTCCCCTGAAAAGCAGCCAAGCTTTCCTGCAGTAGGTGTTTTGGTAGCCGGACCAAAGCCGGTCAAATGTTATATTAGTTCTAAGGGCATGAAGGTGTTTCACAGTGGAAAAAATAGCTGTGAATGAAAAAAAACCATGACTAATAGTGCCCACCGAGACCCCCCGCTGCTGCCCATCATCTGTGCTGGAACAAAGCTTCCATGAGCTCGTGTTTTTCACACCTCGTGATGAGTAAACTGGAGTAATATGAAGAGCAGAAAACGTATCGTCACTGATATATTTTTAAGCATGGCTACTATATTAACAACTGATAATATTATTATTATTATTAGAATATCAGCTCTGTTATCGGGTGACCGGGTGCCCACGTAGACACGATTGCCTGTGTCTGAGGGAGGACAGGCCAAAGGGATTCCTCATTTCTTCTGGCTGGTCCATGGCGCCTGCACAGAGACGGTGAATAATGGAGAGCAGTGCGAGACTCTCCATACCCGATACCGATCCTTATGCGAGTCCGAATCATGCAGGTGAAAAAAAGCGGTTGGGTACTTCGTGCGAAGGAGGTCAGGGTCGGGGTCTGCAGCAGTAGAGGAGATACAACTGGGTAATTGGATATGACTAGATTAAGAGAAAAAGGACAAATGCTTAAATTGAATAAAATAATAATAATTGGTAAATTATAATTGCTAAACCTCGGCCCTGCACTATGTGTAGTCGGTAGGTTTTACTTGCAGGCACTATTTTTATTGTGCTCAAATTCTAATGGATCCCTCAATGACTGTCCTTTCCTGTTCCTTGTCCTACCTTGGTGTTTGTACTTCTGTCCCGCTGCTGCAGAACAAGAGAAAATAAATTGCTCGACATCGACGGCTGGCGTGAAGTCATCAGTAAATCTTTATACCAGTCAGTCAGAGTTATTACGCTGGTTTCAGTGCTACATGTAAACTCTGGCCATGTGCCAATCTGTCTGTTGCATGTAGTTTACATGTAATTTACTGCAACAGCAAGTTTTGGATAAAGCGAGGCTAGCACGTGCTTCCTTCAGACATATGCATATGCACATATTATGTATACAAAGGGTGCCAACCAGGATTGGAAATCACTGAAGAGGTGGGGTCACATGCCGTTCTTCCTGTAAAAAAAACCCTTGCAACCTCCCCACCTCATCCCCAAATATAATTGTAAAAATAACGATCTCATTTTTAGATACGGGCAAGTGGGTAGCACTGTCGCCTCACAGCAAGCTGGTCCTGGGTTCGATCTCCATACGGGGCGGTCCGGGTCCTTTCTGTGCGGAGTTTGCATGTTCTTCCCGTGTCTGATTGGGTTTCCTCCGGGACCTCCGGTTTCCTCCCACAGTCCAAAAACATGCAGTCAGGTTAAATGGAGACTGAATTGCCCTGTAGGTGAATGGGTGTGTGTATGTGTGTGTGTGTGTGTGCTCTGCGTTGGACTGCCAACCCCCCCCCCCCCTATTTGGTTAAGTGGTTAAGACAGTGAGTGAGTGATTTTTAGATACGACTATAGTGTGCCATCTACAGGCCATTCTTAGTATTTAAAACAACAATGCTTCTGGTAGCATCTTGGTGCCAACTGTTCGTTTCCAAACACAAACTCGGGCACTCCAGCACTGCTCTGCCAGACACATCATCCCTCTGACCCAGAACGCAAATCCAGTCAGGCTCTCTCGGACTCCCGATCAAAGGTGGTTAAACCGTCGCTGGGGCTGAGATTGCAAACTCCAGATGAAGCCCTGCCCAGGACGTGTGCCCAGAAAACACAAAAGAAACTCTGTGTGCATGAGTTCAGCACAAACCTACTACTGGTACACAGACGTCCCATATTTATTATACTGGTCATAGATCATCAGGTCTTGATGGTGCACCAAATGATGCTCATTTTCCTCACTGTTAATGTATCAGATTTGATTTTCCGCACGTAATTCCAGCCATTACATCCGATTTGGAGTCAGCAAAGCAGAAAAATGACATTTATGGCCTGTGTATCACCCCTAAGAATGAATCCCCGATTTCCTGGGGCTGGAACTGTACCGCTGTCACATTAGTGAATTAAGTGCGAACATGAATCCTCACCCCTACCTATTTATCATCCGTCTTCTCGTTCCAGATGTCTCACTCTGCCACCAGTGCCTTCTGCCGCTCAATCAAGCTCCAGTGCGAGCTCTACCCCTCGCGTGAGGTGGCCATCTGTCTGGACCCGTACTGCGGCCTGGGCTTCGTCCTCTGGTGCCTCTGCAGGTGAGAAGGAGCGGCGATTTTTGAGCTCTGTCGTCCTGCTGGGTCTGCGTGTCGTACTGAGTGTGTGTTTTCTCCGTCCTGTGTAAAGTGTGTACTCAGGGCACCAGTCCATCCTGATCCCTCCGTCGGAGCTGGAAGTGAATCCAGCGCTCTGGCTGCTGGCCGTGAGTCAGTTCCGCGTCAGAGACACCTTCTGTTCCTACTCCGTCATGGAGCTGTGCACCAAGGGTCTGGGCCTGCAGACGGAGTCGCTCAAGGTACAGCATGAAATATTATTAATCTTCTGCGTGTTTGTTATGATGGCACGAATAAAAATGTGTGATCCTCACGCCACCAGGCTTTTCTGGGTCCCCCCCCCCTCCTGTTTAGCTAGGACCTCCGGTAGGTAACAACCACTGTTGTTTCTGAGATGCTTCAGCCTGGTCCTTTGGTCATAATGATTTAGCATCATATTAGCATCATATTTGCTGCATTTAACACATAAACTATGAGTAACCACCATCAACCCAACGTTTAATGTCACACTGTTGATACAGTGATGTAGGACTGTCGCTGCCTCTGTTGTTTCATAAGCCTTAATTAGCATTGCTAAGCCTTAATAAATGAGGGGCACTTAATTACTGCTGAGAGCGTCTTATTAGCCACACTTCTAACCGCCGTCTGTACTAGCGAGCCAGTTCCACCGAAGGTTCCGGTGCTGGTGAAGAGCTCGGCTGCACCGCGCTCGGACGTGTGTGTAATTACTGGCTCAGCAGGGCCAGCGGAAGAGAAAATGCTGCCTGGGCCTTCTGGCGAGTCTGTCTTGTAAAATGTGCTTTATTCGCTCTGATTGAGCACTAAGTGCAGTTTAAAGCACCGGTGTGCAGTTCATTAACACGCCGGATGGGCAGCAGAACACGGCAGGATTTCTGACGACTCTGGAAAAAAACGTTGTGCTATTGTGTGTGTGTGTGTGTGTGTGTGTGTGTGTGTGTGTGTGTGTGCAGTCTCGTGGCTTGGACCTGTCTCGTGTCAGGACGTGCGTGGTGGTAGCGGAGGAGAGGCCGCGGATAGCTCTCACTCAGTCCTTCTCAAAGCTGTTTAAGGACCTGGGCCTTCACCCGCGTGCGGTCAGCACGTCTTTCGGCTGCAGAGTGAATCTTGCCATCTGCCTGCAGGTCGGTGCCACATACACATTTAATGTATTAATATATATTTTTTCTTATGACGACATTACAAATGTTTTACAAATGAAAATTTCATGATTTATACGTATGATTTGTAATGAAACACTACACACACACACACACACACACACACACTCAGTGAACACTTTTAAAAGTATACCTATAGATAGATTTATTAGGATTTTAACGTCATGTTTTACACTTTGGTTCCATTCATGACAGGAACGGTCGTTATTCGTTACCCAAGATTCATCGGTTTACAAGTTTAATATCAGACACAGTCATGGACAATTTTGTATCTTTATTTCACCACACTTGCATGTTTTTGGACTGTGGGAGGAAACCGGAGCTCCCGGAGGAAACCCACGCAGACACGGGGAGAACATGCAAACTCCACACAGAAAGTATGCCGATACACCTGGGAATGGAACCCAGGACCTTCTTGCTGTGAGGTGACAGTGCTACCCACTGAGCCGATAGATGGATAGACAGACAGACAGATAGATAGATAGACAGACAGACAGATAGATAGATATACAGATAGACAGATAGATAGATATATAGATATACATATAGATAGATAGACAGACAGACAGATAGACAGACAGACAGATAGACAGACAGACAGACAGATAGATATACAGATAGACAGACAGATAGATAGACAGACAGACAGATAGATATACAGATAGACAGACAGATAGATAGACAGACAGATAGATATACAGACAGACAGACAGACAAGATAGATAGATATACAGTTAGACAGACAGACAGATATATAGATATACATATAGATAGATAGACAGACAGACAGACAGATAGACAGATATAAAGATATACATATAGATAGATAGACAGACAGATAGATAGACAGACAGACAGATAGATAGATATACAGATACACAGATATATAGATAGATAGATAGATAGATAGACAGATAGATAGATATACAGACAGACAGACAGATAGATAGACAGACAGACAGATAGATATACAGATAGATAGATATATAGATATACATAGATAGATAGACAGACAGACAGATAGATATACAGACAGACTGACAGATAGATAGATAGATAGATAGATAGATAGATAGATAGATACACAGATAGATAGATAGATATATAGATAGATAGACAGACAGATAGATAGATAGACAGATAGATAGATATACAGACAGACAGACAGACACAGACAGACAGACAGACAGACAGACAGAGAGAGATAGATAGATAGATAGATAGATAGATAGATAGATAGATAGATAGATAGATATACATATAGATAGATAGACAGTTAGACAGACAGACAGATATATAGATATACATATAGATAGATAGACAGACATACAGATAGATAGATAGATAGATAGATAGATAGATAGATAGATAGACAGACAGACAGACAGATATATAGATATACATATAGACAGACCGACCGACAGATAGATAGACAGACAGATAGATAGATATACAGATAGATAGATAGATAGATAGATAGATAGATAGATAGATAGATAGATAGATAGATAGATAGATATACAGTGTATCACAAAAGTGAGTACACCCCTCACATTTCTGCAGATATTTAAGTATATCTTTTCATGGGACAACATTGAAAAAATGACACTTTGACACAATGAAAAGTAGTCTGTGTGCAGCTTATATAACAGTGTAAATTTATTCTTCCCTCAAAATAACTCAATATACAGCCATTAATGTCTAAACCACCGGCAACAAAAGTGAGTACACCCCTAAGAGACTACACCCCTAAATGTCCAAATTGAGCACTGCTTGTCATTTTCCCTCCAAAATGTCATGTGATTTGTTAGTGTTACTAGGTCTCAGGTGTGCATAGGGAGCAGGTGTGTTCAATTTAGTAGTACAGCTCTCACACTCTCTCATACTGGTCACTGAAAGTTCCAACATGGCACCTCATGGCAAAGAACTCTCTGAGGATCTTAAAAGACGAATTGTTGCGCTACATGAAGATGGCCAAGGCTACAAGAAGATTGCCAACACCCTGAAACTGAGCTGCAGCACAGTGGCCAAGATCATCCAGCGTTTTAAAAGAGCAGGGTCCACTCAGAACAGACCTCGCGTTGGTCGTCCAAAGAAGCTGAGTGCACGTGCTCAGCGTCACATCCAACTGCTGTCTTTGAAAGATAGGCGCAGGAGTGCTGTCAGCATTGCTGCAGAGATTGAAAAGGTGGGGGGTCAGCCTGTCAGTGCTCAGACCATACGCCGCACACTACATCAAATTGGTCTGCATGGCTGTCACCCCAGAAGGAAGCCTCTTTTGAAGTCTCTACACAAGAAAGCCCGCAAACAGTTTGCTGAAGACATGGATTACTGGAACCATGTCCTATGGTCTGATGAGACCAAGATTAATTTGTTTGGTTCAGATGGTCTCAAGCATGTGTGGCGGCAATCAGGTGAGGAGTACAAAGATAAGTGTGTCATGCCTACAGTCAAGCATGGTGGTGGGAATGCCATGGTCTGGGGCTGCATGAGTGCAGCAGGTGTTGGGGAGTTACATTTCATTGAGGGACACATGAACTCCAATATGTACTGTGAAATACTGAAGCAGAGCATGATCCCCTCCCTCCGGAAACTGGGTCGCAGGGCAGTGTTCCAGCATGATAATGACCCCAAACACACCTCTAAGACGACCACTGCTTTATTGAAGAGGCTGAGGGTAAAGGTGATGGACTGGCCAAGCATGTCTCCAGACCTAAACCCAATCGAACATCTTTGGGGCATCCTCAAGCGGAAGGTGGAGGAGTGCAAAGTCTCGAATATCCGCCAGCTCCGTGATGTCGTCATGGAGGAGTGGAAAAGCATTCCAGTGGCAACCTGTGAAGCTCTGGTAAACTCCATGCCCAGGAGAGTTAAGGCAGTTCTGGGAAATAATGGTGGCCACACAAAATATTGACACTTCAGGAACTTTCACTAAGGGGTGTACTCACTTTTGTTGCCGGTGGTTTAGACATTAATGGCTGTATATTGAGTTATTTTGAGGGAAGAATAAATTTACACTGTTATATAAGCTGCACACAGACTACTTTTCATTGTGTCAAAGTGTCATTTTGTCAGTGTTGTCCCATGAAAAGATATACTTAAATATCTGCAGAAATGTGAGGGGTGTACTCACTTTTGTGATACACTGTACATATAGATAGACAGACAGATAGACAGACAGACAGATAGACAGACAGACAGATATATAGATATACATATAGATAGATAGATAGACAGATAGATAGATATACAGACAGACAGACCGACCGACAGATAGATAGATAGACAGACAGATAGATAGATATACAGATAGACAGATAGATAGATAGATAGATAGATAGATAGATAGATAGATAGATAGATATACATACATATAGATAGACAGACAGACAGATAGACAGACAGACAGATATATAGATATACATATAGATAGATAGACAGAAATACAGATAGATAGATAGACAGACAGATAGACAGACAGACAGATAGATAGATAGATAGATAGATAGATAGATAGATAGATAGATAGATAGATAGATAGACAGATATATAGATATATAGATATACATATAGATAGATAGATAGATAGATAGATAGACAGTTAGACAGATAGACAGACATATAGATATACATATAGATAGATAGATAGATAGATAGATAGATAGACAGTTAGACAGACAGACAGATATATAGATATACATATAGATAGATAGATAGACAGACAGACAGACAGACAGACAGACAGACAGATATATAGATAGATAGATAGATAGATAGATAGATAGATAGATAGATAGATAGATAGATAGAAAGCACCAAGCAGCGCGCTGTAGTTTATAATAACTACATTTTCCACAATCCACCGCGCTCATCAGTGATTATGCGCATCACCTGGTCTCAGTACTATATTAATGCGCGTTCACAACGAACTAGTGTTCAGTCTTTGATATTTACTGACTGGGTCGGTATGCTGTCGGGTTTTCCCGAGAGGTATTTTTATTATATGTATATTTATTTAGATATTTATTAAAAAGAGGTAGAAAGCTGAACGTTTTAGGAAAAGGAAACGGAAGGAGTTTAGATAGCGGAACGTGAGCAGTGTTACTGAGGCTGTTCACGTTCACATAGGCGAGATATTTTCGGGATTTCTGGCACTCTGCTCGATTATTTGGTTTAAAAGAGCTCGTATTTAGTTAGTATAAACGCTTGATGTGTTTTATTCATATCGTGTGAGGAGACACATGATCAGAACAATCGTTACAAACGCTAGTAGCGGTGGGCGGATCGATCCAAATATCGATATTATCAATACCAACGTACAAATGTATGTGCGCATGCGTAGTGAGGCTCTTATTCAGCGTGCTTGTGTCTTGGTAAATGAGAGCTCTTTTCTTTCGACGTTGTGCTTATAAATGTAAACAGAATAGCATCTATTTTTATTTTAAAGTAACAAGGACACACATATTTGGTCACTATTAAAAATTTATGCGGTAAAGTAAGCTAGCGCACCGGAGTTGGGGTTTCGAATACATCGTATCGAATCTCAGCTCTGCCTTTCCGACTGAACAACGATTGGCTGTTGTTCAGGGTTGGAGGGTAAAAAAGTCGGATCTGGGTAACTGGACACGACTAGATTGGGGGAGAAAAATTGGGAATAGAAAATAAATAAAAAAAAATGACAAGTGTATTCGCCCAGCAAACACAACTATGTGGTGTAAGTTGGCCACTTTGTGGTGATACGCCATGATGTAACGTTGTGAGAAAATAAAGCACCAGAAACAAGAAATCTGAGCTTTAAACATCCGAATTTATCTACAACCCTACTGATAGCAGCTACTTACAATAATGTATGTATTACAAATAATACACTTAAAGGTCATAAATTCATTCAGATTTAGCTATTTGATGATGCATCTAAGCATGATGAGCATCTTACCCTGTCTATACTAGATGCAACATAAAGCCTCCACAAGGGGGTGTTCATGTACAGGTTTATTTAATTATTTATTATTGTTTTCCACTGCGACCCATTTTTTTTTGGGTTGTGACCCTGGCTTTGAGAAGCCCTGCTGTACACTGATGTTACACAAGCACAGTAACACACACATTCCTATTCTGCACAGTGGATCCAAACCTTGTGCAGATGAATAATTTGCATTAAAAGCAAGATAAAAGTCAACTTTATTGTTGTTATTGTTATTATTCACCTCGCATATCTATTACACAGACAGACAGACAGACAGACAGACAGATAGATAGATAGATAGATGCTTTATTAATCCTGAAGAACATGTCTGTGGGAATTTGTGCCTGTTCGTTCAAAAGAGCATTCAACAAAACTATTAGAACACCCCTTCTAAGTAAATGTACATGTTGCAGCTACAACAGGTGTAACAAATCAGTCACATAACGAAATTATAAGCTTCCAACTTTGCACCAACAGTTTAGGGAAGGCCCTTTTCTGTTCCAAGCTGTCACTATAATAAAGACATGAAGAATAGCTCGCTTTAAAGAGCCCTGACCTCAGCCACACTGTGAACAGCTTTGGAACGAACTGAAACATCAATTGAGGCTTTCCAGCCATATAAATGCTCCTTTGATTGAATGGGCACAAATTCCCACAGACATACTTCGAAGTGTTGTAGGAAGCCTTTTCAAAAGATTGGCTGTTCTAGCTAAAAAGATCACATGGGTCATTTTATTTTAATATATATTTTTTAAATGAGTTGGCCAGCAAGCTCATGGTCAGGTGTCCAAATACTTTAGGCCACATAATGTATTTAATTTAAATTACAGTTACAGATGCACTTGTCATTACAATCCTTCAGTCTGTCATTTTGTTGCTTTTACATGTTGTTTTGATTTTCTTTTCCACTCATTTGTTTTACCCACCGATCATTTTCTTACGTTGAATTTTTCTTTCTGTCGAACCCACCACCCGTGTCCCCTCCCCGATCTCTCTTTCCTTCACCCTCTCTGGATCCCTCTGTTTGTCTCGTCACTGGTCGCTGTAGCCTCACGGGCTCGGGAAGCTTGATCAGGTAGGGAAGCCCTCATGCTCCCTCGCCCCCGTGCCGGGTGTGGTGTGGGTTGTACCGTAGCTTTAGCTTGGCCGGGTGTCTTTGCCCTGTTATGAGATGCCCCGTGCGTCGTGCCTTGCGCTCTGGTGTGGATGCTTTGAAAGGAATATCGAACCTAATCTCTACCTCTATGAGCAACGTCTGACTGGCATGAAGACTGCAGTGTGTCATTAAATTAGATACGGTGGCTTGGTGGGTTGCCTCACAACGAGAAGGTCCAGGGTTTGGGTCCTTTCTGTGAGGAGTTTGCATGTTCTCCTACAGTCCAAAGACGTGCAAGTTAGGTGAAGATATGACACCTTACTATTGATTGATTATATTGTCATTAAGTCACTTGTATTGGGACAATGGTAGCCTAGTGGGTAGAGCTTTGGGCTTTCAATCTGAAAGTTGAGGGTTTGAATCCTAGCTCTGCCATGCAGCCACTGTTGGGCCCTTGAGCAAGGCCCTTAACCCTCTCGGCTCCAGGGGTGCTGTACAATGGCTGACCCCAGGTGTAGTTGTACTGTACACCTGTATATGTATAAATGACAAGTAAAGGCTTTCTATTCTGCAATATACTGTATAGTATACTATTATATACTATACTACTGTATATACTATTATATACTGCAATTTCCTTCGGGATCAACAAAGTGTTATATTTTATCTTATTTTCTTTTTCTATTTGGTAGAAATAAGGACTGCTTTTAAATGGATTTGCTGTTTGCTTTTTTAAATAAGCCCTAATTCCAGTTCCTATTATAAGAAGAGGATTAAATCAGTACGTATTAGGACACAGCTTGTGCTTATTCATGCTGGCTTTAATGAATCTAGAGCTGCATGTTTCATTCACTCTGAGTGGGCATTTTTGAGTGGGGTTCTGCCCTAGTTGAATGAACGAAGGTTCAATTTTTTTAATTGCATGCGAAAATCTCACAGGTTAATGATTTGATTTCTAAGTTGCACTTATTTTTAGTAAGAATTTACACGTGTTTTAGTGAAATAAGTGAAAAAAATTGGGAGTTTACTAAGGAACGTAGCAGATCTGGTCTGTCTTTCCAAAAGCGTCTAGCAATTCTCTCTGTTCTGGTCTTGACTCCACTGGTAGGGTTGTCACCCATGTTTGACAAAAAACCTGGACGCTGTCATACCGATGAAAAGGACAAAACCAGGACGGGTGGCAACCCTACGCTCTAGTACAAGTAGTATTAGATTACGCTTTTCCTCTTAAATTTGGGTTTTCTGTTCTCTTCTGTTTTCCCCCTTTATAATCGTATTGGTATATTTTTTTAATATAACTGATTGTTATTTCATTATTTAACCTCCTTGTCTTATGTACAGTAGTTTAAAGTGCACTCTGATTAACACCTTCTCCATGAATTCCAGGGCACCTCTGGACCAGACCCAACTACTGTGTACGTGGACATGAGGGCCCTCAGACATGACAGGTAACCAGTGGAGGGGGGAACCGACACTACCTTAACTAAGCTCTGTACCTTAAAAATACTCAAGTGCACATACTGTAGTTTTTAGGGGTCACCATCAGAGCGATCGTTCCAGCCTGCATACCGAATGCAAACCTCCTTATTTTATCCGGGCTTGGGACCGAGAGCTCACTGACAAGCTCACCTTCTAATGTCTGGGCTCTGCAGTGGCAGGCTGGCGGATTAAACCGCTGTGCCACCCAAGCACAAAAAATATACATACAGAGGAACCACGATTTAACGGACCTCTATTTAACTGATATCGGATTTACCGGACAAAATATGGAAAACCGAATGTCTTAAAATTCCCGTGAGAAGCAAATCAAGACCAGTGGTTCAGTAATTGTTCGCTAGATGCAGCACGTCTCTCTGTTTACATTGAGTGATGGGCTTTGTTTTGTCAGGAGGTTCACTTCATTCTCGCCTTTTTCTCGGTGTTTTATGCTTAGTTATGGTTTTTACGTTGTTTATTTTACTGTTTATCATGGGGAAAAAAAAACATTTTACGGATCTATTAATCCATTAAATCGAGCTTCTTCGGTATAATCATTTTAAATCTAAATATTAAAAGCATCAAAATAAAAGTTTGTATTTAACTAGATGGTATGAACCATTACTGGAAGGTTCTCTAACATGCCAGGTACATACGTGTCTGTGTATGATTATCTGTTAATTGGTTATTAATGCTTTTTTTGTCTCCAGGGTCCGGCTAGTAGAGCGAGGATCTCCACACAGCTTGCCCCTCATGGAGTCTGGAAAGGTATTTCAGCATCCTAACTAAAGAAATATTACAAGACTGTCTTGGTGTTCGATCATTAGGACAGTTGTGTCCTAACAAACCTAAAATGTAACAAAATATTCCGTATAATGTTTAGATTTTACCTGGAGTACGGATCATCATTGCCAATCCAGAAACCAAAGGTCCTTTGGGAGATTCACATCTAGGAGAGGTGTGTTCCTAATGAACCTAACATTAATATTTGTGTACGTTCACTTGAAACAATGTTGTATACAGAGTGTTTTATTTTTTTGGTGGTTTAGATCTGGGTCCACAGCAATCACAACGGCAGCGGCTACTTCACCGTGTACGGAGACGAGGCCCTGCAGTCCGACCACTTCAACTCGCACCTGAGTTTCGGCGACACCCAGACGGTGTGGGCGCGCACCGGCTACCTGGGCTTCCTGCGCCGGACCGAGCTCACAGACGCCAGCGGAGGTGACCCTGCCAGCACGCCACGCTCTTATTATTTAATGTCGTGGTATCTGTAGTAGGGATTTTAATAATAAGCTTGAGTGGTTGAAGGTTTTGTAATGTCTTTGCAGAGAGGCATGATGCCCTGTATGTGGTGGGAGCTCTGGATGAAGCCATGGAGCTCAGAGGAATGAGGTACCACCCCATCGACATCGAGACCTCGGTCATCCGCGCCCACAAAAGCATCATGGAGTGGTACGTGCCAGCAAAGGGGCGGGCAACTGAGCAAAATATCTGTTAACTGTTTTTCAAAAATCACACATACACACAGGTATATACAGTATATACATTTAGGTATAGGTATATATGAAGGTATAGGTATATATGTAGGTATAAATATATATGAAGGTATAGGTATATATGTAGGTATAAATTTATATGAAGGTATAGGTATATATGTAGGTATAGGTATATATGTAGGTATAAATACATATGAAGGTATAGGTATATATGTAGGTATAAATACATATGAAGGTATAGGTATATATGTAGGTATAGGTATATATTTAGGTATAAATATATATGAAGGTATAGGTATATATGTAGGTATAAATATATATGAAGGTATAGGTATATATGTAGGTATAAGTGTGTGTATGTACTGTATATGTATATGTGGGTATAGGTGTGTATATATATATATATATATATATATATATATATGTTGGTATAGGTGTGTGTGTATATATATGTGTGTGTGTATATGTATATATATATATATGTAGGTATAAGTATATATATACATTTAGGTATAGGTATATATGAAGGTATAGGTATATATGTAGGTATAAATTTATATGAAGGTATAGGTATATATGTAGGTATAAATATATATGAAGGTATAGGTATATATGAAGGTATAGGTATACAGTGTATCACAAAAGTGAGTACACCCCTCACATTTCTGCAGATATTTCATTATAGCTTTTCATGGGACAACACTATAGACATGAAACTTGGATATAACTTAGAGTAGTCAGTGTACAACTTGTATAGCAGTGTAGATTTACTGTCTTCTGAAAATAACTCAACACACAGCCATTAATGTCTAAATAGCTGCAACATAAGTGAGTACACCCCACAGTGAACATGTCCAAATTGTGCCCAAAGTGTCAATATTTTGTGTGACCACCATTATTATCCAGCACTGCCTTAACCCTCCTGGGCATGGAATTCACCAGAGCTGCACAGGTTGCTACTGGAATCCTCTTCCACTCCTCCATGATGACATCACGGAGCTGGTGGATGTTAGACACCTTGAACTCCTCCACCTTCCACTTGAGGATGCGCCACAGGTGCTCAATTGGGTTTAGTCCATCACCTTTACCTTCAGCTTCCTCAGCAAGGCGGTTGTCATCTTGGAGGTTGTGTTTGGGGTCGTTATCCTGTTGGAAAACTGCCATGAGTTTTCGAAGGGAGGGGATCATTCTCTGTTTCAGAATGTCACAGTACATGTTGGAATTCATGTTTCCCTCAATGAACTGCAGCTCCCCAGTGCCAGCAACACTCATGCAGCCCAAGACCATGATGCTACCACCACCATGCTTGACTGTAGGCAAGATACAGTTGTCTTGGTACTTCTCACCAGGGCGCCGCCACACATGCTGGACACCATCTGAGCCAAACAAGTTTATCTTGGTCTCGTCAGACCACAGGGCATTCCAGTAATCCATGTTCTTGGACTGCTTGTCTTCAGCAAACTGTTTACGGGCTTTCTTGTGCGTCAGCTTCCTTCTGGGATGACGACCATGCAGACCGGGTTGATGCAGTGTGCGGCGTATGGTCTGAGCACTGACAGGCTGACCTCCCACGTCTTCAACCTCTGCAGCAATGCTGGCAGCACTCATGTGTCTATTTTTTAAAGCCAACCTCTGGATATGACGCCGAACACGTGGACTCAACTTCTTTGGTCGACCCTGGCGAAGCCTGTTCCGAGTGGAACCATGCTGTAGCTCAGTTTCAGGGTGTTAGCAATCTTCTTATAGCCCAGGCCATCTTTGTGGAGAGCAACAATTCTATTTCTCACATCCTCAGAGAGTTCTTTGCCATGAGGTGCCATGTTGAATATCCAGTGGCCAGTATGAGAGAATTGTACCCAAAACACCAAATTTAACAGCCCTGCTCCCCATTTACACCTGGGACCTTGACACATGACACCAGGGAGGGACAACGACACATTTGGGCACAATTTGGACATGTTCACTGTGGGGTGTACTCACTTATGTTGCCAGCTATTTAGACATTAATGGCTGTGTGTTGAGTTATTTTCAGAAGACAGTAAATCTACACTGCTATACAAGCTGTACACTGACTACTCTAAGTTATATCCAAGTTTCATGTCTATAGTGTTGTCCCATGAAAAGATATAATAAAATATTTGCAGAAATGTGAGGGGTGTACTCACTTTTGTGATACACTGTATATGTAGGTATAAATATATATGAAGGTATAGGTATATATGAAGGTATAGGTATATATGTAGGTATAAATATATATGAAGGTATAGGTATATATGAAGGTATAGGTATATATGCAGGTATAAATATATATGAAGGCATAGGTATATATGTAGGTATAAATATATATGAAGGTATAGGTATTCATGTGTTCATGTGCATGTTCATCCTCTTCTGGATTTGTACTGGTTCGCCAGTCCTTACTACCCTGTATGTGATCATGATGTTTTACGTATTATCATGTGGATACTAAAGCGTCTCTGTGCCCGTTCTGCAGCGCCGTGTTTCCCTGGACCAACCTCCTGGTGGTGGTGGTGGAGCTCGAGGGCTCGGAGCAGGAGGCGCTGGACCTGGTACCGCTGGTGACCAACGCGGTGCTGGAGGAGCACTACCTGATCGTGGGCGTGGTGGTGGTAGTGGACATCGGCGTGATCCCCATCAACTCTCGCGGGGAGAAGCAGAGGATGCACCTGCGCGACGGCTTCCTCGCCGACCAGCTCGACCCCATCTACGTGGCCTACAACATGTAGCCCGGCGTGGACGCGCACCGAGGTCTGAGAACGACCAGGCGGCCGGGGAAGATCCCGCCTCCGGGATAAAGGATGGAGGAGGAATCGATGACGAGTCCTTACAGCTTCGCTTGCTTGGATAGCGCTTAACGAGCGTCATGCACTTGTTTTTCGTCACGTATCACCACACTGCTTTATTTCGTAGCCCACAATTCAAGAGTAAAGTGGCGCACCGGGTTTCATGTTGACCTTTGATTTGAAGCGTAGAAAACGCAGGATTGTGTTTCTTTCATTTACATGTGGTACAAAGCGGTGGGTAAGTTTTTTAAACGCCTGCATCATCCAGCAGTTATTTTTTATTTCTATTTTCGGCCTTTTGTAAATGTCCCTCAGCAGGATGCGAAACAAAAAACGAACAAAAGAAACCCACCCACCTGCTTTCTCAAGTGTACAAAGCAAACACAGAGTCGGTCGATATCGTGTAATTATGTACAGAAAGTTCTTATTATTTATTTTCTTCTTTTTAGAAGCGTGTGAGCGAAGACGAACGTTTGAACATGTTTTCCTCATGAGATAATAATATTGCTAATATAAAACGACGCATTGTATCGTCTTGAGTGAGTCGCATCACGTCAAGATTGTAAAAAATATAAATACAAATATATATATCTATAAATAAATATAAAAAAATATATATTAAAATACGATCTAGGACTCACCAATGAAGCGTTTGAGATGCAGTACATCCTGTGCATGGTGTCTGTTGTAGACAAAAGTTTGTTCACACACACACACACACACACACTTGTCGGTATTGAATTTAGGACTCCCGGGAATATCGTCAGTACGGCTATTTTACTCCGAACCGTCCTTATCGGAAGAATCGAATCGAACCATGTGCCTGCAGCTGTTCACAGCTGCACCGCCTCTTACGTTAAGCGATTCAGTATTTCGTTGCTCGTTTACTTTCGTTTGTGCGTTTGCTATTTTATTTATTACGTTTTGTACAGAAGTGCATTCGCTTCACCAGCCGCCTCGAACCCGCGTCATTTCACCTGCGCGCTACTTTAAAGCCGCGCGACGCAGACGGATCTTCTAATAATCGCTGCGAGCGGCGCATCACCTCATGTTCAAGTAACAGTCGAATAGTGCCTAAGGTTGGGGTGTCGCTTTGTCATCGCCATGTCCCGTGAGGTCCTGCACACCATCCCAGACTAGTAATCCATATCTTTGCTTTACAGGGCAGCACACACACCAACCTTTAATTAACGTTTTAGTTTAATGTTGGAGCAGCTTAGAGCGCGTTCACATGAGAAGCGTTTACGCTGCGCAAATCACCGGTGCAGTAAAATGTCATTAAAGTGCGAATAGGAGATTAATACTGTAGCATTTGTGTGGAATAACCATCAAATCCACTCTGAAAGCTCCACATGTATCTAAGGTTAGCTGTATCTTCCTCGCCGTTTCACTTTTAAACTTGTGTTACAGCCGCTCAGGTGCTGCATTGGTAAAACACGCTAGCACCGGCTGGATGGGCGGCTACATGAACAACGATTGGCTGTTGTTCATACAGGGTGAGGAGCCGGACAGGGACTCCTCATAACTGATGTAATTACGACATCTGCTGGCTGATTGATGGCGCTTGCACAGAGTCGGGGAATAATGCTGATCAGGGTGTGTCTCTCCATACACAAAGCTGATCCGTATATGAACCCGAAAAGATGCAGTCGGTACTGCGCACGTGTCAGAGGGGGCGTGTGTCAGTTGCGAAGAAAAAAAGGCATCTGCATTTGTGTGGAATAACCGTTAAATCCAGTCTGAAAGCTCCACATGTATCTGTGTTTATCTGGATTTTTCTCACTGTTTCACTTTTAAACTTGTGTTACAGCTCGAGGTGCTGAGAAATTGTGAGAATCAGAATCGGCTTTTCCGAGGGTCTAAAACACTTATTAACGTGGTTTAATGTAGTAAAAGAACGACACATGAGCACTAAACTGCTCTTAATTATTACTGCTCACAAGTGTCTCCACTAAGGAAACTCCTCGCTCGTTGTTTTAATGCAATAAGTCACGTCAAGCTTTGTTCATTCTGCTTTTACCGCGTCATATCAAACAGTTCGTCTCATTGGAGGTGCTTCAAAAAGGTCATTGGCAAACTGGCTCAAAGTTCAATCAGCTGAACTTTGCAAGAGCGCCCAACGTGGCATTAGCGCGCCACACTCCGTAGGAAACGACGGCACAGCCGGCGCAAAAGCAGTTTTTTCCCCGCTTCTCATGTGGATGTGCTCATAGACTCTCGCTACAACATGGAACACGAAGCGCGTACCTGCCTGAGCTCACTCCTCCATCGACAACTCGCTGCGTTTCCAAACGGCTTTCGGATTCATCAACCAGCCTGGCCGAGGAGCTCCAGAACACCTCCGACACGCGTCTAACACACAATATAAAACAGGAGCGGGTGAACTGAATCACTTTCTCTGCAATCGCAGTTGTTTCTTTAATTACCTGATTGCTGCAGGACGTTTGGCCTCGTTTCACAAGGCTGGAGTAGCGCCGGAGTAGCTCGTCCATGAGGCGCCAAACCAAACTAATAATACCTACAAATATCATAAAATGATGATTATTATTTTTGATCTTTTGCATTTGTTTTTGTTCTTTTTTTTTTAATGTAATTAAAGTTTGTACTGTGTGGAAATCAAGTTTACACAACGAGTGACGATGCAATTCAACTTTGTTTTGTTCGTTTTTTTCAAGTCTTAATGTGCTCGGAAGCGCAAGTGTCGTCATTCCCTCAGCAAATCTAAAAAAGTGAAGAACAAGAAGAAAAAAAAAACTCAAACAAACATGAAATGTGCACATGAACTCTCGACCTGTGACGTTAACTTCCCTCTTTTGTTGCAAATCTAGAATGATGCGAGTCTGCATGGTGTGTGTAAATATCGTTGGTTACCAAAAAAAAAAAAAAATGAAGACAAAAAAAAAAGCAGATTTTGTAATGGTGCAGGTGTGTTTGAAATTGTTTTGTACACATAATTAAAAGTATTAAATAACACTTTTATAGAAGCCTGCTTTGGCCTACCTTCACAAGATATGGTGCAATAAAAGTGCTTTGATAAAACTGTGTACGGCTTGCATCACAAAATACACTCTGTCAAGACATTCATTCGTTCGTTCGTTCATATATACACACACTGTCTGTTTTACCACTGTTTTATCCTGGTCAGGGTCTTGGTGGGTCCGATTCACTGGGCGAAAGGCAGGAAACACCATGGATGGGTCACCAGTTTCACACACACACACACACACACACATTGGCCTGCCTGCAAGTCTTTGGACTTGTGCGAGGAAACCCATGTGAACACAGGGAGAGAATTGAACCCAGGCCCTTCTTGTTACCCACTGCACCACTGTATGCCTGCCTTATTTGCTAAACAATCACCTTGTCATCGATGATTCTCCCTTTACGAATGATCCACATCAGCTGCAGCTGTAGCCACGCCCCAATTCATGACATCATAGAAGGGATTTGGCCTCTATCACGTAACAATGAATAGCGAGTGGCGCTCAGGTGGTAAAATACACTAGCACACCAGATCCGACATCTCAAATTCGTGAGTTCCGGGCGCCTATATGGACAGTGATTGGCTCATCCGAAGGGTGGGAGTGGTGGAAGGGATTCCTCATAACCGCTGCAATTCTGACCTCTGCTGGCTGTTCAGTGGTGCTGCACAGAGATGGGGGATAATGGAGATCAGTGCATGAATACAGATCTCCATATGAATCCACAACGTGCAGGTGAAAGGATGCACATGTGTCGGAGGGGGCGTGTGTTAGTCATGGCTCTCCTCAGTCAGAGTGGAGGCCAACATCAGTAGAGAGGAAGCGTAATGCAAGCTGGTAACTGGATATGACAAGATTGGGTGGATAATTGAGTAAAGCTACACTTGGCACACAATACCTCTTTCAGACACTATGACCAGTCCGTCTGGCTGTAAAGTGGACACACGCTCGCCCACTTAAAAACACTCAGTCAGTCAGCTGCACAGATCTCCAAATCCATTATGAACGGTGGCTGATGATATGTTTATTGTTCATACATAGTACTGTTACATAAAATAATGCAGGGCCGTCTCACACCGAGACGGTCAGGAAGGGCATGACCGTTACCGTTACACCACACGACTCCGAGAGCGAACGCCACAGTCCCTGGTGTGCTCGGCTCTTTCAGACCTTTAGTAGTCACTGTTTTGCCCACAATAGCGAAAAGAAATCGAATAAAATTAAACAGGTGTATGCAATTACAGAGGGACGATAAGTTAGATTATAAAAACAAAAGGAAGGAATATTACTCACCGAGAGGACGCAACATAAGGAGGAAAATAATCAGAAACGAACACACGAGCCAGTTTTCATGCGCACTGGAATGAAACATCTGTCCATATCACGCAAGGTTTTTTTGACTAATCAAATACGACGAACGCATTCATGAAATGTACATAATGCTGCTGACGTGCAAATCTCCATCGACTCTGAGCGGCAGACGTTTATTTACATGTAGTGCAACAAGTGATGTGAACGGACGGAAAGAGCGAGAAGAAAATGACATTTCCATAATCCAGCTGATTGAGAACTTTGCTCACAAAGCAGGACGAGATCTCAGACTGAACACACATCTGGAGAAAAACGGTTCGAGTTAAAGCCAATCAGGAACCTAATGAGACTCTTGGCATTAGAGCGAACCGGGATGATCCAAATACTTACGACTGTACCAAACAGAATTGGAAAATACCCACTGCGCCACTGTACGCCTGTCTCAGGACGTACGATTATTTGTTGAACCATCCTGTTAATACGAGTGATTAGTTTAATGGCCTGATGATTGATGATTATTCCTCTATAGATGATCCATGTTGAGCTGTAGCCACGCCCCCAACTGATCACATCTCAAACTCATGAACGCCAGGCGCCTGTATGGACAGTGATTGGCTCGTCCGAAAGGTGGGAGTGGTGGAAGGGATTCCTTACAACTGCTGCGGCCGGGGGATAATGGAGATCAGTGAGCGACTCGGTGCGCGATACGGATCTCCATATGAACCCACGACGACCTCTGGTGTCATTACGTACGACTGCAGTGACTAAACGATTAAAAATGAACGTTAAAACTACAGTACTTCACTCACTTTCTTAAGCGCTTATCCAATCAGGGTCGCAGGGGGGTGCTGGAGCCTAACCCAGCTTTTCAATGGGCGCAAGGCACACAGTAACACCCCGGACAGGGCGCCAGTCACACATACACACACCCAATCACCTGTAGGGCAATTCAGTGTCTCCAATTAACCTGACTGCATGTTTTTTGGACTGTGGGAGGAAACCGGAGCTCCCGGAGGAAACCCCACACGCAGACACGGGGAGAACATGCAAACTCCGCACAGAAAGGACCCGGACCGCCCCACCTGGGGATCGAACCCAGGACCTTCTTGCTGCGAGGCGACAGCGCTACCCACCGAGCCACAGTGCCGCCCCACTACAGTATTTAGTAGTAATTAAATTACTTAGCCAATACCTGCTGTGTGATTATGCTGGATCACAGATTAAACCCAACTTATTTATTTAAGCAGAAAAGATCCCATGTGCTACGTGCCGACTTGTACTACAAGTCACTGAACCACAATTTGTAGCAACGCTTTAACACTAATTTAAAACATGCTATGTGGTTTAGGGTGTAGCACTTGACATAGATAAAAGCAAGTATAAATTATGATTAAAAACAATTTAACAGGTACAATAAAAAGGAGAACAAAGTACATCTGCAAGCCAATATATGCCTTTCTCTGCAGATGGTGACGAACACGGACGACTGTATTTAACGAAAAGAACAGCGACTGTGTGCACTAGGATTTGAACCAGAACTACAGATTCAATCTTTCCAATGAGAGCCGCTGCTTTAATGACCTCAAAGTTCAACACTAGGTCTCAGTTCTAAATGCAGTTTTGCTTTTGTTCTAGATTAAACCCGGTGCTGTAGACAAAGCCGCCTGCGCTCGGACCAACTCGAATATCCTCCTGATGTGTGCTCTTAATTCCGAGATGATGCCTGGCACAGTGAGACACGCACGCGAGTTCAATTCCCTTCAGAGTCTGTATTGGCTTGATTATTTCGGCTGGAACGTAAGTGCAGGTTTGTTTGTACGGATCAGCTAATCGTACGAACGGCGAACGGCCTTTTTATTCCGACTAACCTGAGAGAGAAACACAGAACCAGTTTGCATGATTTCTGAGATGGCGACAAAACAACTTAGGTAGTATCAGGACGCAAAGCATGATGGATAGAAACGCGACGACCGGGACACGTGCTTCACGCATCAAAACCTCACAAAGATCCACTCGGCTTCAGCGACAGAAAATGGACCCAAAATCAGCACATAAATAATCTGCATGTTCTCTTTTAAGTCTAACTCGAAATGTGCATATTCATAAATGGAAGATTGTATTTTTTTTTTTTTAAATCCCCCCGACCGAAACGACCTGCCGTTAACCCTGTTCCCAAAGGACGATGCATCACAACCAACGATAAAAACCGAGCTCGGTAAAACACCACCAACGTCGATCACCATGGACACCATCCGCTTATATAAAAAGTCGAATATCTACACGGCGAGTGATTGAGAATCACACGGTTAAAAAGGTTATTACTTCACATTTCAGTTAGTCTGTAGGCAAGCGAGGCTCTTTCCATCTTACTTCGAATTAAAAGAGACGTACACGACCATAAAATAAAACATCGGATAAAACGTCGGAATCCTCTCCCGCCCGCTGCGCCCGCCTCCGACACTCGGTGCCCCGCCCTGACGGAAGAGGAGGATGGTGGATCCGTGTTGAGGAAAGAGTGCTTTAGTCCAAAACGCAGCCAGGGTTGAAGGGAGGTGAGGATGTAGATGGGTGGAGCGAAGAGGGCGTAGACGACGGTCGGGGGCAGCTCATCTCTTCCTGCGGCAGGTGCGTTTGTGATCGGCGTGCCAGTGCTCCTGCTGGCACTTGATGGAGCAGTAGGAGGTGTTCCAGCAGCAGTGGTACATGGCCTCTTCCTCGCAGTTATAGCACTGATACACAGAGAGAAGTGACGGAGCGATGTTAGAATTTTCACAGGTCACACTAAAGCACTTTTTTATTAAATTATGGTTTATTTAATGATATAATAATCCTGAACAGACTCGAAATTGGCTCTGATCTTCTAAAAACAGCCTTTTCCTGATACAGAAAACTATACTAAATGGCATTTGTTGCAGTGACCTCATGCATAAACATGTAGGGTTCATACTGGCTATATAGGATGATGTGGGCACATACAAAGAATGTGCCCAAAAAATAATAAAACATAAACAGGGTACAAAACCACTATATGGCCAATGTGGGGCGGCACTTATATATATATATATATATATATAGCAATTTCTCACACACCCACTGCTTCTTCTTGGTCTGCGAGATGAGCTGCTTGTGCTGGTTGACCATCTTCTTCATCTCCTCCATCAGCTCCTCTTTACATTTCTCTTTCACCTGCTTGCACTTGCGCTCCATCTCGGCCTGCGTGCTCGCCAGCGCTTTGCTCACCGCCTGCCTCTTCTCCTCCTCCATCTCGCCGCGGAGCTGTACGGGCAGAGAAAGATAGCGGTTATCGGCCTCCCCCGTGTTGGTGTTGGTGATACAGACTATCGGTTAAAAGCGACAGCGACAAGGCCAGGTCGGCTTGTTTTTTTACGTTTCTCCTGCCGGTCATATTTAGACATTACGCTTTATCCAAGCAGCGTCTCACAAATGCAGACAACATGGCAGACTCCCTGGATAAATGGCTAGCTTATTAGGATACGACGGTCAGTCAGTCTTTACCTAATTTTAGTGCTTGACAACACAAATTTTGCTTGTGTTGATCTTTCTGCTGTGGATCACCGCGGCCTCTCTGCACATTTTGAGTGCAATTAAATACTGGCATATTTTAGTATTTATTTAATACTTAATACTGACCAACAAATCCTTTTCAGTAACAGCGGTTGTTTGTTTGGTTCGTTATCATGGCTGAATAAAAGGTTCCATCTTTATAATCTTTATTTTATTAATTCTTTATAATAATTAATGAAAAGACTTTATATAGATTGGTGTGTTTGAGGAACTGTGAGGGTGTAGAGTTTAGCTGATTTATATATATATGTGTGTGTATGTGTGTGTGTGTGTATATATATATATATATGTGTGTATGTATGTGTATATTTATGTGTATGTGTGTATATTTATGTGTATGTGTGTATATATATATATATATATATATATATATATATATATACTGTATATATATATATATATATAGACTTGGGGGCTGAGGTTTGTTTGTCTTATAGAATTTTATTCAGGTGGAGCATAGAGGACATGTTTAACAGAGGGGGCGAGTGGGCACCTGGTCTTCCTATAGCAGGTAGGTATGAGTGAGTTTTGTGTGTCCAATACGGCATCTTGTGTAGATAATTAGTTCTCATTGTCTGTTATTATAGTACGATGGTACAGTAGTACAGTAGAGTTTATTGGTGGTAAACGTTTACCATACTTTTTGCCGAGCTTATGCGGCGTATGCTTTTAAGGCTGGTCTGAGATCAGATGGTGGGTAAGGACACTGTTGGAGCAGGGATGTTACGGCTTGCTTTGCCGTCAAGTCTGCTTGCTCATTTCCTTTAAGGCCAGTAACAGTGTAATAGATAGATTAGATAGATAGATTAGATAGATAGATAGATAGATGATAGATAGATAGATAGATAGATAGATAGATAGATAGATAGATAGATAGATAGATAGATAGATAGATAGATAGATAGATTATTAAAGTACAAAGAATTAAAGTACACAAGTAATGTTGTACACACTAAAAATGTAGTATGTCTTTTAAAAAGCTTAAGAAGTATTCTAGCATTAAATATTTTAGATGAGATATGTAGTATGTGATATACTAAGCTGTTGTAGTGTTAAATAATAACAGATATGTATTATAGTCTTTATAAACAGAGTGCTAGAACATGCTCCATGTGTCTGTCCTGATAGTAGTTTAGTGTTCAGTGATGTCCCGAGCTAGTGAAGCATTATACAGCTTCAGTAAGTATAATAATGTAATAAATAAAAACAAAACATCTTTATTTACAAGATTTGTAAATCTGCTGCAGCTATTTATCACTTTTATTCACTCAGAGATCACAAACACAAATCATTAACATGAACGGTTTGGGTCGTGATCTCAGCAGAACTCCGGCTTTGAACCTCACCTTGTCCAGAGCCTCCTTGAGCACCCGCTCGGTCTCGCGCTTGTTCTCGGCCTTCATCATCTCCTTGACGTTGCTGAACATTTTGGTGTACTTGTCGTGGCACATGTTTTGGCAGCTGCCCTCGTTGAGCGTCTGGGTGGCACGGTGCAGCGTGCGGGCGGCGGGGGAGGACGACGAGGACGACTTTTTGGTTTGGGTGGACACGGACGTGCGCTCGGGCTGCTGGGAGGCCGCCGTGGGGATCTCTTGACTCGAACTCACCGCCTCTATACCCGGCTCTTCTGGCTCTTGCTGAAACGGGAGATGAGTGAGCTGATGAGAACTGTTCACTGTTACACACTGAGAAAACTGACAAATCTACTGGATATGGGGTTATGAGGGCAAGTGGTACCTCTTCTTTGGGGTCGGATGCTTGAGAACGACGACTCTTTTTGGCTTTTGGCTCTTGGTTACCTTTAGACTGATGTTCATGAGAAAAGAGAGAATATAATAGTAATAATAAACACTGTGCAGGTGTTATATTAAATAAATCTTCTTTAAAAATAAATAAAAAAGCTTCATTAATAGTCATTTAATTATGGTAAATCATAATATTAACATATTAGTATGCTGGCCTCCTACCACTGAGATCCAGGAATCGATCCTCAGTGGTGCTATCGGCCGGTCGGGCGTCTGTTTAGACATGACAACCCTAAAGCACCAGTGACTTGTCCAGCAGCTTGTGTCCCAGTATTTCAAATAACAACTACAAGGATGGGCACGGTGGTCAGGGTCCTTTCTGTGTGGAGTTTGCATGTTCTCCATGAGCCTGTGTGGGTTTCCTCTGGGTGCTCTGGTTTCCTCCAACAAGTCCAAAGATGTGCAGTCAGGCTACTTAGAGATACAAAATTGCCCCAAGTGCGAGTGTGTGAAACTGTGATAGACCTGCAACCTGTGGGAAGATGTAGCCTAGTGGTTACTGGCCTAGTAATCAGAAGGTTGCTGGTTCAAGCCTCACCACTGCCACTGTTAAGCCCTTGAGCAAGACCCTTAACTGCTTAGATTGTATACTGTCACAACTGTAGGTGGCTTTGGATAAGGTGTCTGCTAAATGCCGAAAATGCCCAATGTAGTGGACCCACTGTGACCCTGACCAGGATAAAGCGGAGGTAAAATAGACAATGCATGACTAAATGAAATGAATAAACGAGCTCACCTGCTCGTTGCTAGTGGAGGAGATGCTGGACTCGGCCTCGTCCTGGCGCTCCTCGGGCCGCCCCTTCCATGCGCGTCCGTCGCGCAGGAAGCGCTGGTGCATCTCCAGCTCCTCGCACGCCTTCTTCCACCCACTGCTGCGCTTCACCTGCAGCTGCTGCACATTCACCGTGATGTCCTGGATGTTATCGGACGGGATCCAGGCTCTGCAGCAGACGCGTCACAACACAGCGACATCAATACAAGAGCAAGCTAATCACTATCTGTCTTATAAGTGACGGTGCTGATAGATTTAAAGAGGAAAATGAGTATTAGCTTCACCTTTGGTGCTGGTGTCCAAAGAAGCGCACATCTACCTGGTTTCCTTCTCTCTGCATTACCTTGGCAGGCCAGTACCCGAATCCCTTCATCCTAGCCCAAACCAGCTCGTGATTAGGCGCCTAAAACACACACAAACCTCTCCTCGTGATGGGTAACAGAGAGCAGTACAGAAATTACATCAGGGTAGCCAGAAAGTGTGGTACTTACGCAAGGGTAGCAAAACCAGTTGTCAGGCCTGGCATTGGACAGATGGAAGCAGTTCCTACACAACAGTAACTCATTCAGCTGGGCGGAGGGAACACAGATATACAGACAAACCGTCAATTATGAATGAAAATGACCATTTTTAAACACAGATGCATCTGTAAGGTTATAAAATGATGGATAAATTAATAATAAACAACATGTGGGCAGTTGTAGCCTAGCAGTTAAGGTCCTGGACTAGTAATCGAAAGGTCGCTGGTTTAAGCCCCACGACTGAGAGGTTGCTGCTGTTGGGCCCTTGAGCAAGGCCCTTAGACTGTTTAATAACACAGTACTGTGAGTCGTACAGTTGTAGCCTAGTGGTTAAGGTCTTGGGCCCTCACTGTTGGGCCCTTGAGCAAGGCCCTTAACCCTAAATTGCTTAGACTGTCTAATGTCTCAGTACTGTAGGTCGCTTTAGGGCAGTTGTAGCCTAGTGGTTAAGGTACTGGACTAGTAATCGAAAGGTCGCTGGTTCAAGCCCCACCACTGACTGGTTGCCACTGTTGGGCCCTTGAGCAAGGCCCTTAACCCTAAATTGCTAAGACTGTATACTGTCACAACACTAAGTCGTTTTGGATAAAAAAAGCATCTGCTAACTGCCGAGAGTGTAAAATATATAGACATTTATTCGTACCTCATGGCATGTGTCGTTGTAAAGAAGTCTGGCGATTTCAGTCTGATCGCTGTGTGCTGTTAATAAAACAAAACAACCTTGAGACGTGAACAACGACCTTGACTTTGATCATCTAAAGCCTCGCAGCCACCCGGGCGCGATCAGACTGACCTCCGTGCAGTATAGCCGTGTTGTGGACGATCAGCTGGGCGTCGGCCTTAAACTCGTCGAAGTTCTTGTACTTGCCCTCGGAAATGTTCTGCAAGTAGAAACAGGAGTAACTAAACGCGCGCACACACACACACACACACACACACACACACACACGAGTGCATAATGTAGTTCAGAAAGTTTGATAATCAGGTGCATTTTGGGACGTTTATTAGTCAGTCTAATAAAGCTTTTGGGTTTATACTAACTTAGTTTAGTTCTTGTTGCAAGCATTACAACACTTGAAGGGTTCCTGGGACGTTAAATGCATTAGATCATTAGAATTGAGAGAACTTGCATGCTAGTTAATGCTTCCCTGTAGGGCCGTCCTGGGAAATTAAAAGGTATTAAAAGACACACGTGTTCAGCATTATCTCCGAAAATAACTCCTCTGCAGTTAATCGCGACGGTCCAGCACTGTGTTTTGTGTTAATGCAGTCTCAGAAGCATCGCATGAAGGCAGATTTATTTATTTATTACTCATTTATTAACTGGACAATTATTGATTTATTTATATATTAAGCAGGCACTTTACATAAAAGAACAAAATGTAAAACCATTGGAATTCCCAGGATTTCTGAATTACAGACCTGTAAAATCTCATCTAATATAATTAACGTCTTTCTTAGTAGCAGATGAACTAAACACACAAACAACTGTACTGCACATTTCTTTATTATACTCTCTGAGAGGTCAAATACAATCGAAAACAAGCAAAACAACATCCTCAAAGCTCAAGGCTTGTAGTTTTTGAGATGGGATTTCAAGTGTGGGCTGCACCACAAATCATTTCAACTATAAAGCAAAGTTTTGCTGGCTTGGGACCGGACAGCTTGCAATCATTACGAAATCAATGAATTTAAAAGAGCGTCAAACCGTTTTACAGGAAACCTAATAAAAGTTCCAGTCTGGAACGAGAATGATTGTGCTTAATAAAGTATAAAGTCCAACCAGTATGTAATTAGTTCACGCTATATAAGCTGCCCACACTATAAGTGTACTTTTCCCACCAATTTTCTCCCTAATCTAGTCGTATCCAATTACATTGCATTACACTTCCTCTGTACCGATACTACCCTCCACCGCTGACTCCGACACGTGTGCAGTACCGACTGCATCCTTTCACCTGCACGAGACGAGTTCATATGCCGATCAGCTTTGTGTACAGAGAGCCACACCATGTCCACATTGTTGCCCGACTCTGCACAGGTGCCATCAATCAGCCAGCAGAGATAGTAGAAACCTGTAGCTGAATGAACAGCAGCCAATCGTTGCTCATGTGGCCGCCCAGTCCAGCCCGACGTGTTCGAAATGCCAGCTCTGGTGCGCTAGCGTGTTTTAACGCTGCGCCACCTGAGCGGTGAGTATAGTTTAGTTTTAAACACCGTGTAAGGTTGTCATATGTGTTTTATTCGCTATTCTGTGTTATTTAGTGAAGCTGCATCTGTCGTCTATGTATGTCCATTATATGAGATGCTTAGATGCATAGTTTTGTTATTGAGAGGAATTTTAGGAGTGTTTTTGCTTTTGTTTTGTTGAATAGTTCCTTCATGGTCTTTGCTGTTGGGATCTGTTGTCTATTACGGTCATAAATGATACGTTCCAAGATTAAATGTTTTATTGTAGGTTGTTTGGCATGCTGCACAATATCAGATACATGTGTGTTACTACTATTAGGGATTAATGGAGAATAAAACATTTATGGGTACTTACTGCAGGGATCTTGGTTTTATTTGTGTGTGTGTGTGTGTGTGTGTGTGTGTGTGTATATATATAATATAATATAATATAATAGAATAGAATAGAATAGAATAGAAAGCCTTTATTTGTCATATATACACATGTACAGTACAACGAAATTCTTTCTTCGCCTATCCCTGCTTGTTTTGGAAGCTGGGGTCAGAGCACAGGGTCAGTCATTGCACAGCGCCCCTGGAGCCGAGAGGATCAAGGGCCTTGCCCAAGGGCCCAACAGTGGCTGCATGGCAGAGCTTGAATTCGAACTCTCAACCTTTCAGTTAATAGTCCAAAGCTCTACCCACTAGGCTACCACTGTCCCCCAATAATATATAGAGTATTAATGTTTCCAATAAACATATGACCTATATATTAAATCTAGCCATATGTGATGGTACCCACCTCCTGTATGTTATCCACATCCAGTGCAGTGTGGATCAGTCTCTTATACATGGGCTGCTTCGTCTCTTTACCTTTCTTGTGCAGGTCGACAGCCTGAAGAACAAAGAAAAATGATCAAATATCGAAATATTTGGGTCACAAAAAAATAAGAGAGAAAAAAAAACCTGTATTTGGATTAGCTAGGGAGCAAGAAGAACCTACCCGCTCTTTCATACGGGCAAGAATGAACCTTAAGTATATGGCCATTTCCTGTTTGGAAAAGGTCCTCTTTTTATTACCCTGTGGGAGACATCAAAACAGGAATAGCAGGCATTGTGTTAAGAAAGCAGTGATTTTTCTCACCAATAAGGTCCAATATAAGCCTGCGTTCACACCAAAATGGATGCGTGAATGAGGGGTTAGATCTTAAAATCTGCTTTAAAAAGCGTTTTAATAATGCCGTAGAGTTCCAGACATCATCCAGGCACTTTCTTCCATCACCAGTTGTTTAAATATATGTATGTGTGCGAGTGTGTGTGTGCCCACCCTGCAGATCACACACTGCCAGTGAGAGGTGGCGTCTCGGGGCCGGAGCTCATCTGTGATGCAGCGTAGGTGATAGACGCGAAAGCAGCTCTCGCACTCCAGCACGTCCCCCGGGAGGTGGCACTCGAAGCAGTACCAGTCGTGGCTTTCTGCCTCCCATTCCTGGAACACACACACAGCAAACTGATCCAATCCACCCTCTGCCCAGAGCCTCAGGGGGATCATGTCATCTCCATCCCTCACATGATGCTGAGAGAGGTTGGCCCGTCTGGTATAAAGGAAAAGCAGCTGCCTCATCATTCATATTACATTTTTACAGCCACATAGTTGCTAATTCATGGACACGTCCGACTTCATATTTCCAACAAGTCAACGGACCAGTGTTTTCTACTGTTAGTTAAAGATCACTTGGTTATTAATTGTACAAAAACAATAATTTGTGTCTTTAAATGTGGAATTATAGAAGCTGTTTGGCATCGTTTTTCACATTTCTGATTTTCCAAAATCATTTAAGCGTTCATTGAATGATTTTCTAGGTCATAAACCGATGAATCGTTTAGAATTAAACATGGGTGTGCTAAAATATTTATGCACTTCCCCCTTTTTTTAGTCGTATCCAGTTACCCAGCTGTATCTGCTGTACTGCTGCAGCCTCGGACCCTGACTGAGAAGGGTTGTACCTGACACACACCCCCTCTGAGACATGCTTTTTTTTTTTTTTACCTGGGGCGGCACAGTGGTTCAGTGAATAGCACTGTCGCTTCACAGGAAGGAGGTCTTGGGTTCGATCCCCAGGTGGGGCGGTCCAGGGCCTTTCTGTGTGGAGTTTGCATGTTCTCCCCGTGTCTGCGTGGGTTTCCTCCCACAGTCAAAAAACATGCAAATGAGGTGGATTGGAGATACTAAACTGTGTTCGACATTAAACTTGTGAAGCGATGAACCTTGTGTAACGAGTAACTACCGTTACCTGTCATGGATGTAACTAAAGTGTAAAACATGACATTAAAATTTTAATAAACAAACAAACAAACGTTTCACCTGTGAGTACACAGAGGCATCAGTATCTCATGTAGGTGCCAGCAGAGGCCCTAATAGCAGCAGTAATGTCCACAACAATATGGGCATTAAAGTGCTAAAAGATCAGAACGCCAATCAGCATAAAGGGTCAGAATGAGCTGTTACACTTAGACGTGATAAGTGGACGTGATAAACCAGCAACTCAGTGACCGCAAAGATTTCATTTAAACGGTCAGAAGCTTAAAGAAAAGTAGTTTTTAAACTCTTACTTTTAAGAGACGTTACAACTTAACATTTTGTATGACCTTCCAATCAAAATGTACAACATAAAACCCCATGTGTGTTACAGTTAATGACCATTTAAATCAAACCATACTTGGAAATATTTTAAATCACAATCACATTCTCACATGCCACACTCACAGTCATCACGTTTTCACACCATGAACTATTCGGACTTCTCCAGCTTTAACCAAGAATGAAAAAAATAAAGAATTAACGTTTTGATAAATCACCGCCACCACACCGGTATCTGGTCAGACGAGACAGAAACGTATGTCTGAGTGGATGCGCTTGTATTCCGGTAGCCTCTGCAACAAGAAGGTGGCTGGATATTTAGCTGGAACAGTTACAGGACGCGGAAGAGCGGCGCTGCTTCGGCACCGAGCCCGTCTCCATTAGAGTTCAGAGGGTGTCACGGGTGAACTCGAACGCTAGTGAAGAAGGTGTGTTTGGAAACAAGAGGTGTGTGAAACGGAACAATTGTGCGAGGAAAGAGTTGAAAAACTCGGAGTGCTAATAGAGAGAGAGAGAGAGAGAGAGAGGGAGAGAGAGAGAGAGAGAGAGAGATGGCAACTACGGGGCATTCACTAACATAACAGATTCACATGGATAACCAAACACGGGGCAGCTTCGAAGCTTGATGAGGCTTGTGGACAGATTCTGCAAATATCAGCACTTTTGATTCTTGATATTTATATACTTATATGTATATATGTAGTTGTCGCAGGGCGCAGGGTCAGCCATTGTGCTCCAGGGTTAAAGGTCTTGCTCAAGGGCCCAACAGTGCCTGCATAGCGGAGGCTGCACTTGAACCAGCAATCTTCAGATTGATAGCCCAAAGCTCGACCCACTAGGCTACCCTCATGTTACTTGTTCAGTAATAGCCTAGTGGCTAGAGCTGTGGGTTGCCAGCTAGAATGTTATGGGTTCGAATCCTGGCTCTTCCATGCAGCTACTCTTGGGCCTCATATTGAGACAAATGACAAATATAGGCACCCAATATGCGCTGGATGAATATATGTACAGCGCCCCTGGAGCAGAGGGTTAAGGGCCTTGCTCAAGGGCCCAACAGTGCCTGCATAGCAGAGACTGGATTTGAACCGACAAGCTTCAGATTGATAGCCCAAAACTCGACCCACTAGGCTACCTTCATGTTACTTGTTTAGTGGTAGCCTAGTGGCTAGAGCTGTGGGTTGCCAGCTAGAATGTTATGGGTTCGAATCCTGGCTCCTCCATGCAGCTACTCTTGGGCCTCATATATAGGCACCCTATATGTGCTGAATGAATATATATTTATGGCGCCCCTGGAGCAGACATGGTTAAGGACCTTGCTCAAGGGCCCAACAGTGGCTGAATAGCAGAGCCTGGATTTGAATTCCGATCGACAGCCCAAAGCTCAACCCTCCAGGCTACCACTTTTTCCTATTATATAGAGGATATTATATATGTTATTACATAGAATAATGCCTTTTATTTGCAGTCTGATGAACAGCCACATCGAGTCCGAAGCTCGTCCCGTGCGCAGGCTACACAAACTACAAACTACGGTAAAAAGATCGAGTTAGTGAGTAAAAATCACAGCAAATTAACAGCAGCCTACCTTGCTTCCCTCAGCCATCGGTTCCTGCGATTGCTAGTGATCCAAAAAACATTGTTTACAATTCTAGCTCGGAGCAAGAGCAGGCCGAACCCGCTCTACCTCAGAGCTGCTGGACCACGTGTGGTCAGTCTCTGTGTCAAATCACATACTACTGATACTGCTCAACAATGACAGTGTTAATAGTGTACTAAGTATGCATACTTTACGGCTGGACAGACCCGAGTATTTGTAATGCTGTTATTCTGCTTTTGGCTCTGGCATCATTGCTGAGCTCAGAGTACTTGATTGATCACCAATAGTTTGCAATAAGCTGAGGAACATCAGAGCCTTGGCGTCTGATCGGCTACTGGGAAAAATCACCACACGCTACATAAACACTTGTGTGAGTATGATAGAAAGAAAGGCTTGGACGCCATTCAAAAGCATTTAGGTCGTGTACAGTGGGTCTTAGTGATATGTTTTACACATGTGCCTGATTGTAAAGCCCACAATGCTGCTAGAGAAACATTAAAGATAGATTTTTTAACTCAGCTTCAGCTGGCTGCTCTAAACCTGCACTGAGGAATCTAAATGACTACTGGTGACACCTCATTGGCTCAAATATGTAGAGGCCAAAGCTCTGATCTAACTTTGGTGATCTAGATATTTTTCCCATAAATTGTCCCCCTTTATTCCCCCAATCGAATCATTTCCAATCCCTGAATGTGAATCCGCATTCGCTTACACAACCCCTGATTTGATCTGCGATTGCTTTTTATCACTTGCCAGCGTCGGGTCCCTACAAAGACCCGTATCGCGTACGGAGAGCCACGCTAAAGCTCCGTGTGACTCTATTAGTCAGTCACCATAAGCAATAATTCAAGGATTGTCAGAAAAGGTTCAGTTCAAGCTGTTCTTTATTGGCATGGCAATGAACAACATTCCGCCAGGTAGTATTAAAAATAAACCAATATGAAGTCTGTCAAATAAAATATTAATAAATTATAACAATAATGTAAAAAAATAAAGAAAAGACTTTGAACAACTTACCATCTCATCCCCAGGCAGCCAGTAGCCTTCTTGCTCAACCCCGGCTTTCGAACCCTTGCAGCCCACAGTGAGGGTCTCCACCACCAAGCCGTCCTTCACCGCCAACGCCAGCTGCCTGGCGGTCTCTTTGGGGTGCATCCGGTACATGCGACTCAAATACCTGCGTCAAAATGGCAAAACGTTGCTAAACCTTTGGATACCCACTTCCCATTCGGCGTTTCACCTTTGCTCGGTTTTGCGGTATTAATAAATAAATAAGAGTGAAAGACTTTTACTTAGAAATTCGATCCATGTTTGCGATCTGCTTCTGGTTGCGGATGACTTCGATGGCTGACCACACATACTGGACGACTTTGGGGTCGGCCTGCCTCTTTTTCAACACCCGCGACATGGTTGCTGACTCGCACCTGAAACAGAACGAGGGTACGTTACAGTGGCGCTTCTTAATCCTGGTCTTGGGGTACAGCCTAATTTAGGTTATGTTAATTTTGGTAATTTGTTAAGTTGTGACTTTATTCTGGTCAGGGTCGTGGTGCATACAGTTTCCCCAGAATCAGTGGGAGAAATGTAGTAACCGCACCACCATAACCCCCCAAACCAACACATGTGAAGGGTAGTGGACTATTGTATATACAGCTGTTCCAAACCAGCACCCGCTTTGTTTATATGAAACAATCTGATATATTTAACAGGTAAATAATAAGTTTATTTCCATTTTAGTTACATTAAATGTTAATCTAATTAAGTGTAAACCTAAAAAACACTATAAAGTTGCACGTCAGTACAACAGCTGGAGCAGATGCTGGGTTTAAGCTGTACGTCAAGCCCGTACTTGTTGAGTCAAACAAAAAACTTTAAGCCGATATTTAGAGACTGACTCGCTCAGTGAGACACTAACAATGTTAACAGGAAACCATACAACACCTTTCACCCAGCATACATATTTATATACACTCCTTACATTACATCACACACATCACACAAGCAAAAGTGCACAACATGATATAAAACAAAGCAAGATCCGTATTAAGAATTGAGCGTGTACTTAAATATTTAAGAGAAGTTAAAAGTGCACCCCATCCATCCAATCCATTGAGTCCCAATGCTGTTAAAAGGTCCGAGTGGCACTACAGTTAAATATTTAAGGTAACGCTCTGTTAAACTAAAGCATAAAACATTGGATTTGTGACTCAAGTAACTGAGTACCGTCCCTCAAACAGGGATTTTTTTTTTTTCAAACAGGGAAAGAGTAGGAAAATTGGGTCGATGTTCTTAATCACACATCAGTAGATTTTAAATCAGTACACACAGACAGTAGTTGTAATCTAATGTGCAGTCTATATATATTCATAAAACCTTGATGTACAAAATACTCAAACAGCCCATTCTAAAAACAACAACCTTACTGGGCTTGTCCAGGGTTTCCCACTTTGCAACTAAAACAAGCAAAGGTTATGCAAAATATAGGTTCCAATCCCAATGTAAATGATGCAAGGCAGCATTATATGAACACAGACTCCTCAGAATTATGCTTTGTGATGTGCCGTGTTCATGCAGGTCATGAACCGCAAGTGGATTCTGATTATAAGCTAATTGAAATAATCATCACTTGGTAAAACAAATAGCCAAATGTTCCATCATACACTGTGGTGATCAATCACTAGTGTGTTCAGAGTTGGTTATCATTCGTTGGCAAGTAATATATGAGGTATAAAAATGTACTCATTATAATTATTTCCAAAACTGACATATTGTTACAGCCCAATGAACGAGACACTTGATTCTATTGCAGATGTTGTTACTGTTATATGTTGGTATGTGTTATGGGACACAATGAACATATATACAGGGGTTGGACAATGAAACTGAAACACCTGTCATTTTAGTGTGGGAGGTTTCATGGCTAAATTGGACCAGTCTGGTGGCCAATCTTCATTAATTGCACATTGCACCAGTAAGAGCAGAGTGTGAAGGTTCAATTAGCAGGGTAAGAGCACAGTTTTGCTCAAAATATTGCAATGCACACAACATTATGGGTGACATACCAGAGTTCAAAAGAGGACAAATTGTTGGTGCACGTCTTGCTGGCGCATCTGTGACCAAGACAGCAAGTCTTTGTGATGTATCAAGAGCCACGGTATCCAGGGTAATGTCAGCATACCACCAAGAAGGACAAACCACATCCAACAGGATTAACTGTGGACGCAAGAGGAAGCTGTCTGAAAGGGATGTTCGGGTGCTAACCCGGATTGTATCCAAAAAACATAAAACCACGGCTGCCCAAATCACGGCAGAAATAAATGTGCACCTCAACTCTCCTGTTTCCACCAGAACTGTCCGTCGGGAGCTCCACAGGGTCAATGTACACGGCTGGGCTGCTATAGCCAAACCTTTGGTCACTCGTGCCAATGCCAAACGTCGGTTTCAATGGTGCAAGGAGCGCAAATCTTGGGCTGTGGACAATGTGAAACATGTATTGTTCTCTGATGAGTCCACCTTTACTGTTTTCCCCACATCCGGGAGAGTTACGGTGTGGAGAAGCCCCAAAGAAGCGTACCACCCAGATTGTTGCATGCCCAGAGTGAAGCATGGGGGTGGATCAGTGATGGTTTGGGCTGCCATATCATGGCATTCCCTTGGCCCGATACTTGTGCTAGATGGGCGCGTCACTGCCAAGGACTACCGAACCATTCTGGAGGACCATGTGCATCCAATGGCGGTGCCGTGTATCAGGATGACAATGCACCAATACACACAGCAAGACTGGTGAAAGATTGGTTTGATGAACATGAAAGTGAAGTTGAACATCTCCCATGGCCTGCACAGTCACCAGATCTAAATATTATTGAGCCACTTTGGGGTGTTTTGGAGAAGCGAGTCAGGAAACGTTTTCCTCCACCAGCATCACGTAGTGACCTGGCCACTATCCTGCAAGAAGAATGGCTTAAAATCCCTCTGACCACTGTGCAGGACTTGTATATGTCATTTCCAAGACGAATTGACGCTGTATTGGCCGCAAAAGGAGGCCCTACACCATACTAATAAATTATTGTGGTCTAAAACCAGGTGTTTCAGTTTCATTGTCCAACCCCTGTATATACTAGGTATAAGTGTGTTATAATGTAGTCATTACATTTATTTCCGATTTCCAAATCACGGTATACCGTCCAAAACTGACATATCGTCACAGCCCAATAAATGAGACACTTGATTCCATTGAAGATGTTGTTACTGTTATATGTTGGCATGTTTTAGGGACACAATGAACATGGACATGTATATATGAGGTATATAAGTGTGTTATAATGTACTCATTATAATTATTTCCAAATCACGGTATACCGTCCAAGACTGACGTTACAGCCCAATGAATGAGACACATGATTGTTGAAGATGTTGTTACTGTTATGTGTTGGCATGTTTTATGGGACACAATGAACATATATATATATATACTACGTATATAAGGGTGTTATAATGTTAATGAGACACTTGATTCTACTTAAGATGTTGGTACTGTGTTTAATATGTTGGCATGTTTTAGGGGACACAATGAACATGGAAATGTGTGTATGTATATGAGTATGTATATGTGCATTTCTGGCATACCGTTACAGCCCAATGAATGAGACACTTGATTCTATTAATATAAGGTACTCATTACAATTATTTCTGATTTACAAATCACGGTATACCGTCCAAGACTGACATACCATCACAGCCCAGTGAATGAAAGACTTGATTCTATGACTTGATTCATTACTGTTATAATATAACCCAGTAATTGTGGTTAAACCCACATTTCAGGCTCTAGAACGATGTCCGAACCCACACATAGAATACGAAAAGCACCAAAAAGGCAAAGAACAGCAGATAAACAATGAATATCAGTAAACACATAGTTTGTACTATAGTAGGTTTGACAGCTGACAGTTATTAAACAATAACAGTAAAGTCCTGAAGCTGCGTTCCTGTTCTGTGCGACCTGATATGCTACGTGTGACCGAAACAACGAACATCCTGCAAAAGGCCCTTCTAAAAACCACTATAATAAAGCAACAGTTATTAAATATTAATTTTCATTTAATGTATATCACATTAACACACTTTCAGAGAGTCAAACAGCACAAAATAGAAGAGAAAGCAGATGTGGCTGCTTCGCTAGACGGTCTTGTTGTTGCTAACAGGCTACGCAGACGCCATGTTGATATTCCTCCTCTGCTTCAAGACAAAACCAGACAGTCGGCAGCGGGTCGTACTGGTTCCCACAAACGACACACGAATTAAACCGCTTTAATCGTCCCACTTACCGCTTAGAGTTAGTGTAACCTCTCGCCTTTGGGTCGCTTTTCTTGCTGATACTGTTACATTTGTGTTTCCGGAGTTAAATGTCACAATTGCACTGACCACAGTTCAGCTCAGAGCGGGTAAACACGAGCGGCAGAAAACTCGGGCTGAATTCCGAATCACTCCCGATTTTCTTTTTAGGTGCACTGGGTAGGGGATGACGGAATGCAGTGTGCACCCTGCGTAGTGCACTATGTACGGAAATGCATAGAGATTTGTTATTCGTCCTGGATTTAGTCGCTGGAGAACTCTAGCGGCTAGACGTGATCTCTGGCTGCACGAAGCACAAAATTTCACAAACTGACAATAACAAAGATGATTTTAGGTTTTTTTTTTAATTAAATAACTAAATGCCAATTTAATGTTTGGCTGATTGAGTTAAAGAAAACAAACTTTAATTGTGGGGATTTTTTGCACATTTTAGGTCACAATTTTAATGACTAAGTTAAACAAATTGGTCAAATATAACATATTAAATGTGCCAGACATAAATATACCAAAAATTAGCAGTTGAATAGGAAATACAGTGAGCAGTTTGCTTTCTGTAGAGAGGTTTTCTTAATCTTAACAACTGGGCCAAGGACCAAAAGTGGGCCGCAAACTGCCCTCCAGTAGTATTCAGATCTGCACTCATTAAAACCCAAAAATACCTCCATAAGCCCAAACATGAGGTAACTGATGAACTGATGAAAGTCTAGAAGATGACCAACTTAAACTGTGCAGCAACAGATGAGCGATCATCTCTGACTTTACATCTACAAGGTGGACCATCTAGGTAGGAGTGTCTAATAGAGTGGACAGTGAGTGGACACGGTGTTTACAAACACACTAACACACCACCACCATGTCAGTGACACTGCAGTGCTGAGACTGATCCACCACCTAAATAATACCTGCTCTGTGGGGGTCCTGACCATTGAGGAACAGGGTGAAAGCAGGCTAAAACAGTATGTAGAAAAACAGATGGGCTACAGTCAGTAATTGTGGAACTACAAAGTGCTTCTATATGGTAAGTGGAGCTGATAAAATGGACAGTGGGTGTAAAAAACAAGGAGGTAGGCCGCAAACTGCCCTCCAGTAGTACTCAGATCTGCACTCATTAAAACCCAAAAATACCTCCATAAGCCCAAACATTAGGACCACACCCCAAAAAGATGCACCGCGATTCCTATTTTGTACCAACTGTGCTAGTTAAAGACCAGTGTGACTTTGATAGAGACCAATTGCCATGGCCAGACGACTGTCTATGGCCAATATTTCCAAAATAGCAAGGGGTGCTCACAGAAAGGATTGGTGAGTACTTAACAACGGTGTTCCGAGAGAGACAAGCCATAGCATAACAACTTAAAATAAAAAGTTACATATTAGGGGCTTATTTATGATCCCAGTATGGATGTACTCTATGGATTACCATCAAAAATGCCCTCAAATTACTCTAAAAACGTTTTAACATTATTTTGCATACAATTATTCAAATGCATTTAGTTACAATATGACAAACAGTACAGAATTACACAAACTTATTAATAAACAATCATATTAATAAACCCAACAACAGACAGACCTGAGATTTATAACCTCAACACATGGGTCACATGGCCACCCAGTATTCAGTAAAATGTACAGTACTGTAATATCAGAATCAATCACAAGATGGTGGTCTACAATAGAAAATCCAGGGGTAGAGCTTCTAGGATCCATGAACATAGAATCACCCGTGTAAGCACCCTGCTGCACCACCCTTCTGATTTATTGGCCACATAGGTGCAATTTGTAGGTCATTAACTGATGGTAGGTTATTTTATTTGTTTAGATACTTCTATTTGTTTAGTTCTTACCACTTCTTTAGAAACCATTCACGGCTCAGCAGTGTTACTGACATGGTAATGCCATGGTCATGGGATTTTTGGGTGTATTTGTAGGTGTATCAGGAGCAGCAGTGTGTAGGAAGCTTAAAACACATCAGTGTTTGGGCCCTAACAGATAATATGAATATTTAAAGGCCTGATTAAGACTTATTGTGCTATTTAGTCATCCTATTGTTAATGTATAACTAAGGCAAGCTCATATTTGTAACCCAGTTCAACAGGAAGCTTAAAACTACTCAAACACAAAAGACGTAATTGTAATAAAATTCCAATTAAACTCACTTTAATTAAACTTTAGGGTTCTTTCACCCCAATGTTCTTAGTGTGATTAATTTGCATCTGTTTTTACCAAAGGTGTCAAAGATTCTGGAACTAATTCTATTCAAATCCATACAATCAATCAATCAATCAATGAAACCAACATATTCTGTCAGCAGTCACTCTCTTACTTCAAACTCTTCATAGCTGTCAAATGACGGAGTCTGTGATCCAAAACTCTGGCAAACAAAAGACAACAAGACCTTCCTGGGCTCTACTATTTACATTAGCATGTCATAACAGGACTAGAGAGGGGACTCGGGTACTGCAGGAAAAAAGTAAACAAAGAAAAGTAGCTGCTTTAAAGCCTGCCAGAGATAAAGAAAGTGGTTCGGATGAGCAGCCATGACAAAGATCACCATTCTGATTCTGTATTCATATTCTCTACAGTTTGGAAATATTCACAACCCTAATAAAGGCTGGGTCACTGTACATCCAGTCTCACGTTGTTTCCTGCCAGGTGCCCTATTGGCAGATTAACTTGGACTGGAGTTTGTTTACATTTTTGTCTTCATTGTAACAACGGAATATTCGAAAGCCCAAATGAACCGTTAAACATTTAAACAAGCGGTTCAATATTTGGAGCAAAGCTGACATTTATTGTGCTGATACTTAAGGAAAGAATATGCCAATAAGCAACTAGAAACCAAACGAAATCTAAATAGCTTTAATCTAAGCATTACAAATGTTTGTTAGAATGGAATTTGTTTAATTGTTGGACGCTTTAAGTACACACTGTTCGACTTTAAATGTCATCTGCTGCTAGAAAGCTGATTCTTGTATCTGATAGGTGTGTTGCAGTTGAAGTTAAAATCAGAATTTGATTTGTCACTGCAATGTTATTTTTTGTACATACATAGTTTTGTGCTACCTTTATTTGTCAGTCAGCAATTAAAGATAAAATGAAATAAGTGACCAGAATAGGACCATTAAAAACCACTAATACAGAATAATAAGACAATTCTTTTATTGGGGTTTCTGGGTGGAAAACACACCAGTACATAACTTATCCATCACAAATGCACTATAATGTAAGTAAGAAAGTCAGTGGGAGAGTGTTTTAAATGTAAATTTCCATTTATGGAAACCAATTTTCAGCGCTTCAAAACTATTTCGAGCATCTTTGCATTCCAAAGTCCAAACATGTCACGTTGTACAAATGTTTAACCATATATGCAGATAAAGTATGAACTGGCTGTTTTAGTAACATAAAATGTGAAATTATTTAGCAAGGAAAACATTTGTGCTTAGAATCTGGCATCATGTGACAACTGACAAAATGACCGTGTTTCCAGTGAAAGGTGAGCAGGGTGGTTCGGGTGGTTCGGATGATCAGATGCCATGAATGAACGTCTTTATTTGTCGTTTACACATACACAGGTGTACAGTACAGTGAAATTCGTTGTTTGGAAGCTAGGGTCAGACCTTGTTTTAGAGCCAAGAGGGTTAAGGGCCCAACAGTGGCTGAATGGCCAAGCTGGAATTCAAACCCTCAACCTTTTGATAGAAAACCCAAAGCTCTACCTACTAGGCTACGACTGTCCCTGAAAAAATCAGGGGAGAGCGTGAACACAGTCCCCCACTATCAGAAATTATGCAGTCGAGATTCCCACATTTGCAAAATTCGCAGGGGTCAGCACAACCGGTGTGCAATTGGCTGAGCCTCGCCCTGGGTGAACCAGCTTCTTGATCATGGTCTCGCCCCTGCCATGTGTATGCCACGTGTATGACATAAAATCTTGCTCCTAATGCATTGTATAGCTAAAGTAGAACGTTGCACTGAAATAAATACTAATATGAGACTAATATGAGACAGTGGGTCACAAATAATAGACTTTTATGTGGCTGATTTACTGACTGATCATTACTGGCTCACTTTGCAGGTGATCCCACCTTAGAATCACTTATGCAGCTTTTCCCCTGCATTATTAATACAGAAAAATCAAAACATTTGTATTATTTTAAACAATAAAGGTTTCTTTTGCTAGATATATAGAATTTATTGTAAAATATCTTGGTTTTTTTTCCAGTGCAACAACTGGTGCAGTGCACTAGCGCCCCTACTGGACAACAAAACAAATTACAAATCTTAATGATTAATATTTTCATTATAAAACTATAATAAATCGCCTCACAGCATCTGTGTGGAGTTTGTATGTTCTCCTCATGTCTGTGTGGATTTCCTCCAAGAGCTCCAGTTTCCTCCCACAGTCCAAAGACATGCAAGTGAGGTGAATTGGAGATACAAAATTGGCCATGACAGTGTTTGACATCAAACTTGTGAACTGACGAATCTTGTGTAACGAGTAACTACCTGTTCTGTCACAAGAAGGTCCTGGGTTCGATCCCCAGGTGGGCCGGTCCGGGTCCTTTCTGTGTGGAGTTTGCATGTTCTCCCTGTGTCTGTGTGGGTTTCCTCTGGTTGCTCCGGTTTCCTCCCACAGTCCAAAGACATGCAAGTGAGGTGAACTGGAGATACAAAATTGTCCATGACTGTGTTTAATATTACCTTGTGAACTGATTAATCTTGTGTGATGAGTAACTACCGTTTCTGTCATGAATGTAACCGAAAGTGTTAAACATGACGTTAAAATCCTAATAAACAAATAAAACTATATTGTAGTCTCTGCAAAATGGCTTTATTTACACAGCTATACCCTAAAGGTAGGAAACATACTAACACTACTGCATGCTATTCTAATCTTTGAAGGGCACTTTATCAAAGTCTATTTATTTATTTAGGCTACTTAACCACCAGGTATTAATGAATTAGTAACTATTTTGGATCTAAAAAGCTAATTTAGTTCCTTGTGGGGATATTTAGTCTGTAGTGTATTTTGTAGAGCTGGTGTGTAGAAAGGAGGAGCCCTGTGGAGTCTCTCAGGCAGTGAATGAACGGTCCTGCTCAGTCAGCTAGTGCAGAGTCCCTGATCACACCTGAACACCGGAGTATAGTTCAAATAATGGATATTTAAGGTCCTGTCATGTTAAAGTTCATTGTTATTCTGTTTTCAGTTTAAAATAAATATTTGAACCTCTGGACTATCTAATGTGGGATTATAGAGGAATAATGTTTCACTGTTTCTGTCTCCTCACAATTTGCTTTGCTGGGTTGGTAAGTAAATCTTCACAATAATGTTTGTTAAATCTTCTAGATATCATAAATGCATGTTAAACTTTATTTTCTATTCAATGGAAATGTTAAACTGGATGTTTTAGTTTTAGTTTTAGCACTTTTAACTCTTTTTTAACATTGAAATTGATCAGTTAGATACAGCAAGTCATTTTAGTCAAACTAAACTAGTACTGTACTAGTTTACTATATTCCACAGAAATTAAGTATAATGTATGTAAAATATATATATATATATAATATACGCCCATATTTGTGCACATTATCAATGAAACCTATTAGAAATTGGAACAATTTCATATATTGACACATATGTGTGACCCATAGAAATATACTGTATATGCTTATGTGTGTGTAATGTATTTTTTGACATATATGTAACATCTGTAATTATTTATACATAAAAACATATATTTTATTAAATATATATATTGTGGTGTCGGTTCGATGGAAGAAAGCATCTTCCTGGAATGACACGAATGTTTGAACATAAGAAAAAACATATGTTATGTTAATAAAATTGCATGTATAAATGTAATATTTTTGCTAACATACATAAATACAACATATAATACCATATAAAATTAATCCTATAAATATGTTTATTATATGTACATACACACATTTTATTATGGGTATTATATATAGGTTATAAACTTACATCTAAATATATCTAGAGGATACATGTTTGTTATAATAATACATCACCTTTGTGGTGACATATGAGGAGAAATCATTATTGATATACATACATAAACATACATAAACATATGTAAAATGAAGTAGCATTTGTCACTGTAATGTCATTGATACACCATAAACATGGTTGTAAAATATGAATATGATTTTACCCTGTTAAATATGAAGAAATATCTATTGTAAGGCTGGTGGTTTTAACACTTGATATTGGTGTGTTTAACAAACAATTTATACTTTAAACTCCTTTATAAAAGCACAACTTTGCATGTTAAACACACCCCAATCTGTGTAAGTTGCATGCATTTAGTATTTACAGTAATTCTTAGGGAACGTGAAAGGTGCTATACAAATTAGACATATTATTACTTATTATTATTACATTACACACTATAGTATTGATAATAACAATTGAGTAACAATAATCAAATGTAGGTAGAGCAGCAGCAGTGTAAGTAGAAACAACTACTTTGAAAGAAGGGTTAAGTGTTCAGATAAATAAACCGCTCCAGTAGTGCAAAAAGTGTTGGTGCAGTTTTACTGTCCTTTACAGGCTTACAGTATGTTACACTGGTATAAACTGTTAAATTAAATGTGTAAATTATCTGCACATAAAAAAAAATAAAAAAAAAGATTTAACAAATTTGACTTTTGATAAGCGCTGTGTTTTACTCAAACAATGAATTGCTTTAAAAGGAGCAAAAAATGAAAATAACATAAAACATCTTAGCTAAACACTTTCACAATGTAAAATAATGTCATATATTGTCTTACATAATTTAATAATATATTTAAAAACGTTATCTGCCTAATGATCCTGGGCTCATTATTTATAGCATTAAAGCATTTTTATATCATCATTTTAATTTTTCCAATGCAAAATGTACATTTATTGGCATTTATGTGGTAGAAATTGGACACTTTAGCCTACTTGCAATTTTTTTTTTCTTATTTCTACATTAATGTTTTATGTAAATGGTGTGTGGATTAGTAACTCCAGCCCAGAAACGTAAATAAGCTAAGGTAGAAAAGCAGAAAAGCCAGAAATCTTAAGGATCAGAATAGAAAAACTGATCCAGCCAACCACACCAAATCAACCAAATTATTCCTCCAATCATTTCATTTAGTCTCATAATGAACATTCTTATCCTGTGATTAGAGAACACTTAATAAGATCACAGATCAATCCAACCGCAGTCCTCTTATAGTTTATAAATGAAGCAATTGTTGGCCGAATTAACCTCCAGCTTTTAAATTAAATGTATAATTTAATTTCCCGCCTGAGTCTTCACCTAATTGCTCAAAATTTTTTTTGAATATTCTCAGTTTCCTTTTGTAATTTGGTGACCTTTGCTGCCCAGATGTTTACAAGTTAATTATCAGCTGTAAATGTAGTAATAAAGTTTATATAATGACATATGGACAAATGTAATATTAATACTTGTCATGTATTGGATCTTTATGACCAATTTATGCTGAAATAAAGCTGTTTTGCACTTTTGTATGGTCACCAGAGCTACTTATACACATCTTCACCATTCCGACACTGAAACAGACTGTGAATTGCCAAAAGTAACAATAATAGTTATGCAATTACCAACTGGTACGATACTAACATTATATCATTATTGACCATAACCCTTCATTAATGACCCTTTAATCCTTATATAATATCTAATACCATCTCATTGTATTCTTGTCCTGATCTCCCTGTTATATAAATTGAATATCGAGAATAACTGGAACCATGTGGAGTTTTGTACCAGCACACTTAAAATCACTCTGTGTTATTATATTATTAAATCAACAGTCATAAACAGTTTAAAGGCACCGGGTCAGATTCAGGAAAATGTCCTCATGCGGTCTGTTTGGAAACTCCACAGCCAAAGTGAATAAGTGTCCTAACAGAGTGGCTAACACAAACACAGACAGACTTATGATGGCTTTCAGGACGATGACCCATCGTCTAGGCATCACCACATTACATGCCCAAGAGGACGTGGGCGAACTTTCATTTAGTCGACTTGGCTATTTTAACTCCTTTCGTTAATAGGTTCATACTATGTTCATAAACAAACACGGGCATTTAATTCTAAGTCAGCAGGGCAATGAGTTTGGGATCCCGAGCTACCAGAGGTGTTTGTGGAAGGGAAGGCTGGATAGGGTTTCTCCTTATTGCTGTCTTGTTAGACCTGGGACAACTGGTGTAGCCCCATGTAGGGTGTAGCGTAACTTTCTATAAGAATCCACCGCTGGCTGGTGTGAAAGAAGCATACATTTATAGGAAGTGTTGTGGTAGAAATTGAAAACGTTATCCTACTTGCAATTAAATGCTTATTTTTATCAGCTGCAGTTAAATAATAATAATGAAAACATGGAGGGTGGGTTTGCTTTGTGTGAGAATCCACCACTTGCTGGTGTGAAAGAAGCAGCCCTCAAGTGTACACGTTATAGGGGGCAGAAATGGAATTTGAATAGGAAATTGGAACGTTGTTCAAGCAAGCCACATGTTGTCCATGATTTTAACCACGACCCAGGCAACACTAACGATCCATCGAAATAAAACTTAATATACTTAATTAATGAAATTCGTGGTGATCTGGTCCCACTGTGGTTTACAAGATAAAGTGTAAAAGCTCCACTAGGGAGCATTCATGTACATGTTTATTTTGTCTTTGTGTGCCTGTTCAAATTCATTTACTCACTCACCGCTCATCCAATTAGGGTCCAATTAGTAGCCTATCCCAGCTTTTCAATGGGCACAAACTAAAGTAACTAAAGTACTGCTAATTAGATCAGTGATTCTGATCTCTGACCTGAGCTGTGCAGAATTCATGACCGCGCTTTGATTTAGCCTGGCACAGTCGGGAACCGTTTCACTCAGAACCCCACCTGCTGATCCTCAGCTTTGGGTGCTGTCAGCAGCATGAGAAGAGCTTTAAACTTCACGGAAACACGCCTGGCTGATGAAAAGCATTTCACACGCCTGGTCAGAATGCTTAAAGGTTTAAATAGTTATGCCCACAGCCTCACAGTGCATCTCAGCTTGATTTACAGAACCTCAGAGGCCTACAGGGTAAGCGATTATGACTAAAACGATGTCTTTTCTCTCTAAAGGTCAGCGCAAGGCACCCGAATTGCCACTTCCTTTTTGAGCTGCAGGCAGCAGAGAAAGAATGCCAGGCTAAGCTGGAGGGCAGTCTGGTTCTGGAGTCCAGAGGTACCACACATTTCATAAATCCAGATGTCTGTTCATTAGTTCATTAGAACTTAGTTTATCTACTTGGAACTGTGGGTATCCATAATTGGTCATGCTGTACCATGTCGGATGCCTTTGTGAAATCAAAGTAACATAAATAAAGTCCCTGGTTCCTTGTTCTTGCTTATTCCTACAACTTCTCAAGTTTAAATAATGTCTCATTTACGAGGAGTGAGCATTAGATCGCTACTTAAACATGTTTTACTGTTATTTGTGATGCATCACTGTTATTCAGATACTATAAACCCAGGCTTAGTTTTGATATAGTGAGACGTGTTTATAACCACTTGGCAGGTAGTGAGCTAGCGAGCTGATGGTGAGTAAGGTTATTTTTAAATCCTGCGCTATCTGGTAACAATTATAAAGAACAAACTGTGCAAGCTGGGAGCTGCCACGTAACTGGTACATTAAAACCCTACACGTCAGGATAGACAGACAGACAGACAGACAGACAGACAGACAGACAGACAGATAGATAGATAGACATACATACATACAGATAGATAGATAGATAGATAGATAGATAGATAGATAGATAGATAGATAGACAGACAGACAGACAGACAGACAGACAGACAGACAGACAGATATATAGAAATATATTTATAGATAGATAGATAGATAGATAGATAGATAGATAGATAGACAGACAGACAGACAGACAGACAGACAGACAGACAGACAGACAGACAGACAGACAGACAGACAGATATATAGAAATATATTTATAGATAGATAGATAGATAGATAGATAGATAGATAGATAGATAGATAGATAGACAGATATATAGATAGACAGACACAGATATATATATATATATATATATAGATAGATAGATAGATAGATAGATAGATAGATAGATAGATAGATAGATAGACAGACAGACAGACAGACAGACAGACAGACAGACAGACAGACAGATATATAGAAATATATTTATAGATAGATAGATAGATAGATAGATAGATAGATAGATAGATAGATAGATAGACAGATATATAGATAGACAGACACAGATATATATATAGATATATATATAGATAGATAGATAGATAGATAGATAGATAGATAGATAGATAGATAGATAGATAGATAGATAGATAGATAGATAGATAGATAGATAGATAGACAGATATATAGATAGACAGCTCTGCTACCGGAAGGCTGGGCGCCTACGTGAACAATGATTGGAGTGGATTCCTTGTCACTGATGTGATTACGACCTCTGCTGGCTGATCGATGGCGCTACACAGAGACAAGGGACAATGGGGATCAGTGCCCAGCTCAATGCTTCAATGGTTATACTATTCCACTGAGTCTAGCTCGTAGCTTGAGACATATACACGGGTACCGGATTGCTTCTGCTGGCATTCTAAGATGAAAAATGAAGGGTAATTCTAACCAACTGACCTATAACCCACCGCCAGCCTTTAGCTGATGCAGTGAATGTGCTGCCTGGTGCTTTTACAAGGTGGATGAATAATCGAGGGTCATATCTTATCTTCTGTTCTGTTTGGTCAGGGTCACTCCGCAGGCCGTGTGGTGAATTTCTCACAGCTTCAGCGCTCAACGTAGAGTGAAATCGAATGTGTTTTAATGACTATAATGCAGGTTTTCTGTGTGCAGGGTGTCCCGGCATGTGGGACAACTTTTCCTGTTGGCACTACGCGGAAGTCGGAGAGGTGGTCGTCAACACCTGCCCACAAGCCCTAAAAAACCTCTTCGGGCAAGACGGTAACTTCAATACAGACTGTTAAATCATTTTGCATTTCAGTGCAGTGAGTCCTGGTCCTTTCTGTGTGGAGTTTGCATGTTCTCCCCGTGTCTGCGTGGGTTTCCTCCCACAGTCCAAAAACATGCAGCCAGGCTAATTGGAGACACTGAATTGTCCTATAGGTACCGGGCCGCTAGGCTGTATAAACCAGTGCATTGTAGTGCCGGTCCCAAGCCCGGATAAATAGGGAGGGTCGTGTCAGGAAGGGCATCCGGCGTAAAAACTGTGCCAAATCGATAATGCGGATCATGATCCACCGGCGACCCCTAACGGGAGCAACCGAGGAAATAGGATGGTGCAGTGAGTCCCGGTACATGTGATGCTCCAGTACTAGAAGCGAAGTGGAGGAGCACAGAGATTGGGCCAAATTTTAGCTAAAACATACCGTTCAGGTGGCGCAGCGGTAAAAACACACGCTGGAACCAGAGCTGGATCTCAAATACATCGTATCGAATCTCAGCTCTGCCTGCCAGCTAAGGCTAAACAGCCACATGAACAACGATTGGCCTGTTGTTCAGATATGGGCGGGACTAAGCCGGATGGGGTCTCTATCTCTCTCTCATGATTGGTGCAATTACGACCTATGCTGGCTGATTGATGGCGCCTGCACGGAGATGAGAAAAGAGTGCTGTCAGGGTGCGTCTCTCCGTACACAACGCTGAGCTGCACTGCACTGCACTCGTCAAAGTGTAGGTGATAAGATGCATACGGCATGCTGCCCATGTGTCGGAGGGGGCGTGGGTTAGCTTCGTTCTCCTCAATCAGAGCGGGGATCGGCATTGGTGGAGAGGAAGCCTGACGCAATCGGGCAATTGGACGCCTTAAAAGGGAGAAAAAGGGAGAAAATGTTTGAAAATATATTTGAAAAAAAAATATAGTGACGTACCAGTCACAGTCTGACCATGCCCTCTTTGGAAAGCAACATGTACACGGTGGTGTGGGCCTGAGGTTTGTAGTCCTTACTCTTATATCAGCACTACAACTCTCATGTAGTGCTGATAAAGGATGACTAAAGCTGATCCTGCTTTGTTCAGACAGCGCCGATTCAGCACTAGTTTGGGGAAGGCCGACTCTGTGAACCAGAACTGAAGCATAGCCAGGTTTAGCTGTGCTTCTAGTTAGTGTAACACGTGGCCTCCAGAAACGGGGTGTGAGTGCCTGCTCGTGTCTGGACGTTGTGGGTGTGTAATAATGCTGGTCTGGTTTTCATCTCTGTATCGAGGTTAACGACTGAGCCGATGTATGTTATGCGTGTGTGTGTGTGTGTGTGTGTGTGATTGTTTCACGGCGGTCACACCCTGGAATAAACAGCCACGCAGATGCATGTCAGGGGAGTTTACATTCTTTCTAAATGCTTTATGTTCACGTGCGGCGCTCTGTCCTCGGCGTCTCCATTATTAACCATGAAATATTGAGGCCTGTTAGCTTCTCAGGCTTGAAATACAGACGTGTAATGTTTACCCATCATGCAGTGGGACATAACATTTTTCATTCATTCAATAATTCATTATCTGCTTTACCACAGGTTTATCCTGATCAGGGTTGCGGGTTTTGATTCATTAGGTTAGGGTTAGGGTTAGGGTTAGGGTTAGGATTACGAGCGAAACCCTAACCCTAACCCTAACCCTAACCCTAGGCAGGAAACACCCCGGACAAGCAGACACACACAATTCACACTAAGGGAAAATTTAGCAGCCCAAGTTGGTCTGGTTGGATGTCTTTGGACTTGAGGAAAGTAACCGGAGCACCCGGAGACGGTAGACGGCTAGACAGGGAGTTGCTGGGAAAATCCGGAAAATCCAGTGACTGATCCCAGTCCTGTGCTGGTTTGTGTTTCAGGTAACATCAGTAGGAACTGTACGCCCGATGGCTGGTCGGAAACGCACCCGAGTATTCACAGCGCCTGCTTCTCTGAATCTAAACCCAGCAAGGTGAGTGGGAGAGTAGTGTGACATTTAACACATACAATATACACATACAATTATCAGCTCCACTTACCACATAGAAGCACTTTGTAGTTCTACAATTACTAACTGTAGTCCATCTGTTTCTCTGCATGCTTTGTTAGCCCCCTTTCATGCTGTTCTTCAATGGTCAGGACCCCCACAGGACCACCACAGAGCAGGTATTATTTGGGTGGTGGATCATTCTCAGCACTGCAGTGACACTGACATGGTGGTGGTGTGTTAGTGTGTGTTGTGCTGGTATGAGTTTTTAAATACCGTGTCCACTCACTGTTCACTCTATTAGACACTCCTATCTACTGTAGTTGGTCCACCTTGTAGATGTAAAGTCAGAGACTATCGCTCACCTATTGCTGCTGTTTGAGTCGGTCATCTTCTAGACCTTCATCAGTGGTCACAGGACGCTGCCCACGGGGCTCTGTTGGCCGGATATATTTTTGATAGGTGGACTATTCTCCAGTACAACACACACTGACACACCATTACCATGTCAGTGTCACTGCAGTGCTGAGAATGATCCACCACATAAATAATACCTGCTCTGTGGTGGTCCTGTGGGGATCCTGACCATTGAAGAACAGGGTGAAAACAGATGGACTACAGTCAGTAATTGTAGAACTATATTATATATAAAGATAATATACTGTAGATTTAAATTGATCTGAATTACCCGTCTGGCTTCACATTTGTTTGAAATGTAATGAAGCCAAAAGTCAAACGTCGCTGCCCTCTTACAGGATCTAGTTCTGTTTTAGTGTCACCTCTTACGAGACTCTCCAGATGCTTTCCATGGGCAGCGTTAAAAATACATCCCAAAGAGTCCTGCTCAATATTCCTAGACCAAAGTAAAAGTGTCCATTAAAAAAATGAAAGGATCTGGCTTCCTTTAGAAACCTTTTAAGCAAAGGTACTCAATCGTCCTGATATAATTCATGTAACCTGTAGGTCATTACACCTATTATTACAACTATTGTCCAAATATTTTAATACTTAAGTAATTAATATGGTCTGGGTTTAACTGGATATGATGTCCATCGTTTCAAAAGGTTTCTTAACCCTTAAAAATGATCCTCCATTAGGATTAACAGCCGATCAGATCCTCTGAATATTATTTCAATCTAAGTTTAGTTTTTTCCTAGAGTGACCCCAGATATCCCCAGTGATGTATGTGATTTATGACAGGTTGTTTCTTTATGGATTTAAAATGTAATTAAGCTGTCCTGTTTTAAGGGTTTAGTACAGGCCGGTTTAGTGAAGTGCCAGGTTGTGCGTAATCCCGAAGGAATCCTGTTTATAAAGGATTCTCATATCTAAGCTCTGTTACTTTCCCACCGAACCACACTGTCCGCCCGGCTCAAACTTTCCATCTTTATTGGCCCTGGTGACAGCACCGACGTGCACTTGAGTCGTCACCGAAGGGGTAAAGGGTTCAGACGTACTCGAGTATGATGGGGTGTTGTGTTTATTTATAGTTGTAAATAATAAAAGATTCCAAAGTGGAGGCTGATGTTTGATATAGTTAATTTAACTTTTAGGTTATTACACCTGTTATTACAACTATTGTCCAAATAGAGGACAGAAGAACCTCGATTTACTGCTATGTAAAATGCGATTGTCCGAAACAGTGAGGTTTTTTTATTTTCCAGGGGGTGCGAAAATATACAGAAACACAGACCTAAAGTCCACAAAAGTGCTAAACATGCACATATAATGAACAGTAAAATGAACAACGCAAATAGATATGTAAATATGTCATGTAAATATTACAATTCATGTAATGCAGTGGTCCCCAGCCACTGGGCCATGGACCGGCTATTTATTACCGGGCCTCACAGAAAGAATAAATAATTAGAGATTGCTAGAAAAGCAGTTTTCGCTGCTTCTATTTTGGGTGTTATTGTCTTATTGTCACCCCTAGGTGGAAGCAGCGTCTCGTTATAGCGGAAAAAGCTCAATTTACATCGTTTGTGAGCAATATTATTAAATCCTCCCTTTCCCGCTGGTCCGTGAAATTATATCTTATATGAAACCGATCCGTGGTGCAAAAAGGGTTGGGAAACGCTGGTGTAATGTACTACTGGGTAGAAATGTCATTTACTTTCTTAATAAGTTCTCATTTTCAGCAATATGTAGGTGCCTCTATCGCTTCCCACTTCTCTTGTCTTTCAAAGTCATAACTAAGCACTAGAACTGGCAAAAATGAAGCATATAACACTGAGAAAAAGGCGAGAACAGAGCGAGCCTCCTGGCAAAACAAAGCCAATCACTCGACGTGCGCCGACTAGTGGACAATTGCTAAACTACTGGTGTTGGTTCGCTTCTCATGGGAATTTTAAACAACTGGACTGAACATTTGGTTTTCCAGATTGTGTCTGTTAAATCGAGGTTCCTCTGTATTTAAATACTTTGGGAATTAATATGGACCTCTTGGTTTAACTGGAGATTATGTTTTACTTTAAGCGTCCATTTTTAAAGTCTTTTTCTTGTTAAGCAGCTGGTGTTCTACACGGTGGTGAAGACGCTGTACACCCTGGGTCACAGTCTGTCTCTCGTTGCCCTCCTCACCGGCAGTGCCATCCTGTGTCTCTTCAGGTACTTGAAGACAAACGTTTCCTCTTATTGCTTCACCGCTGTGGGTCTGACTGGATTTCTTTTAGAAAGTCCATAATTCAGAGGTTTTCACGCCGAGTATAAACACCTCACTCGCTCGTCCGTCCTGTCCAGATAGTGTTTATACGACCGGCCGAGACTAAAATCTAAAAACCTGGAGGTGGAGGAATTGGCGAAGGTTTATCTGGATTTCATTTGTGTGGAGAATATTTGCACGTACAGGGTTTGGTCTCTGTTTGTGCAGAAAGCTTCACTGCACGAGGAACTACATCCATCTGAACCTGTTCTTCTCCTTCATGCTGAGAGCCGTCGCCGTGCTGAGCAAGGACGCCATCCTGTTTTCCCACAGTAAAAACACTAACTGTGATGAACAGCCCTCACTGGTGAGCCTAAAATAAATAATAATAATAAATCAGTTATATAAGGAAACATCGACCGAGGCTTTCTTAACCGACGTCAGCGCCCAGCCATACAAATGCTGTCATCTTTTGACTAAATGGGCTCTGAGAAATTTCGTAATGAATTGGCACCCAGTCCTGGTGCCACTATTATAACAGCTTGCCCTGTGCTGCCGTCTCTCTCCAGATAGGGTGCAAAACCAGTCTTGTCGTTTTCAACTACTTCATCATGGCTAATTTCTTCTGGCTGTTGGTTGAGGGTCTGTACCTGCACACGCTGCTGATGGTGATGTTCTCGCAGAATCGACACTTCGTCGTCTATCTCTTTATCGGCTGGGGTAAGCTTTAAACTTTACTATTAAATATTTACTAATATATAATATTTACCATTTAAATGTATTATTTGTATTTAATATTTAATATTACATTTAATATTAAATATATCAGATTTAATATTTAATGGTAAATGTAATGTTAAATATTTAATTAAATATATTTATTTTAATATTACATTTAATATAAATATTAAATATGTTACATTTCAAATTTAATATTAAATTTAATACTAAATATTCAATTAAATATATTTAATATTAATATTAAAGTTACTATTTACTATTTAAAATCACTTTACTATTTAATATTTACTAATGTTTAATATTTACCATTTAAAATGTAAAATTAAATGTAATATTAAATATTTAATTAAATATAATTATTATAAATATTAAATTTACTATTTTAAATCACTTTACCATTTAATATTAAATAAATATATACATTTAATTAAATGTTTAATATTAAATATTTAATTAAATATATTTATTTTAATATTAAATTAAATTTTAAATATTAAATATATTGCATTTAAAATGTAATATTAAATGTAATACTAAATATTCAATTAATTATATTTTATATTAATATTACATTTACTATTTAAAATTACTTTACTATTTAATATTTACTAATATTTAATATTACCTTTTAAAATTACTATTACTATTTAATATTAAATATTACATTTAATATAAATATTAAAAATATTAAATGTAATATTAAATATTTAATTAATTATATTTAATATTTATAGAAGATTTACTATTTAAAATCACTTTACTATTTAATATTTACTAATATCTAATATTTACCATATAAAATTACTAGTTAACATTAATTTGCTTTATCATTGTCCTGATTGATTTGCTTTATCATTGTCTTGCGTTTATTGTACAGCACCTTGGATGACACTCAATGTCTTTGAAGTAATGCAGCTAATACACACCCACACACAGACACACACAATGCACAATTTTACAATTATTGTATCATATATTGAGATTCAATCTCCTGGCTCAGGAGGATAGAAACATCAGAGTTCTGGACTTTCTCACTGCACTCACATACATAATGTTTATACTGTATTATGTATTAAAGCGTTCCTATTGTTAGTCTCGTCCCCGGACTGAAGTCTCTGCCAGGCGAAGAAAAAAAGGAGATTGCTGGCGTGTCTGAAATTTTTCTCAGAGCTTGGATTTTAGCTTAGTGCAAACATCCCATCAACATCTCATTAATATTCTCCTTCATAGTGACAGTTATTGTAACGGGTCGATTACCTGCGGCCATTTCCACACGTAGTCGGAAGCGCAGGTCGACTCGTTGTAGTCCAAAAGGAACTGCAAATCCCAGGAGCTGCGGCAGCGCCAATCTGCGCTAATTGGCAGCACCTGATCGCGCTCTATTTAAGAGATCCTTAGCCATGCGATCAGTGCTGAGACATACTCAGTCGGTAAGGTAGTTGGCCGGTGTGCGTTCCTCCTTACTTCCTAACTCTATACTTAAGCCAGCGGTTTTGTTAACGCTCTAAAATACGAACGCGTTTAGCGTTCACTTCCGCATTTAGGAAGTCCTTTGCTGCGCAAGTGATTCCGCTGCTGAGTCGACTCTTGGTTCGGAGTCGTTTCGCACGAATCGATTCGGAGTCGATTCCCTAATCGACTCCCTCGCGCTTTTTACTTTTGTTTTCTGATTAGAATAGAAGAGAAGCACTGGGACCACGACTGTGTGTTGGTATCCTGGTGGATTGAGTAGCTGGGGTACTGACCATGGTTATGGTTCCACCTAGCGCTCTCTGATTTCTCTCATTCTGTCTTCGTGGCCTACCACGGTGAGAGGTTGGTGGAGTTTACCTCTCATCCGCTTAATAAGTTCACTTTTGTTATTGCATAAGCACGTTCCTTCCCTGCAAATGGGTCCAGCCCCCTACTGGTGAGCTTCCCACCATCTGGCACACCAGTGCAACCCCTGACAGAATGTCTCAGCCAGAAATGGACCCAGCGGATCTGGAAAGAATTAAATGTGCCATTGAGAGGCAAGGAGCCCTCATCGGGCAGCATGAGCAGGTACTGCATGAAGTCCTTGCACAGTTGCAAATACTCACTGCAGGGCAACGGGCTGGAGCTGAGGCCCCAGAGCCCTCAACGACTTCTCCTACCCGTGAGTCCCAGGGGCCTGAAATTCGGCACGCCCTCCCGGAACCTCAATTACCCGCTCCTGAGCGTTTCAGTGGAGAAATGGGTAGATGTAGAGGTTTTCTTCTGCAATGTTCACTGGCGTTTGAGCTTCAACCATCGCGTTATCCCACCGAACGATCAAAGGTCGCCCACATAATTGCCCTCCTGTCTGGACGGGCCCTGATATGGGCTACGGCTATTTGGGAGAACCGACCCGATCTATGCTCCTCGGTTGATCGCTTTACTGAGGAGTTACGGCAAACTTTTGACTGCCCCATGGTTGGCCGAGACTCGGCCAGTCGACTCCTCCGCATTAGACAGGGTCAGCGTTCTGTGGCAGACTATGCGGTTGAGTTCCGCACGCTCGCTGCCCAGAGTGGGTGGAATTCGGAGGCTTTAATAGCAGCCTACCAGGAGGGACTCTCTGAACAGCTCAAGGATGAGCTAGTAACCAGGGACCCACCCACCTCCCTCGAGGAATTATATGAATTGACGGTGCGGCTGGACAACCGACTCCAGGAGCGCGAGCGTGGCCGTCGGGCCAAAGCCCAGTGGCAACGAAGGTGGGTTGACAGCCCTCCCAGGCCCTCTCCTCTGGCATTTTCACAAACTCCTCACCCCTTAGAGGAGCAAGAGGAAGCCATGCAGGTTGGTGGCACAAGCCTTCCATACCCCTGTCGGCGCTCTGACCCCTGGAGGAGGTCACGCAAGCTTGGCAATAATAAAGCGGGTGTCCATAACCCCAGCCAAGATCCAGCGTTAAAAGGTCAGGTCCGCCCCAGGGAAGGGGACCTGTGACGGACCCAATATTAGCTCCCCACTCCTCAGGGATGTTTCATGAGGTCACCATTCATTGGGGTGCCCAGCAAAAAAAAAGCCTGCAGGCGTTTATTGACTCCGGCTCAGCAGGTAATTTCATGGACAGATCTTTGGCTAAGACCCTGGGTATCCCCAAGACCTCCCTCATTGCACCACGCCCTGTAACCAGTATTGATGGCCGACTGCTAGGGTCTGGAGCAGTCACTCACATGACCCAACCTATAATCATGAGTCTGGGGAACCATGTTGAGGAAATTTCCTTTCTCCTCACTCAGGCTCCAGATTTACCCTTGATCCTGGGTTTCCCGTGGCTTCAGCAACACAACCCCAGGATCGATTGGGGAACTTGTGAGATCTCTATTTGGGCCCCCATTTGTCAAAGGACATGTCTTAGGGGGAACCCAACAGTTCCACTCACACCCGAAGGGCCCTCAGAGATGGTTGACTTAACGACTGTTCCCCCGGAGTACCATGACCTTAGGTTGGTGTTTAGCAAACACAGGGCATTATCTCTTCCACCCCATCGTCCTTTCGACTGCACGATTAACCTGCTCCCTGGTATGACCCCTCCTCGAGGCAGGTTGTTCTCGCTATCAGCCCCCGAGCAGAAAGCGATGGATGAGTACATCCAGACTTCCCTAGTCTCAGGACACATTCGTCCTTCCTCTTCTCCAGCCGGGGCTGGGTTTTTCTTTGTTGAAAAAAAGGATGGTTCCCTGCGCCCCTGCATCGACTACCGGGGTCTCAACAGCTTAACTATTAGAGATCGCCACCCCCTGCCGCTCATGAATTCAGCATTTGAATCATTGCAAAAGGCCTCCATCTTCACCAAGTTGGATCTGCGCAATGCCTATAATCTTGTTCGGATTCGCTCGGGGGATGAATGGAAGACAGCCTTTATTACACCATCGGGGCACTATGAGTATCGAGTGATGCCATTCGGGCTTGTTAACGCCCCGGCTGTCTTCCAGAGACTCATTAATGAAGTACTTCGGGAGGCATTGGGGCAATATGTGTTCGTCTATTTGGACGATATTTTAATTTATAGTAGAACCCTAGAGGAACATGTGACTCATGTAAGACGGGTCCTACAGTGGCTTCTGGACAACCAACTCTATGTCAAGCTTGAGAAGTCAGAGTTCCATAACTCCTCAGTGACTTTTCTTGGGTTTGTGGTGTCCCAAGACCAATTACAGATAGATCCTGCAAAGACCGAGTCCATTAGTGAATGGCCCTCGCCCACTTCGGTCAAGCTGGTCCAGCGCTTCCTGGGGTTTGCAAACTTTTTTAGGCGGTTCATCCGAAACTTTAGCGGCATGGCCGCTCCCCTTACTGCTCTTACCAGGAAGGAGGCAGGTAAGTTTCGGTGGACGCCTGAGGCACAGGAGGCCTTCAATGAAATAAAGAACCGCCTCGTAACTGCCCCTGTACTAACTCTACCTGACCCAGAGGTCCCTTTCATTGTGGAGGTTGATGCCTCTGATGTAGGTGTTGGGGCAATCCTATCCCAACGCGCAGGTCTCAAGAAAGTTTTGCACCCCTGCGCTTATTTCTCTCGTCGCCTCACCCCAGCCGAGAGGAATTATGATGTTGGGAATAAGGAATTGTTAGCTATTAAGCTCGCGTTAGAGGAATGGAGGCACTGGCTGGAGGGTTCCAAACACCCTTTTTTGGTCTGGACCGATCATAAGAACCTAGCCTATATCCAGCAGGCCAAACGGCTTAACCCCCGCCAGGCCAGATGGGCTCTGTTCTTCGGCCGCTTTAATTTTATCCTTTCATATCGCCCGGGGTCGAAGAACACTAAACCAGACGCCCTTTCCAGACAGTGGGAACCTCCACACTCTTCCCCTTCAAGTGAGCCTATCATTCCAGGATCCCGTATCCTCGCCCCTCTCCGATGGGGGCTGGAAGAGGCAATACGAGAGGCTCAGCGGCAGGAGCCGGATCCTGGTAATGCCCCCCCAGGGAAACTCTATGTCCCAGCGTCGGTCCGGGGACGAGTACTGCAGTGGGGGCACTCCTCCCCTTTTGCAGGCCACCCAGGTGCCCACCGAACACAAGAGTTTTTGCGTAGGCGATTTTGGTGGCCCTCCATGGAAAGGGACGTGCGGGAATATGTGGGGGCATGTGAAACTTGCTCCCGCAATAAGGAGCCTAGAACACGTCCAGCTGGCCTCTTGCATCCCCTCCCTATCCCATCACGTCCCTGGTCTCACCTGTCACTTGACTTTGTAACCGGGTTGCCCCCTTCACAGGGCAACACGGTAGTCTTGGTCATAGTGGACAGGTTTTCTAAAGCATGCAAGTTTATCGCCCTGCCCAAACTCCCTTCGGCCAAGGTTACCGCCGAGATTGTTCTGAAAGAGGTGGTTCGGGTACATGGCTTACCTAGTGATCTGGTGTCGGACCGGGGACCCCAGTTTACTAGCCAATTCTGGAAGGCCTTTTGCCGGCTCTTAGGGGCCTCCGTTAGCCTTTCTTCAGGCTTCCATCCTCAGTCCAATGGACAGACGGAGAGGGTCAATCAAGACCTAACACGTACCCTCCGATGCCTAATCTCCACCAACCCTACAGCGTGGGCAAACCAATTATTCTGGGCGGAATACGCCCACAACACTCTGTGGCACTCCTCCATTGGCATGTCGCCATTCGAGTGCCAGTTTGGGTTTAGTCCACCCATGTTTCCGGAGCAGGAGGCAGATGTTGGTGTCCCATCGGCACAACGCTTTGTGCAGCGTTGCAAAAGAGTCTGGCGAAAGGCCCAAAACATTCTTTGGGCCACCACTGCTTCCAGAACAGCCGTAGCCAACCGCAGAAGACGCGTGGGTCCTTCTTTTCGCCCGGGGCAGAGAGTCTGGTTGTCCTCCAAAGACCTTCCTCTCTCCCTGGAGTCAAAGAAGCTAGGCCCTAAATATGTGGGGCCCTTCAAGGTAGTTCGTAGGGTCAACCCAGTGGCCTACACCCTCCAATTACCCCGGACAATGAAGATTAACCCCACTTTTCATGTTTCACGTCTAAAGCCGGTGCTATGCAGCCCCTGGAATGCCCCCCCCACCTCCAATCCCCCCCCACCACGAATGGTTGAGGGTGCCCCAGCTTACACAGTAAAGCGTATCCTCAACATGCGTCTAGTCAGACATAGCACCCAGTACTTGGTTGACTGGGAGGGATATGGCCCTGAAGAACGGTCCTGGGTTCCAGCCCGCCACATTCTGGACCCAGAACTTATTCGGGAGTTTCGCCGCAACCAAGCGGCAGGACTTGGAACGTCAGGAGCCGTCCCTAGAAGAGGGGGCTCTGTAACGGGTCGATTACCTGCGGCCATTTCCACACGTAGTCGGAAGCGCAGGTCGACTCGTTGTAGTCCAAAAGGAACTGCAAATCCCAGGAGCTGCGGCAGCGCCAATCTGCGCTAATTGGCAGCACCTGATCGCGCTCTATTTAAGAGATCCTTAGCCATGCGATCAGTGCTGAGACATACTCAGTCGGTAAGGTAGTTGGCCGGTGTGCGTTCCTCCTTACTTCCTAACTCTATACTTAAGCCAGCGGTTTTGTTAACGCTCTAAAATACGAACGCGTTTAGCGTTCACTTCCGCATTTAGGAAGTCCTTTGCTGCGCAAGCGATTCCGCTGCTGAGTCGACTCTTGGTTCGGAGTCGTTTCGCACGAATCGATTCGGAGTCGATTCCCTAATCGACTCCCTCGCGCTTTTTACTTTTGTTTTCTGATTAGAATAGAAGAGAAGCACTGGGACCACGACTGTGTGTTGGTATCCTGGTGGATTGAGTAGCTGGGGTACTGACCATGGTTATGGTTCCACCTAGCGCTCTCTGATTTCTCTCATTCTGTCTTCGTGGCCTACCACGGTGAGAGGTTGGTGGAGTTTACCTCTCATCCGCTTAATAAGTTCACTTTTGTTATTGCATAAGCACGTTCCTTCCCTGCAAATGGGTCCAGCCCCCTACTGGTGAGCTTCCCACCATCTGGCACACCAGTGCAACCCCTGACAGTTATAATAAACAACCTCCATTTGTATGAATCTGGACCTTTATAGAGGCTTTTTATATTCCCATATTTTATCACAGCATCATGATACACATAATTCCAAAGGGATCACAAACTTTCCCTTCATCTGTTATTGTTTGATCTCTGTTTACTAGGGTTTCCTACTGTCTTTGTGATAGCGTGGGTGATTTGCAGGATATACCTGGAGGATACGGGGTAAGTACTCACATTCACATGATGTACAATACTGTAAGTAACTACAGCACTTCTGTTTAGTCTCGTTTTATAAAAATGTGTCTCTTTTGTGAACAGATGCTGGGAAAGAAATGAAGCCGTGATTCCCAGACGGGTGATTAATTGGCCGATAATGACTTCTGTTATAGTAAGCATGGCTAATTTTAAACATTTATAAACCGTTAGTACCTCTGTATTCAATAGTATTAGGATTAAATTAGATCTTTTGTCTTTATTTTAAGTAAGAATTAGAGGTGAGGTTTATCAGGGGCTTAATGTACAACGTCTTTTGTTTTGGGTGTTTGTATATATATATACACTCACTGTCCATTTTATCTATATTTATATATATATATATATATTATCGGTGTATATATAGATCTAATTTTGCTGTCTCTCTTTATCTCTTTAGATCAACTTTGTTTTGTTCATAAGCATCATTCGGATCCTGATTCAGAAGCTGCGGTGTCCAGATGTAGGAGGGAATGACCAGTCCCAGTACAGGTAGTGTTTCTTCTGTTTGTTTCTGTATGTCTTTTGTTTGAGGAGTTCTTTTCATTTTGTTTTACAGTTATTTGCATTTGCTATTCAATTTTATCCCAACAACAAACGTTGGACACCCCTGGTGTAAAGGCTGTTATGTTATACCCAATTTGGTGCATGAGTATACCTGGTTTATTATACCTTCTACAGGGTTTGAAAATCTGACTAATTTAATCAGACGTTATGACAATATGGACCTCATTTTTAATAAAAAAAAATTTAATAATGCAGTTAAATTACTGTTATTTATGATTTGTTGCCCATTTTTCTGTCCTCTGTCTCTTTCTTTCTTTTCCTCTGTCTCTTTCTTTCTGTCTTTTAATAGGAGACTGGCAAAGTCAACACTGCTGCTGATCCCACTCTTTGGGGTTAATTACGTGGTGTTTGTATACATGAAAGAAGAGAGTCCGAACGACACCTTCCAGGACTACAAAATATTTTTTGACCTTGGTCTTGGCTCCTTCCAGGTGCAGATTCTAAATGAATGATTCAGGAATTAATAATTCAGGGATTAATAATTTATTACTGTGTGTCTGGTCGCTCTTTGTGCAGGGTTTGGTTGTCGCCATCCTATACTGCTTTCTGAATAGTGAGGTGAGTGTTGCATTCTTTTTCTCCCAATTTAACTTAGCCAATCTGCTACTGGGGACCCAGACGGCGTCCAAGGAGGGTGTATATATTCGCCCGACACACACCCCCTCCGACGTGTGCGCAGTCCACCAATTCCTTCTTATTCACCCATACTGGAGCGGATTTGTGTGTGAGGTCGGCTTTGCGTACGAAGAGCCACACCCTGATTTTTGCGCTCCTCCACTTACTGTACAGACGCCCTGAGCAACCAAGGTCCTTACACAGCATTGATAACCGCCCCCCTTAGTCTGGTCTTCAGCAAATGCTTTTAAGGATTAAGGGCCTTGCTCACGGACCCAACAGTGGCAACTTGGCATTGATGGGCCTTGAACAGCAACCTTCTGATTACTAGTACTGTACTTACAGTACCTAGACATGCAGTACCTACATTTATATATAAATTACCTTTATTAAAAATACCAGAATTTCTATCATAGCCCCTATTTCATAAATATGGCCTCATCACACCCAGAGAACCACACAACTCTCTCTCTGGATTTTTCGGTCGCTCCAGTTGGCACCTCAAGCAAACAGCAGAAGTCGCTGTTGCCTCAGCAAGAAAGCTACACCCCTTCCTCCTTCCCATCCTCAGACACGGCCATGGTGTCTGTTGATTGCTCAAAGGAGAGTTGAACCCGAGTGTCAGGACTGCGCCACTGGCACACCCCTTTAAACCTTTATTGTTACTTCCATGTAATAAAATGATGCGTTTACTCTTCATTCAATACTAAAGCTCAGCACATTCGACCAGCCGCTCATCAGGTCGTATTTTCCAGGTCCAGGCCGAGCTGAAGAGGAAGTGGAGGAGCGTCTGTCTAAAGCGCTACATTGGCCGGGACTACCGGCTGCACAGCTCATCCATAACCAGAAACGGTGCCGCGCAGTTCCATCGCAAATCCAGAGCTCAGTCCTTTCTGCAGACTGAAACCACGGTAATATGAGCCTGGAGTCTTTTTATCTTACTGTCCTTATTGGACGGCTCAGCTGGCTTGGATGAGTTGGAGAATACTATTTCATATTGGCATCAATCCCTGACAGTGCCATAAAATCAAGCCCCTTAGAAGTGAATGTAAACTTTTTACTGTAACATAGCTGGAAATACACTGTATAAGCAAAAGTATGTGGACAGCACTGCTAATGTTTGCATTCTGGTGTTTTAGCCACACCCCTTGATATAAAATAAATGATGGCCCTTTACTGTTTGACCATGACTAGTCCCTGTGCACAAAGCGAGGCCCATAAAGACTAAAGTACCCTACATAGAGCCCTGACCTTAAACCTATTAAACTGGTATGCTGACTGAACTGGTTCATAAATGGCTTCATAAATGCTAGAGGTTCTCTTTACTATAAAAATCTTTGCTCTCAAAAGTGAGAGGGCTACAGCTGCAAAGGTGGGTGCAGTACATATTTATGCTCATGATTTTAAAATTGGATGTCCAACAAGCTCATAATCAGGTGTCCACAAACTTTTGACCTTTTGGTATTTCTTGAAGCTTGAAAGGGCTTTGTACACCACACTAAAGTGCTTTATTATTATTGCCAGTGTATATTTTCCCTACATTCCCTATATGTTGACCATCCAGTTAATATAAGCGCAATTGTTATTGAAATTATTAGTATTACTTTCTTTACTCTGACAGCCTCACACGGTTTAAATCTCAACACTTTGTATAATTATGTTTTTTTTTTTTTTATAATTTCACCAACTTTCCATAGTTGTAGCCTGTTGATCAGTTTGGAATGTGTTAATGAAAACAATAACCTGCTTGGTTATTTATTTCATTGCCTAAGAATGTATATACACCATGCTGTGAAAAAGTATTTGCCCCCTTCCTAAAGATCCTCTAAGTTACTGCAAATATTTGATTGGGGTAGAAAATGCCAAGGATGGAACAACCAGTTATTAGGTTTGGGGGGCAATTACTTTTTCACAGGGTGAAGATTTTGAACTTTGGGAAGGGAGCAAATACTTTTTCTCTGCATTGTGGATGTATATATGTACACACTGTTAATCGTAAACATATATTACTTTAAATAGCTCCTGTTTTCATTTAATTAAGCTGGTGAGAACCAAGCTACGTTCTTATGTGTTGTTTAAATCTGCATTCGTGTTTTTTCGCACCTCACTAGGTGTCTGTTGTAAATATCATGTATGAATTTATAGGCATATTTATTTTGTATGATTTCAATGCAACCTCTTTCTAATACCACCTCTCCGTAAAAAGGATTTCTTGTATATTGTATTCTTAAATAAATGTTATATTTTACTGTTCTGCTTGCATCACGTGTTGTTGGTACAATGTTACACCACAATAATTATTAGTATTTTATCTACAGCTTGTCTCAGTCTTAGTCTGAAGGTAGCCGACATCTTGCAATGGATTGGCGTCCTGTCCACTGTATTTTTTTTATTACCACTGCAGCCTTTACAATCACTCTTCCTTCAATAACACCTGCTGAACTGGGACCCCTCACCACAGGTTGGTTGCTTTTTTTGGAGGGGATGTACGTGCTCCTCTAGACAAGGACACTGTCAAGCTCTTCTGCAGATATTGATTCTCGCTTTATCTGAAAAACAAACCAACGGAAGAATGCAGCACCAGAGATCAGTCTTGTTTGGGTTTCTTAAAATACGGTGGTGTAAAATTACCATACTGCTTTATTTTTATTTAATCAATTCGTTTGTCAGCAGTATACAATCAATTTTAATGCATCCATGAAGGACAATCTAAGTGTTACAGTTGTATACAAGCAATAGATGTAGAAGAAAGTTGTGGAAGTATATTTGCATTCTTGTAAATAAGTAATAGTTGTGTAGCGTCGATACCAACCAATTCACAGAAGATAGAGAACATGTTTATGGTCTCAGAAGGCTAGAGAAGCTGCTCTAAGCAGACAGGCAGCAGGTGGAGGGAGGATTTACTAAGCGTGAATAATGAATATCCTGATCGGACAAAGAGAACATTTGTCCATGGAGACTCATCAAACATTTTACAGCAAAGGATGAAACGCTTTTGCTCCATCAGCAACTTATAAAAGACAAATTAGAGGACGTGCTTAAATTAGAACACAGCTGGGAATGAAAAAGGCTGTGGTAACACCAACACGTCGAATTATATTAAAGAAAGGGTCAGATTAGGAACTAATTACCTTACAAATTAAAAGAAGCCAATGTGCCTTTATTTAATTATTTATGCAGGCCAACAATCCAGGAGCATTCTGTTGTACCATAAACTGCAAATAAGACACTTTGTTAGCTATTTCTGCTCAGCAGTATGTGATGGGGGCTTTAATAAGTGCAGGGCATAATGTATGTAGGGTGTATGTAGTCCTCAAAACTCAAAATGTATGTAGGGTGTATGTAGTCCTCAAAAGTCTCTCTCTACCAACCGGAGTGGGCGAAGCAGGTCAAAACGGTCCAACTATATTATTTTCACTGTGGTAATCTGTGCTTTATGATAGTAGCATAGATTATTCTGGAAGTTACACCCCACAAATACACAAAATCAGTGCAAAGCTATATTTAAGTGGACGGTGCCAACATTACATAACACCCACTTATATACAGAACATGTTACATTCGGTTTGGACTAGTGGTGTGCTATATCCGATACTAAGTAAATACAGGGCCAGTATCGCCGATACCAATACTGTTTAATAATTAAGGTAGATGCATCATCAAATTGCTAAATCTGAATGAACCTTTAAGTGTATTATTGTAATACATCATTTTTTGTAAGCTGCTCTCAGTAAGGTTGTAGATAAATTCAGATGTTTAAAGCTCAGATTTCTTGTTTCTGGTGCTTTACTTTCTCAACGTTACTATCATGGCGTATCACCACAAAGTGGCTAACTCATCCTACATAGTTGTGTTTGCTGGGTGAATAAATGTGTAAATTGTAAATAGTGACCGAATACATGTGTCCTTATTAATTTAAAATACAAAATAGATGCTATTCTGTTTACATTTATAAGCACAAAGTCAAAAGAAAAGAGCTCTTATTCACCAAAACACAAACACAGGGAATAGGAGCCTCACTACGCATGCGCAGATTCATTTACGCAGGGAGCGTAAGGTGCGTCCGTACTTTACGTATGTATAATTTACACTATTATTTCCATAAAATTGACCCTATTTCTGTATCTGGCTACGTGTCCTGTAGGTTGGTGCCTTGAACTTATAATGTTACTGATTGAACTGTAGAACAAAGCACTGTAGAACAAATTCACAATAAAAATGAATTCGAGTAACAAATCAAGCCTAGCGAATTTTGCTAGCAAAACAAGTCTAATGACTCGATTCAAGAGAGTCGATTTTCGGATTACGTTAAACGTTAATGAGGAATCGACTCTAACTCTGTTTCAGGTTTGTTCACGCTGCTTTTAATTTATTTATTAATTTGAACTGCTTACTTGCCTATGAAATTACCTTGTACGGATAGTATTAATTACTTGACGTTTTTTTACAGTAGAACCAAGCAGGTCACAAAATTACTCATATTGTTTTATAATGAAAATTAATTTGAGCAACGAATCCAGCTTTGCGAATATAATAAAATAAAAACAAGTCTAAGGAGTCGATCCAAAGGAGTCGATTTTCGGATTACTGTACCAAGTAAGTTATCCAGTGATCAAGAGGAGTCGACTCTGACTCTGTTGAGTCGATTCTTCACAGCCATATTGTTTTGGTCTGTGAAGCTTTGTTATATTGAACGTGAATTCATCTTTCAAATGCAGGGTTTTGTTTGGATTTCAGGTGTGTTTACGTTACTTCTAATTTATTTTTATATTGTTGTTGCCTGCGTAGTAAAATGACCTTGTAAATTGTGTTTGAGTTATTAGGTGTTTTTTGAATAAAAACTTATGATGTTTTTGACGAACAGTAGAATCATACAGGTCACAAAATTACCCATATTTTTTGTAATGAAAATGAATTTGGGTCACTAATCCAGCTTTGCGAATATTGCTAGAAAAACAAGTTTAAGGAGTCGATCCAAAAGAGTCGATTTTCGGATTACTGTACATCAAATGATCAAGAGGAGTCGACTCTGACGGAATCGTAACTGAATCGTTTTATGAGCTCGTACACGTGTTCGTGTTTTGTTGTGTCTAACAACCACAAATCATTCAAATTAAGGTATTAGATCGAATCCCACTGCTCTAAAAACAATCACTGACCGAATGCCACTTTTAAAAGCCTAATGCAATAGGTGTGATTTCAGACCCTTCGATAGCTCAGTTGGTAGAGCGGAGGACTGTAGATGTAATTCAGTGATCCTTAGGTCGCTGGTTCGAATCCGGCTCGAAGGAGTCAATATTTTTCATTATAAAATCTCATTTTGAGCTTTATGCTTAACTACAATTTTTATTTACTGCACATTTTATTGTTGTGCATTGTGCTTTAAAGCATAAGGCAAATAAACATTCAAAAAATGACACTGTTTTGGTATTAACTGTTTTGAGATTAGAACTTGAATGGTTAGTAATTCATGTAAAGCGCCTTTAAAATGCACATATTTAAACACAGCTAGGCAGAGCGCAGTCTGATCGACCTAATACTAGACCAAGCGATTATACAATTCAGTCATCAAACCACTACCGCTAAGATCCAGGGATCTGGGGTTCGAATTGGCTGATGTCCGAGGGGGTGGGATGACTGAAACAACCCAGCCTTTGGGAGGTGCACTTATCAGTGTGCTCTCAGTGATGGTCCAAAGCCCAGATAAAAAATAATAGAGGGGTTGTGTCAGGAAGGGGGTCCGGCATACAAACGGTGACAAGTCTGGTATGCGATAGATCTGCTGTGGTGACGCCTAAACACAGAAGCAGCTAAAAGAAACTTAAAACATTTTACATTATATTAAATGTGTATTCATTAATCAATGTATTTGAAAATTAGCATGATTTGTTTATTAATATACTGGGCATAAGTCATTAACATGAGTATAATCATTTTAAGAAAACCTTTAGTAATAGTCCTTAATATAATCAAATATTTACAGACAGTACTGATTGGAAAAATACAATGATTAAGATACATTAACACAAGCAATTCAGTATCCGTTTATATTCTCAAACACATTTAAAACTATATTAATAGCAATTCAAAGCAAATGAATATTTAAAAAAATAACACATATAAATGTTTATTCTCAGGTGTATGATCGATGTCCGTCTCCGATCAGTTGGGTCTTCTCGCTCGCGTTAGTTGGCTGATGCATTACAGGGGTGTCACCGTCTGGCCAAACACACAGGTAAATAAGAATAATAATAATCAACAAAATTGAATGAACCCAGCGTGCAGCGTTCCATATTTTACTGTCCAGACATGTCCAATTCCTACATTACTGCATTGCCAACCTTTATTGTCCAACATTTATTGTCTGTTTGTCTGTCAAACACACACACAGCAATTTTAGTACTTCCAGTTGGCCTGACTGCGTGCATTTGGTCTTGTAGAAGCAAACCCCATGCAGAAAGGACCCTGGTCACCTGGCCAAGGGATCGATCCCTTCTTGCTGTGATGTGACAGCACTACCCACTGCACCACTGTCCCACCCAATATCAATAACGATCAATAGTCTTAGCCTATTTCTACAACTCCACCAGCCTTACGCGACCCTTAGGCACGTTTCTGTTTTGTTTTTGGTTTTGTTTTGTCTAATATTGATCCAAGTCAAGGAACAAACGGATTACTACTTATTATCTATGCAAATGTACTTGGAGAAATGACTCGCACAGCTGTAAGTAAATGTGCATTATGGGTATGTTTAACATAAATCCGGCACTGTGGTAGATCTTCAGAATTATGCTTGGGTACTTTTGGTATAGAAAACAGGCCCCTGTGTGCTCACCCCTCTCCGTGTCGGTGCGAATCTGCTCCTCCAGGTCTTCAGGGGACACGTAGCACTCGGGGTCTTCCTCTCCAGGAGCGCGGGGCTTACACTTCCCACAGCAGCAGTTGAAGCAGCAGCACAGACAGCAGCAGAAATAGCAGCCGGTCAGCAAGCCGCAGATCGCGAACAGACCCTATGCGAAAACATGTTCACATACATTGCTCACAACGCAGATATAACAGGGTTCAGCCTCGAGAGGTATAAAGAAAATGAAATAGAAGTGAGAACCCTGTACTGAAAATTTCACCTTGGCCCACCAGCTGGAGAGCATAAAGTACGTGTTCACGTTCTCCTCTCCGAACTGCTGCGCCACGTAGAGACCCAACGATCCGTACTTGTCGTAAATGTTCCTCTTTGTGAGGTCGGACAGCACGGTGTGCGCATTGTTCAGCTCCTTGAATTTCTCCACAGCGTCTGGGTTATCTGGGTTCTTGTCCGGGTGATATTTTAGAGCAAGCTTCCTGCAGAAATAAACGAGGCTCAAATCAGATGTTTCACAAAAATATGGGACACTTTTTTGTCACTGAAAGTTTTTTTCAGTGGGCAAAATAGTAATTACTCACTCACTCACTCACTGTTTTAACCTCTTATCCAATTAGGGTTGGGGGGGGATGCTGGAGCCTATCCCAGCTTTTCAATGGGCGCAAGGCACACAGTAACACCCTGGACGGGATGCCAGTCCATCGCAGGGCAGACACACACACACACACACACACACACACACCCACCCCTTCACCTATAGGGCAATTCAGTGTCTCCAATTAACTTGACTGCATGTTTTTGGACTGTGGGAGTAAACCAGAGCTCTCGTAGGAAACCCACGCAGACACAGGGGAAACTCCACACAAAAAGGACCCGGACTGCCCCGCCTGAGGATCCAACCCAGGACCTTCTTGCTGTGTGGCGACAGTGCTACCCAACTTTGGTATTGGAATCAGATCGATACTTTAGTTTACATTCTGTATGTCTCTCCTGTTTTATAAGAAAATAAAGATCATGAGACCCTCCTTCTTTGCTTCCTCACTGTTTCACTTGTAAACTTGCCCTGGCCCTGTAGTTACTCGATATCGTATCGATACCAAATTTTGCAGTATCGCACACCACTACATTTACTAGTTGCTCATAAATCTTTGCCAGTCACGTGTGTTTAGCGCCGAGGTGTTCTGTCGATTTATCCTACCCGTCAAGATTGGAACCGAGCATGCGCAAATCTGTTTCGACTCGTTAAGTGAAAAGTCCTATAATAACATAGATTTATCGAAACGTGCTACCTATAGTTTATATCTATCGACATATGCTGCCTGTAATCTAGTTTTAACAAGAATAAATCGATAAAGCTTAAAAATATTTAGTATATCTGTAAGTCTGCGCCGCGGTAGGAAGTTTTGATAAGGTAGCACAAATTGACACAACACCCCCGTGACGTCACCGATGCGCCACTGTTTTGATGCATTGTTTTCGTCCGCAACGGGTGAAAGTAGCTGCAAATGACTTATACACGTGCATTACTTATTTTATTCCTTTGACGCAGTAAAAGCTGGAGGAGCAAAAGCGAAATAAGAGGAATACCGAGACAAACTCAGCAAGGATGCCAGGGAGCGATATTTGGATAAATGCTTTTAGCAGCATTGCTAAGCTAAGTCGGTCTCTGTTAGTTTGTATTGTTCCTGCTGCTTATTTTGCTCAAAGAGTGTTTAGTTTTTGTGTTTACTTACAAGTACAAATAAAGTACATATATTGAAATTTTACATAACTGTACTTGATTACTGTCCTGATGTGCACACACTCTTAAAAACAAGGGTTCTTTTAGTCGAGACTATGGTTCATTTGCATGCTTAAATGCTTCTTTGTTATCATCGGAAAAATAAATAATGTAAACCACATTATTGTTAGTCCATGGTTTTGTTTTGTGTCCTTAATGCCACTTGTAAAGCTAGCACAAGCGTATATAAATCTCCCTGCTGAAACGTTCTCTGGGATCTAATTAATATTTTATTCGTTCTTCTTTTCTTCTCACAGAGGATTGTACGTTTTTGAATACTTTGCACATACAGAAATGGAGCAATTTTGTGGAAATTATAGTGTAAATTATACATAGGTAAAGTACAAACGCACTTTGCGCACTTTACGGAAATTCACGAAACCACCCGAGTACGTGGGTCAGCTTCGTGAATCTGAGCATGCGTAGTGAGACTCCCGTACCGGGCGGTTGTATTTTGATGAATGAGTTCTCCTTAATTTCGACTTTGTGCTTATGAACAGAATAGCATCTGGCTTTATTTTGAATGAACAATGACACGTATATCCGGTCACTATTACATCTTAAATGTACATATTTATTAACCCAGCAAGCACAACTAACTGTGGTATGAGTGAGCTGCTTGGTGGTGATACGCCATGATGGTAACGTTGTGAGAAAGTGAAGCAGAATGTATTTATTTAGCTGAATTTATTTACAATCCTACTGAGAGCAGCTACTTAATGAGTGAAAAATGTATGAATTGCAATATTAATAATCAGATAGAGAGTTAAAAATACAGAGTGCGTGTAGCAACAGAAATCACTGCAATTAGCTTAGCAGCTAAGCTAACACATACCCAGTGTTGCTGACCTTTGATATTTATTTATTCTATTTTTCTTTTTGTTTCTTTTTTATTTTATTTTATATTTTCCATGAAGTTCTTTAGTTTTATATATTTATATAAATGTCTTTTCAATGCTTTGGCAATACTGTAACCACTACAACAGTCATGATAATAAAGGTCTTTGAATTGAATTGAATTGATATTAACTCAGCTGTAATGTCTTTCTTATAGCTAGTGTACTTCACATAAAGCACAAGTCTTTATTGTATATATTTCATAATAATATTATTTAATTTTATGAGTTATTTGGGTTTAAGTCAGTATCTCAGCTGTGATAGTGAGTATATATATATATATATTTGTGTGTGTGTACAGTATAATTAGCAGTAGAATAAGCTTGTCCCAGTCATACAAAAAATAAAAACATACCATGATATACAGTAAAACTGTCAGAATCTTAGCAATAAAAAATAAACTATTAGCTGTAGTCATTTCTAATAATAGAAAAGAAAAAGATTTTTTGAGGCCATGCCACTATGTTCAGTGACCAACACATTTTTAATAAAATTAAATGAAATACAAAATTTTATTTAGTTAAACAGAATCAGAAAGAATAAAAATTGCAGAAACTCACCTGTATGATTTCTTGATGTCATCATGGGTGCAGTTCTTGTCGAGGCCCAGCACCTGGTACAGAGCCTCGCCGGACGTGGACAGCGCTCTCTGTCTTTGTTCAGTCATGTTCCCTGAGCATTACCTTCCATCAAACACGACATTTTTGACCCGTCACACATTTACGACAGCAGATATAAACTAAGAGGGTCAACATTGCTCAAATTTTCATTATACACACGAGCCGTTGTGATGCGTCATGCCTAATCTGGTGCACAAGACAGGCCTGCCTGAATTTTCTTCATGTAGAACAACATGTACGCTAATTTACCTATAAATAATATGTATAAATTCTAAACTATATACACAATACACAAATTACCAATCTGTTGTGCATTTTTTATAAACCGCCTGACCACCACCATTATTCCATCACTAATACCAAAGTCTGTGCTGAATATTTAATAGTCTAGAACACTGCCCCCAAAACATAACAATAAATCAGTACTGATAGTTAGTCAGAATTACAGGAATTGAACAAAATGCTGTTAGGCCTTTTACCTGATAAACTCAGTCTGGGACACTGCGAGCGTCGGTCCTCTCTGTGCCTTCGCAGACAGGTCAATGGAGTCAGGTTGCTCCTCTGTAACTAAGTAGATTACCTGGCAAATGAATTATACATGGAGTGAATCGTGAGTTCAGGTAACTGCCAAATGATGCCAGCAGGCCTGATTGGGTTTCATCGTGCATGGTCGGTGAACTATGGGAAGAGGATGTATGAGGATGGAATCCTAATATAGAGACAGTGGTAGCCTAGTGGGTAGAGCCATGTAGTCAGTGCTCTCGGCTGACCCTGCGCTCTGACCCCAGCTTCCAAACAAGCTGGGATATGCAGAAAAGAATTCTGTTGTACTGTACATCTGTACATGTATATATGACAAATAAAGGCAATATGAAAAGCACGTATCCACTTGTTCCACTTACCTACACCTAGGGGTACTTTATCCTAACCAATCCACCTTGTGCGTGTTTGAGCAGTGGGAGGACACAGACACACACCTCACGGACAGGTAGAGAACCACCCCATGTGAAATGTTCAGGTACATGTTAAATGTACAGTATTAATCATACAGGTATGACTTGTATGATGACACAATGGTGCAGTAAGTAATATGGGTGCTGCACAGCATCTAGGTTCAAGGGACTTGGGTTCAGACCTAGTCTTTGATCACCTACCACAACACACACACGCTGCTTTATTCCGGTCAGGTGGGTTTCATTCATTGTTGGGGGCAATTTTTGTATCTCTTCTTAATCTGACTGGGAGGAAACTGGAGCACCCGGAGGAAAGCCACACGAACAGAGGGAGAACATGCAAACTCCACACAGAAAGGCCCCTGGCCCAGGAATCGAACCCAGGCCCTTCTTGCTGTGAGTTACTAAAGTTCAATAAACGTAAATGGTGTTTACCTCGTATTACCACTAGATGGCAGCTGAGCACACTGATTGATAGTCGAGATATTGGATGTTTTTCTGTATTTTATAAAGCTTTTTAGGTGTGGGAGGCAGCATGTACAGTCCTAAACAGGGCATTTAATTGGCACAATCATTTTACCACTGCTTTATCCCACTCAGGGTCACGATGGGTGCAAATCAGTGGGCGAAAGGCAGGAAACTCCCTGGACAGGTCACCAGTTCATCATAGGGCACACATACACACACCTAGGGGCAATTTTAATAGCTCCAGTTAACCTGACTGCACGTCTTCGGACTGTGGGAGGAAACCGGAGCTCCTGGAGGAAACCCACACAGACACGAGGAGAACATGCAAACTTTACACACCCCAGGACCTTTCCGTGAAGCACCATTTCTGCCCATCAAGCGACCGCGCTGCCCTTGTTTTGTTTAATGATTTAAAATCATTTTATTTGGGAACGATGCTCGGTGGGTAGCACTGTCGCCTCACAGCAAGAAGGTCCTGGGTTCGATCCCCAGGCGGGGCGGTCCGGGTCCTTTCTGTGCGGAGTTTACATGTTTTCCCCGTGTCTGCGTGGGTTTCCTCCCACAGTCCAAAAACATGCAGTCAGGTTAATCGGAGACACTGAATTGCCCTATAGGTGAATGGGTGTTACTGTGTGCCTTGTACCCCCCCCCCAAAAAAAAAAAGAGTGAGTGAGTGATAAATGCATGTAAGTTACCGAACATGCCTGTAGAATATTAAAAATGTACACGTCAGTATGAACCAGCACTAAGCAGTACTGAGTTGTACTGAGTAGGCAGGATGAGGACTGGGCCCTGTGTCACGGCTGACGTAAACAAAGCACTATCAATTATGCTGGCACTCCTGGCGTCTGTGGTCTCCTGATGACAGGCGCAGAGCTCACCTCAGATTGCTAGCGTCTGCCCGGCATCTCGGGTGTCGTCTCCAGGGGAATGAACAGGTGTGCCTCTTTTCCTTTCGTCGAAGCCAGAATTCCCAGGGCCCTCGAGAAAACGGATCCAGTCAGCCACACAAACAAACAGCGCGTACAGCGACTGACAGAGAGGGCTTCAGGAACAAATCATTACTAAATGGTTTCCTACTAGTTAGGGAACGAGGGACGTCCCACACGGGGACTGGAGCAGATGTGATGCTGTCCATTACGGGTTTTAAACAGTCGCAGGCTTTGTTTCGGTTACTCAGTGACTGGATTTGGGATCAATCATGTCAACTTAAATTTTATTGTTTATAATTCTTACACAAGCCATGTAGTCCTTTCTTATTGATTTACTGTCTGTTTTACCCCCCATGCTATCCTGGTCGGGGTTGCAGTATGTTAGATTCATTGGGCAAAAGTCCACACACACACTTACACACACACACACACACACACACACACACACTCAGGGCAATATCTAGTGACCCAAACTGACCTGACTGCAGGTCTTTGGACTTACGTGTCCCCTTTAAGTGTATAAACTTTTGACCTCTGTTTGCTACATCCTGGTTCCTAGGAAGGGTGAAACCTATCTGGCCCAAAAATGCAACCCTGTGTGGCACTGGGTTGGGTCCTTAAGCTGTTAAGATGCAGGTCGGAGTGAGTAATTGTACCCGCTGCTGGCATGGAGCCTGATTGTTACCATGGCACGGTGCACTATTGTCCTCCTGCAATTTAACTAAAACATTCCACCATGCCAAAGCTACTGCAGATCTGTTCTCCATAGGGTGGCCTGTACACTGTAGGAACAGTCAGCGTCAGACCTAAGTATCCTCACTAGCTTACTAGGTTTTGAGACAGAACCCCGATGTCCGGTTGAAGCACCAGCCTGAGTGTGAATACTCAAGGATACCAGGAATTCCATGCAGGTTAGTGAAAAATGATCAGCGTGGATGTTGATTTTGTGCGTCAGGTGAAGGTTGACGGTGCAGTGGGAGGGAATTATTCATTCATTCATTTATTCATTGTCTGTTTTACTACTGTTTGTATCCTATTAGGGTTGCAGTGGGTACAATTCACAGGTCGCCAGTCCATCGCAGGGCAAACACACACACACACACACACACACTAGGACAATTTAAGTATCTCCGGTTAACATGACTGCATGTCTTTGGACTATGGAAGGAAACCGGAGCTCCCAAAGGAAACCCACACAGACACTGGGAGAACATGCAAACTCTACACAGAAAGGACCCCGACTGCTCCACCTGGGAATCGAACCCAGGACCTGCTCTCTGAGCAGTGACAGCGCTACTCACTGAGCAACCGTGCCTCCCAGGAGGGAATTAGACATGTCTAAATGATGTTAATGAAACAATCCTGGAGGAACTGATTTATTAATAAGGCTTATTTATAACAAAAGTAGTTGGTGTTGAATGCCAGTCAGTGATGGAGTATATTTAAGTAAGAGTAAGTGAGTCATGCTGGTGAAGGTAATGACAGGCAGTGAGTGAGTGAGTGATGCAGGGCAAACCCCGGCCTGGTGGAATACCCTCCTCACTCAGCTCTGTACAGACTACAGCACACGACTGCATATCAATCAGTCCAATAGCAGGACTCAGATTTAATCGCTGTGCGTATCGTCCAATCAGAGTCGGGCTTGCCCAGCGAGGTGCGCGTCTATTGGCTGGAATCTGTCTAAGAGGCGCTTGTGCCGTCCGCAGCTTGCAGTCAGTGTTTTGGGGGAAAAGCCTGTAGAGTCAGCGAGCTGTTTCGTTTTTCTTTTCTCTTCTGTTCTGTTCTGTTCTTTACGTTTGTTTTGGTTTGTTTTTTTGACGCGCAAACGTTTCAAGAAGGCGCAAAGTTGGCGCACAGGAGGCGCATTGTTCGGTTCTGGAGTGTGTGAGCGCACACTGGCGCATTGAGCGATCTGCATTGAGGAAAAGAGAAAAGAATGACTGCACCGCGACCCTGAGC